>NC_138224.1:56127626-56482626 GCF_964197995.2 Scardinius erythrophthalmus
CATGCCAAAAACGGCTTATTTTATATTGTATTTAACTAATATTCAAAGGGCATGAGTATTACATTTTTAACTTTGATGGGGACGATATCGTATGACGTCATAACCATCGTTCGTCGTGTGAAATGTTGTTTTTCCCCCACAAAAATTCTGGTCCTTTTTAAAGGAAAATGAAGATAATATGAAAATGTAAGATTGAAGAGCACTTATAGTTCTTTCACCTGTGAAGATACTACTTGAAAACAGTGTAGAAAATATTGCAAAACCGTAAGACATGTAGAAGGAGTAAATAAATAACATTTAGAAGAAAGAGAATCCTTGTAGTATTTTTTATGTAAGGATTCATTCTGAAAAATATTTTAATGTAAGGATCAAAAATAAGTGTCCAGATAATGAAAAAGGAGAATTTTTAAGCTTTTCAATTAAATCTTTTTATTATATGATCAAAGAACACAAAATATATCAATTTATGAAATATTTATTCATTTATACATGGATTTCTCGGCAACGTCATCACTGCTTGCGCATGCAACCAAGAGGCAAAAGACCCACGGTCTTCGTACCAGAGTAAAGGGTTTAGGCTAGTAGCAAAGTGGTGATGTTGTCGGAGTTGGAGTTGTTGCGTAATTTATTTACATGCAGGCCTATCTGTTGTGTTTTATCTGCTCATTTAAATTATACGTGTTGTAATTCCAAATCTAGGCGAATGGAAGAGTGGGACAGAAGGAGGAAGTTGTATGTTATATTCTTTCTATTCATAATTTGACGAGCTGCACATGACCACATAGCACGTAGTTGTATGCATCAAGGGATTTGTACGCTCTAATCATTTCTCTTGTATACACACTTGGTGTCTGAATAAGATAATTATATATATCAGGCCATACAATTGCTGGCCACTTCTTGTCATCCACAATCCAAAGATCGTCATGTATTGCGTAGGGATCCGGCAAGATCGCACCATTGCTGAGAGTAAGTTTTTTAATATAATCGCCACGGTCGGAGATACTAAGGCTTCCCACGTAATCCATCGTCTCTGTCATGATTCTTGTCTTGTGTTCCACTTGTTTTGTGTGTTCTTTTGTCATTTCCTGTCTTGTGCTGAGTTTTGTAGTCCTTTGTAGTTTTTCTAGTTTATTAGTATCCCCAGGTGTTTCTCATTAGCCACACCCCCTTGTTATCTTGTTTAGCTTGTTGGTCCCTGTGTATTTATAGCCCTTGTGTTTCACTTGTTACTTTGTCAGTTGTTGTACATGTATGGGTGCTTCTAGTTCGGTCCTGCTCGTGGTTTTGTTTCTTTTGTCCTTCGTGTTCTTTATTATATGTACTACGTGTTTCTCTATTAAAATCCTGCAAATAGATCCTCACTTCCGCCTGCTTTCTCCAGCATCATTACAGAACAACTGACCACTATGGATCTAGCAGGTTTTATCGGGAACCCACTGAGCAAACTTTGTTCTATTTATCAGTATGATCGCAGAATTGAGAATTATGTGGAGGAGTTCATTTTTTATAGTCACCTTGTTCCTGCTGACGATGCTATGCTAAAGGACTGTTTCTGGAGTGGACTACAACAGGAAATTAGCTTAAGTTTGCCAGAGGAAGACCCCAGCTGGACCCTGGTACAGTACATTGACTTTGTCCTGCAGTTTTGTGGTTCCCCCTTCACTGTAGGGGAGGTGGAGACACTTCACGCCGAGCCTGCACTTCACACCAGTCCAGCCAAACCTGCACCCGTCATGTCAGCTGGGACTGAGGACGTCGCTTCTGCTGATCCAGAGACTGTTCACGTCGCTTCTGCTGATCCAGAGACTGTTCATGTCGCTTCTGCTGATCCAGAGACTGTTCACGTCGCTTCTGCTGATCCAGAGACTGTTCACGTCGCTTCTGTTGATCCAGAGACTGTTCACGTCGCTTCTGCTGATCCAGAGACTGTTCACGTCGCTTCTGTTGACCCAGAGACTGTTCACGTCGCTTCTGCTGATCTAGAGACTGTTCACGTCGCTTCTGCTGATCCAGAGACTGTTCACGTCACTTCTGCCAATACAGAGTCTTCACCGCTGGTCCCGTCCAGTTCAGAGCCCTCTTCACCGCTGGTCCCGTCCAGTTCAGAGCCCTCTTCACCGCTGGTCCCGTCCAGCTCAGAGCCCTCTTCGCCGCTGGTCCCGTCCAGCTCAGAGCCCTCTTCGCCGCTGGTCCTGCCCAGCTCAGAGCCTTCTTCGCCGCTGGTCCTGCCCAGCTCAGAGCCTTCTTCGCCGCTGGTCCTGCCCAGCTCAGAGCCTTCTTCGCCGCTGGTCCTGCCCAGCTCAGAGCCTTCTTCGCCGCTGGTCCTGCCCAGCTCAGAGCCTTCTTCGCCGCTGGTCCTGCCCAGCTCAGAGCCTTCTTCGCCGCTGGTCCTGCCCAGCTCAGAGCCTTCTTCGCCGCTGGTCCTGCCCAGCTCAGAGCCTTCTTCGCCGCTGGTCCTGCCCAGCTCAGAGCCTTCTTCGCCGCTGGTCCTGCCCAGCTCAGAGCCTTCTTCGCCGCTGGTCCTGCCCAGCTCAGAGCCTTCTTCGCCGCTGGTCCTGTCCAGCTCAGAGCCTTCTTCGTCGCTGGATCTGCCCAGCACAAAGCCCTCATCGCTGGATCTGCCCAGCTCAAAGCCCTCATCGCTGGATCTGCCCAGCACAAAGCCCTCATCGTTGGATCTGCCCAGCACAAAGCCCTCGTCGCTGGATCTGCCCAGCACCGAGCCCTCGTCGCTGGATCTGCCCAGCACCGAGCCCTCGTCGCTGGATCTGCCCAGCACCGAGCCCTCGTCGCTGGATCTGCCCAGCACCGAGCCCTCGTCGCTGGATCTGCCCAGCACCGAGCCCTCGTCGCTGGATCTGCCCAGCACTGAGCCCTCGTCGCTGGATCTGCCCAGTACCGAGCCCTCATCGCTGCCCTGCACCGAGCCCTCTCTGGTACCCGGGACTTTTCCCAAGTATTTTTTGGGGGGGGGGCATAGGGCTCCGTCCTGGCCACTCGAGGGGCCATGGCCACCTGAGGGGTCCTCACCACCATGGCCACCTGAAGGGTCTTCGCCACCATGGCCACCTGAAGGGTCTTCTCCGCCGTGGCCACCCGAAGGGTCTTCTCCGCCATGGCCACCCGAAGGGTCTTCTCCGCCATGGCCACCTGAAGGGTCTTCTCTGCCGTGGCCACCCGAGGGGTCTTCACCGCCGTGGCCACCCGAGGGGTCTTCACCGCCGTGGCCGCCCGAGGGGTCTTCACCGCCGTGGCCACCCGAAGGGTCGTCTCCGCCATGGCCACCTGAGGGTTCGCCTCCGCCCTGGCCGCCTGAGGGTTCGCCTCCGCCCTGGCCGCCTGAGGGTTCGCCTCCGCCCTGGCCGCCTGAGGGTTCGCCTCCGCCCTGGCCGCCTGAGGGTTCGCCTCCGCCCTGGCCGCCTGAGGGTTCGCCTCCGCCCTGGTCGCCTGAGGGTTCGCCTCCGCCCTGGCCGCCTGAGGGTTCGCCTCCGCCCTGGCCGCCTGAGGGTTCGCCTCCGCCCTGGCCGCCTGAGGGTTCGCCTCCGCCCTGGCCGCCTGAGGGTTCGCCTCCGCCCTGGCCGCCTGAGGGGTCGCCTCCGCCCTGGCCGCCTGAGGGTTCGTCTCCGCCCTGGCCGCCTGAGGGGTCGCCTCCGCCCTGGTCGCCTGAACAGCCTGCTCCGCCTGCTCCGCCCTGGTCGCCTGCTCCGCCCTGGTCGCCTGCACAGCCTGCTCCGCCCCGGTCGACTGCACAGCCTGATCTGCTCTGGCCTCCCGTACTGCCGCAGTCTCCAGGTCCTCTGCCGTTCCACGGGCCTGGCCCTCCATCCCTCCCCCGTTCCGCCTCTGCTCCACCACCCTCCTTGACATTTATTTATTTTTTGTGGAGTGTCTGGAATCCACTCCTTAAAGGGGGGGCTCTGTCATGATTCTTGTCTTGTGTTCCACTTGTTTTGTGTGTTCTTTTGTCATTTCCTGTCTTGTGCTGAGTTTTGTAGTCCTTTGTAGTTTTTCTAGTTTATTAGTATCCCCAGGTGTTTCTCATTAGCCACACCCCCTTGTTATCTTGTTTAGCTTGTTGGTCCCTGTGTATTTATAGCCCTTGTGTTTCACTTGTTACTTTGTCAGTTGTTGTACATGTATGGGTGCTTCTAGTTCGGTCCTGCTCGTGGTTTTGTTTCTTTTGTCCTTCGTGTTCTTTATTATATGTACTACGTGTTTCTCTATTAAAATCCTGCAAATAGATCCTCACTTCCGCCTGCTTTCTCCAGCATCATTACAGTCAGATCTTTGATTTACATTAAAGTAACGTTATATGTATGCAGTCATGAAATGTTGCAGGTCGTAAAGTAACGTAAACAAGGTTAACTTATATAAAAGCAAATTCGGGCTCTATAGATGCTGCACTGCTAACATTGGCTATTACATTACTAACTTAGTCTAACATGATAATTCATACATGCATCACAGTATGTCCGGATTTTGATTCGTAAACAGTTGGACTTTTTACATAATGTTATATTAATATAATATAAACACAAACAAACAGATCCAACTCTGAAATTGCAGTTTATTATTGAGTCAACAAGAAATTACAAACAATGCGAAATCTACGTTAATGTTCTTTTACAGAACTCGGCATAACAGCTTTCTGATTTCAGATTTCTGCCTCCTGGATGCGTGCGCATCCGGTATTGTTTGTATACAAGAAACCCGAGTATTTATTCAAGAAACCCTCTTTTGGGTCAAAAACTTGTATCATATTTATATGTATGTGTATAATACTAATACATTCCCTTCTCATGTCAGAAAAAAATCAGGTTTTGTCCTGATAAATCTTTTTTAATAAAAATAAATACATAATCTTTTTTAAATCACATGAACTTCACTTTTTGAGTCATATTTATTTATATTTCTGTTTGAGCATATAAACAACAACATTCATTTGTCTTCAATCAGTGCTTATAAACAACTTGCATACAAACAACTATTTTGTTTCTGTATATAAAATGATTTATTGAATATTCTCCAACACACTGCTCTATTTTGCTGCAACCCAAAGACTCTAGTACCCGTCAGGTTTTTACACAATAAGAAATATCATGAATAAAAGATAGTAAAGAGTGACTCATGACTGAATGTGGCTTGCAAAAACTTCTTAAACACTGTTTGTGGTTTTAAAGTAAAGTTATGGGGGCACGTGCACTGCAAACAAGGGCCGACAAGGGCCGGTCCAAAGCTCAGAGACGGAGGCACTGGCTGGTTAGGGGAATGAAACGTCCAAGGCTCAAACCTAAGGTCTGATCCTGCTTGTGCTCGGTCCATCCGTCCACTGACCACTCAAGACCAACCCGAGCCAGACCAAGTTCACCAGCACCCCCTCTTATTTCTCAATTATTTTAATAGTGTGACCTCTTGATCCCTTAGATCAGGGGTTCCCAAACTTTTTAGCGACCCCCATGATAAATGTGCTGCTGCCCCGTGAAGCCGCCACCCCACTTCAACAACCCCGTCGTGTGAAATGTACAGCAAAACGATTTTATTTCAGGGCGACCGTTATTTAGAATGTGTCATTTTATGGTTTCCATGGTGACGCGTCATTGCTTGTCACATGACATACCACAGCAACAACAGAGCTGAATGAATGATGATCTGCTTTTATGTCATTTTTCCTTTTTATATTCTAAATATTCACAAATTTGTTAGATATGGCATGAAATACCAGATATTCCAATTGTCAAATATATGCAAGTGGAAGTGTATTGTTGTTTAAACACCTTTATAACGATCGCGTTAGTTGAGTTAGCTGTATGCGCGATGGGCGCCGCCATCTTAGTTTGTGCCGCAGACGCAGTTCAGAGAATCGGATCTGTTGGATTTACAACACGTGAATTCTCCACTTCTCCCGAAATACATAAAAGTAAGTGGCTGGTGAACTGGCAGAAGAATAGAGTAAACTTTAAAGTTACTTACACAATGTGTATCTGATATAAATAAAACGTGTCTAATTATAATGGAAAGGATTATTGTTGCCTCTTCCTTTGACATCAATGTGTATTTTATAAACTCTAAATGTATTGTTTTTTTAGTACTTATATGTCTGAAACCTAAAATAAACATTATGTGGTTGAAAACACTGAAAAGTTGACCTCTGTGAAAACTATGCGTTTGTTTGTTTGTGCTGGTTCGGTGTTTGAGATATTGAACATTATTTTTGGGGGGTTGTGTGACGTCACTCTCCACCCCTCGTCCTTCAAATCGCTCCAAACCAGTGTCATTCATTTGTGCTCGATTTGTGCCGTTACAATGAACACTGTATCTTTTTCCCCTTCTTTGAAATAACATTTGTGCTCGATTTGTGCCATTGAAAGAAACACTGCAACAACGATCCCCTCTTAAACATAAAAAAAGAAACTCTTTAAGTACAGTTACATAACGGTCCACCCCATATGGTCCAAATCGTTGCAAAACTGTGCCGCTCGTTTGTGCTCGATTTGTGCCGTTACGATGAACATTGTATCTTTTTCTCCTCCTTTGAAATAACACATTGGATTCGGGACAGTGACGTCACTCTCCACCCCATGCCGTCCAAATCGCCCTAAACCGGTGCTTTTTGTTTGTGCTGTTTGGTGCCGTAGAAAGAACCATCATAAATGATTTCATTCTTTAGACATCACAACATCTTTGGAGGAGGAGTGACGTCACGTCACGCAGGCAAGCCGCGCTCTCCATCCCTCTCGTCTACAAACCTGTCCGGTTCGTTTGTGCGCGCACATTGTCAGTGTTCTTCTGTAGATATGGGAATGTTTTATTTTAGATATGTGCTATTGACACTTGGTCTTTATATAATCACCAATGCACTACGATATGTAATGTACTGTCACTACTCTGGCTGTAAGCCACGTGTGACTGATGCTTAATTTTATATTAAAATAGAATAAAATAACCAATAAAAAAATTGTGTAGTGTCTTAAGTTTTCTGAATACTTTTAACAGCTTACAGTGCCGGTTTGTGCTGTAAAAAGTTTTGTTTGAGCTGCTTTGGTTTTTTAGATATTAAAATAATATTTTTAGGTCATTCTGAGGTCACTCAGCCCCCCACATGCTCCAAATTCACCCAAAATAGTCTCGTTCGTTTGTGGTGGTTTGTGCCGGTACAAATTTACTTTGTGCTGCATCGGCCCTCTAAATATTAGACACTGAATGAAAGACGGTGACTTCACCAGCCCCCCAACTTCTCCAAATTCACCCCAAACATGCTCAATTGTTTGTCTTCGTGTGTGCTGCAAAAAGTAATTTATATATATGTTTAAAGGCACAATATGTAACTTTTTTTGCTTTAAAAATAGCAAAAATCACTATATCTGTTATATATATTTTTTTGTTGTGTACTTACATTATCCCGACTGTTTCCAACAACTTTCAAACCAGGAGAAATTTTACACGGACCGTTTCTTTATTTCCGTTTTGTCGCAGTCAATGTTGTCATATCCGCGTTGTCCCTGGTTTAGCCGTCTGATAGTAACCAAGGCGACAGACGTGGACAACTGTGTAGTTCGCAATGTCTATCTGCACGCTGTTGTTGTTTCGTTCAAACATTATGGACCATGGCAAGCAGACTTTGGATAAAAAAGGAGAACTAAAACGAGAATCAATATCAGCGCGGTGTTTTCGAGATGCCGAGAGCTCCCATAGACAGTATATAAACGAGAGCTCCACGTCCGAGACTTCGACCGCTCCTACATGTACTTTATTAAACAGGTGAGCACATTTACATAAAACTAATCAATGTTTTATAGTTCAACAATGATAAAATGTTAGAATATGATCTGTATTTTATCCTAATGTTGATCTAGTTTACTGCTAGTCTCATACAGTCAAACTTAAAAAAACGTTTCTGGATTGAGGCTCTACGGATTAGATGAGGTGTTAGCACAGCACACCCAGATGTGTGACACACCCAGACCTACATTTGAAGTCTGCACGCGCAAAAAAACGCGTTTTATTAAAATTTAATAAAATAAATATTCATGTGTATTTTTCTGTTTGCCTAGACATCATGCTGATCTCTGACGATGAGGATATCCTCCATCCTGTGAGTACCCATTAATATCGTTTGTGCTTATGGGGGTTGTTGTAACTGGGTATAGTTGTAACACTGTCATTTTGAAAAATCAGAAAAGAGCCATGGTGCTGTCATTAACATCATATATTCCTATCTCCTGCTAGCTGAGAACGTTCTCAGAACTTTGGCTAACGTTCCCTCCAGGTTTGGTTACTGTTTTAAAGTAAACATTTGAATGTAATGTTCAAAGAATTCTTTAAGGATGATTTCTAATTTCAAATAATGTTTCTATAAGGTTAAAGGGAAAATAAGATATAACGTTTTAAAAACTGCAACATTTTAAGGGATGTTTTTAGAGAATGTTATCCTACACTGTAAAAACACCAGTGTTAAATGAACTTTGCTGGGAGTTTATTTGACTCCACACTCAAGAGTGTTAACACGTGGGTGTTAAATGAGCAATGCCGAATAGTGTTAAAATGAATGAGATAATTAAGTGATTCATTGAGTGATGACTGATCATTATTGAAGACACCTGATGTTAACCAGCAGAAGGAGACAATACATTTTTAATTCACCATGGTGGTCAGTGTTTGCTTTAGTTGGGCTCTTGACCCTTTTTTGTTTGGCTTTTGTAACTAACTGCCAGATGAACAAAGAGAAAAGGTGATCAGGTGGTGTTGGTTATGTTTTCAAGCTATTATCATTTGACCTGAATCACTAAACTCACTTAGAGAGTTATGTACAGCAGCCTGGTGATTCTACTTCATATAAGATGTTTGGAATTTTCTATATAAAATCCAAAATATTTCTAAAAAGTTGTGTTCATTAGATTTTGAAATGATAATAGTTTAACTAGGGCTGTCAAAGTTAGCGCGTTAATAACGCGTTAACGCAAAATCATATTAACGGCACAAATTTTTTTAACGCGCGATTAACGCAGCGCGTATTTTCTGTTTGACCCGTGGCGGCCCAACCCCTAGTTGGAGAAATGGAGATACACAGTGTTGCCAACTTAGCGACATTGCAGACCCCTTTAGCGATTTTTTCCCTTCAACAAAGCGCCCAAACCTTATTTAGTTTCTGAGAATCTAACGTTAACTTGCCGGTACCCCTCTCTCTCTCTCTCTCTCTCTCTCTCTCTCTCTCTCTCTCTCTCTCTCTCTCTCTCTCTCTCTCTCTCTCTCTCTCTCTCTCTCTCTCTCTCTCTCTCTCTCTCTCTCTCTCTCTCTCTCTCTCTCTCTCTCTCTCTCTCTCTCTCTCTCTCTCTCTCTCTCTCTCTCTCTCTCTCTCTCTCTCTCTCTCTCTCTCTCTCTCTCTCTCTCTCTCTCGGAGCAGCGCTTTAATTCAGTTAAACACAGATATTATGTTGCTTCTCTAGCCTAATTTTACAAGTATAGCCGAAATCAGAGCACGGATATTGTCTTTATCTTATGTGTATTTGATTTCATCAGACGACGGCTCGATTATCAGAATTTTTGTGCAGATTAACTTAACATCTTGGAAGGGAGAGCTGGTTATGTCTTAATGGGTCGCGTTTCAGTCACCATTTCAAATTCATTCCGTTGTTTGACAACAGAAACAGTAAAATATACCAATGAAAACAGTTTTGAGAATTTAGCTTCATCAAAATGGGCACAGAGAGAGACAAACTATAATGTAATAATAAATAATAAATTTACATTTAGCATTTTCAGAAGAGCTGCCCTGTCATGCAAAAATCTAAACATGTTTGTGTTAGTAAATTGCTCAGTGCAAAGAAAGAGAAGCAATGGTAACCGGGTATTTCTTTGTTCTTTCTACATGTGTCTAATAGACATGAACAAGTTCTTTGAAAAAAACATCTATGACCTTAGAAACATGTCTCGTCCTTATGCTCTATATTGACTATGGTTTCAATAATAAACATACATTTGCATAAAGCATCTATATTTATCCATGCTCACGTTGATTAGAGTATTACAAACTTGAAAAGTATTAATTTAAGGTACATTTAGAACAAATAAAAAAATGTGCGATTAAATGCGATTAATCGCGAGTTAACTGTAATGTTTCCTGTCCTGTGTTTCCCTTGTCTTGTGTGCACTTTTGTTATTTCCTGTTCTGTGTCATGTTTTGTAGTCCTTTGTAGTTTTTCTTGCTTATTAGTTCTCCCAGGTGTTTCTAATTAGCCACACCCCCTTGTTATCTTGTTTAGCTTGTTTGTCTGTGTATTTAAACCTCTGTGCTTCAGTTGTTGGTGGTCGGTCGTTGTTTAATGTACTGTTACCTGTTCTTGTCCTGAGTTCCGTGTTCCGCCTGGATTACCTGTTTGTTTTATTAAATGTATGCTTGCACTTGGATTCTCTCTCTGCTTCATCCTTGCCTCAGCGTGACATTAACTCATGACAATCATGCGATTAATCGCGATTAAAAATTTTAATCGATTGACAGCCCTAAGTTTAACATAACACACAGACATCAAGATTCAACCTTTGAATGGCATTCTGGGTGCCACCAATCAAAAAAAAAAAACTCATTGATGGTTCCCATCATACATTACAGTATGGATAAATTACAGTATGGATAAATTACGATCTGAATGGTCTTATTTATTTTGTCACCATTGTTGAGATTAATACACTGATACTTGATGTTTGTGCCTAAACTATCAGAACAACTTTTAAGAAATCCTTTGGAATATGCTGAAAATTCCAGATCTTATGCTGTAGATTCAAAGTGCTGACAATAACAATTTAAGTCAGAGATTAGGCTCTAAAGTGATTCAGGTCAAATGATGATTATTATGTCTAAACATGACCAACGACATCTGATCACCCTTTCTCTTTGTCCAAACCTGTATTCATTTCCTCATTTAATTTTCTAATATTAATATTTTGAAGTATGTGGCTATCCAAACAGTAGCTGGTCCCCATTGAATTCCATAGGAGAAAAATATTCTATGGAAGTCACTGGGGTACATCGACTGTTTGGTCACCCACATTCTTCTAAATAACTTTTATTTTCAACAGAAGAAAGAAACTCATTCAGGTTTTAAACCACTTGAGAGAGTAAATTATGACAATTAGAATTTTCGTGAGAACTATCCATGTCATGTTAATAAAATAACAAAATGCAAAGAGGAAATCACTCACTGCTCTTGAACGATAACTTTAATAGTAGCTTTAATAAGAATCAATGTATAATTTATACAGTGAATTCTGTTTTGCTTTATGTTTATATTTGTTCATTTAATCACTTTCTTCAATGCTACTGTTAAATACACCTACTGTAGTTGAAAACAAAGAACTGTTTATTTCTCCGTTCAAGTTGTGTATGTGTAATGTGTATCTTTGAGCAAAGAAAATAATGCCAAATATATTTGTATCTTCGCCACTGTGTGCCACTCTTTTTTTATTTTTTTTTGTGTTTTGTAATCGCCTGATATAACGATTATTGTGTCAGGACCGCTTCCCACGTACCGACTAGGTCATGAAAAGTTTAGTAGATTATTTGCGCTTAATGAATGGTTAATGTCATGGTGCAATGAGCAGAAACTTCTCTTTGTAAATAATTGGAATCTGTTTTGGGAGCGTCCTAGGCTTTACCGTGCTGATGGCTTACACCCAAACAGATTCGGATCGGATCTTCTGTCAGATAACATCTCCAAAATGTTAAATACCTTTTGACTAGTAAACAAAAGTCCAAATCATAGTCTCTGCTGCACCAATTTAACTGATATAAATAGTGTAGAACATTGCATAGAAACTGTGTCTATTCCTCGTTTAGTGAGATCAAATCATAAATCTACTGCAGGATCTAGAAAAAATCTAATTGTTATTAAACCAGAAAATGTTGCTATTGGTAATCAAAAACAATTTTTAAAGCTAGGTCTTTTAAACATTAGATCACTCACACCTAAGGCAGTTATTGTAAATGAAATAGTCACAGATAATAGCTTCGATGTACTTTGCCTTACTGAAACCTGGCTTAAACCAAATGATTATTTCGGTTTAAATGAGTCTACTCCATCAGGATACTCCTATAAGCACGAGCCCCGTCTGAATGGTCGTGGCGGCGGTGTTGCAACAATCTATAGAGATTTTCTCAATGTTACTCAGAAAACGGGTTATAAGTTTATTTCATTTGAAGTACTTGTACTAAATGTTACGCTCTTAGATGATAGAAAAACATCCCTATTATCTCTAGCCTTGGCTACCGTATATAGACCGCCTGGGCCTTACGCTGATTTCCTAAAAGAGTTTGCAGATTTTCTCTCAGACCTATTAGTTAACTTCGATAAAGCATTAATTGTTGGAGACTTTAATATCCATGTAGATAATCAAAATGATGCGTTAGGGGCTGCGTTTACTGATTTATTAAACTCCTTTGGGGTCAAGCAAAACATTACCGGACCGACTCATCGATTTAATCATACACTCGATTTAATTATATCACATGGAACCGATCCAACCGATATAGATATCATTCCACAAAGTGACGATGTCACTGACCATTACATGGTAACTTGCATATTACGTACTCCTGTAATATATCATGCTGCGCCGCGTTATCGATTAGGCAGAACAATCCTTCCATCCACCATAGATAATTTTTCAAACAGCTTATCGGATCTGTCTCAGCTGCTCAGTGAACCCAAACAAACAGATGAACTTGAGGAATTAACTAGCACTATGAGCACCATTCTCTCTGGATCATTGGATATTGTTGCGCCCATTAGATTAAAAAAGGTCAGAGAGAAAAGTAAAGCACCATGGTACAACAGTACTACGCGTGTTCTAAAGAGAGAAACCCGTAATTTAGAGCGTAAATGGAAACAAACCAACTTAGAGGTCTTTAGAATCGCATGGAAAGACAGTATGTCACGTTATAAAAAGGCCCTAAAAGCGGCCAGGGCTGAGCATCTACGCAAACTAATAGAAAACAACCATAACAATCCTAAGTTCTTATTTAACACCGTGGCGAGACTAACAAATAAACAGATGTCTCCTGAACAAAGTATTCCATTACAGTTTAGTAGTAATGATTTCATGAAGTTCTTCACTGAGAAAATAGAAAACATCAGAACCACAATTGTAAACGTTCAATCCTCAATCGCGCCTTATAATTCAGCCTCAATTATCACGCCGCAAGAACAATTACAGTGCTTTTCAACTATAGAACAAAAAGAGTTAAATAAATTTATCATTTCCTCTAAAACAACAACATGTTTATTAGATCCCATACCAACTAAACTATTGAAAGAAGTGTTACCTGTAGTGGAAGAGCCTCTCCTCAATATTATTAACTCGTCTTTATCTTTAGGTCATGTTCCAAGAACATTTAAATTGGCAGTTATAAAACCTCTCATTAAGAAACCACAATTAGATCCGAATAATCTAGTAAATTATAGACCCATTTCAAATCTACCTTTTATGTCTAAAATACTAGAAAAAGTTGTGTCCGCTCAACTGGGCTCTTTCTTACAAGAAAATGACACCTATGAAAAGTTTCAGTCTGGATTCAGGCCGCATCATAGCACTGAAACTGCGCTCGTTAAAATCACAAATGATTTACTTTTAGCTTCTGACCAAGGCTGTATCTCAATATTAGTTTTACTTGATCTTAGTGCTGCGTTCGATACTATAGATCATACAATACTCTTAGATCGACTACAAAATTATACTGGTGTTCAAGGACAAGCATTAAGCTGGTTTAGATCGTATTTATCTGACCGCTACCATTTTGTTTATTTAAATGGAGAAAAATCTATCATAACTCCAGTAAACTATGGAGTGCCGCAGGGATCTGTGTTAGGCCCTCTATTATTCTCAATATATATGCTGCCACTTGGAAATATTATAAGGAAACATGGAATTAGTTTCCATTGTTATGCTGATGACACTCAAATCTATATTTCATCACGGCCAGATGAAAACGCTAAATTATCCAAATTGACAGAGTGTGTTAAAGATATAAAAGATTGGATGACGCATAATTTTCTTTTATTAAATCCAGACAAGACAGAGGTACTACTTATCGGTTCAAAAAACCACCCACAAAACCTCTCACAATACAACTTTAACATAGTAGGATGTCCTGTTACTTCATCCTCTACAGTAAAAGACCTGGGTGTTATATTAGACTGCAACCTGTCTTTTGAAAATCATATTTCATATGTTACAAGAACAGCCTTTTTCCACCTTAGAAACATTGCTAAGCTACGTAATATGCTATCAGTTTCTGACGCAGAAAAGTTAGTTCATGCATTCATGACCTCGAGACTAGATTACTGTAATGCGTTATTAGCCGGTTGTCCTGCATCCTTAATAAACAAGCTACAGTTAGTCCAAAATGCCGCCGCTAGAGTTCTAACTAGATCAAGAAAATATGATCATATAACACCGATTTTATCATCCCTACATTGGTTACCTATAAAGTCCCGTATTAATTACAAGGTATTGCTACTGACTTATAAAGCCCTAAACGGCTTAGCTCCAGTCTATTTAACCGATCTTCTATCGCCCTATAATCCATCGCGCTCTTTAAGATCACTAAATTCGAGGCTTTTGGTCATACCTAGGATATCCAGATCCACCAAAGGAGGGAGAGCATTTTCACATTTAGCACCAAAACTCTGGAATAGTCTTCCGGATACTGTTCGTTGCTCAGACTCACTCTCCCAGTTTAAAACTAGATTAAAGACGCATCTCTTCAGCCAGGCATTCATATAATACTTTTAATCCTACAGTTAAATCCGACCTCTAGTTCATAAACGCCAGAGGAGAACTGGCCCCCGACTGAGCCCGGGTTCTCCCAAGGTTTTTTTTTCTCCATTAGGTCACCTGATGGAGTTTTTCGGTTCCTTGCCACTGTTGCCTTTGGCTTGCTCAGTTGGGGATATTTGGGGATATTTAATTGAATTAATCAATCAACGATACTATTGATCAGCATTACCGAACGTAGACGTTCCACTAGAAACAAACATTGATGTATTGTTCTAATTTATTACTGTGAAGCTGCTTTGATACAACCTGTGTTGTGAAAAGCGCTATATAAATAAACTTGACTTGACTTGACTTGACCTATGGCTTTGTTTTTAAAATGTGGACATTAGTTTGGCTGTAATGCTCAGTCACAAAATAGTAAAACCAACATGAAAAAGAATTGCGATAAAATCGTGAATCGTGATTTTCCTGAAAAAAAAAAAAAAAAAAACGTGATATGATATTTTTGCCATGTCGCCCCCAACCCTACCTTAAGGGTCAAGAGCCCAACTAAAACAAACACTGATCTCAATAATGTTCAAATAGTTTTGTTTTCCTTCTCCTTCAGGGATTCTGCTTGGTAAGATCAGGTTTTCTTCAGTAATGCTCAATCACTCAATTTGCTTTGTACCTTTTAGGAGAATGTTAGGGGAACCAAAATATAACTACCCGCCGAAAAAATTATTATAACTTCCTGGTAATGTTCTCAGGACGTTTGTAAAACAAAACATTTCTAGCTGTCTACAAGCTTACAGTCGAAGTGGCTTTAGAAACACTGTAGATTTTATGACCCAAAAAATGATTTTCAGGAAACAAAAGTATTTTATTTTATTATTTTCAATTCTAGCATTCATTATATTGTAGAAGCAATTATTTGACTTAAATTATAGTTGAAGGAGCCGTTTACCCAATTGAATTTTAACCCATTCGTGCTAACTCCAAACTTGCGTGTCAAAACTGTTATCTGTGTTATGTTCTGGAACGCGTTTGCGCCACAGTTTATCAACCTCAACCGAGCGCATACGCTTTTATTAGTTTAGCGTTGGCCTAAAATGCGCATGTCTCCGTTTTTCAGACCAAGATGTCGGAGGGCAAGCAGCCATTCGAAAACGCGCAGGACGACGGCGATGATGACGGAGATGATAATAATAATAATAATATATTTATTTTGTATAGCGCCTTTAAAAGTAGCTTTCTCAAAGCGCTTTACAGACAAGCATAACAGCAAAGGAATAACACAATGTGAATACAAAAAATAAACATAAAATTAAGATCATGTAAAAGCAATCCTAAAATAAAATGTTTTAAGAAGAGATTTAAAAGTCACTAATGTATTTGCTTCCCTGATGTCGGCCGGGAGAGAATTCCAGAGCTTAGGAGCATAGACAGAAAATGCTCGGTCACCCCACGTATGAAGCCGTGTCTTCGGAACAACCAAAAGACCACTCTGAGAGGAGCGCAGATTGCGACGTGGTGTGTTGGGGATTAATAAGTCAGTCAAATACTGAGGTGCCAGATTGTGCAGAGATTTATAGGCCAGCATAAGGATTTTAAAATCAATACGGTACCTAACAGGTAGCCAGTGCAGGGACTCCAAGACCGGGGTTATATTGTCCCTGGCCCTGACCCCAGACAGTACTCTAGCAGCTGGATTCTGAAGATATTGCAATTTATCCAATGATGATTTAGATACCCCAGCTAGAAGACCATTACAGTAGTCAATGCGCGAAAAGACAAAAGAGTTTATCAACTTCTCAGCTACCGAAAAGGACAACATAGGACGTAGCCGGGCTATATTTCTGAGGTGATAAAATGATGTCTTAACTGTATTCTGGACAAAAGGCTCAAATGACAGTGTGGCGTCAAATATGACACCCAGATTTTTTAATTTGGTCTTAAACTCCAGTGCAACGCCATCAACAGACAGAGTAGGAGACCCAACCTTTCGCAGTTGATGTGGAGATCCAAGGAGCATAACTTCTGTTTTTGAGCCGTTTAGAGACAGAAAATTATTGGACATCCAAATCTTTATCTCAGCAATTCTTTCCTCCACCCACTTTCCTCCACCCAGATTTCGGATGTGGGACGCGACATTGAGATCTTCCTGGACCTTCAGAGTGCGGCCTCTCCGTCTCAGATCAGCCCTGGTCAGCATGCGGTGTTGACCACAGCAACGTCCTTTGAATCCAGCTCTGACCAGAACCCAGAACGAGATGAAGCACTTTCCTCCACTCAGGTTTCGGATGTGGGACGCGACACGGAGATCTCCCTTGACCTTCAGAGTTTACCTCTCACCCAGGCCGGTTCCTCGGGACTTCAGAGACAGCCCCCCGCTATGCACAAGCGCAAGCTGGCCCAGTCTCCAGAGGATCTGGAACCCGAACTTTCTGCCAAAATAAGGCCCTACATGAGACTGAGGCACACACGACAGGAGAAACTTACAGGACTCCAGTCTGCATTCTTCAATCTCCAAATGGACAGGCTGAACATTACTGGTATGTTTACATTTTCCTTTCCCTTGTACGCTGAGGCTAAATGTATACATATTTGGGTGTTAACCTGTTTGTTTGAATATTTCTTTTTCTTTTTTATCCAGACACCAAGAGCCTCGCAGACAAGGCAGAAGTCATAAAAGGAGCTGGTGAGAGACACGGAGTCTGGAGTCCTGGCTGGAGCCCTCGGGGGACCAAGGATCTTCAGGCGTACATCGGAGAGAGAATCAAGACCATTTGAAGAGAAGGAGAAGAAGTGTGCTGGTTGTGGAGCAGGGAAAAAAAACTAAACCAAAGTTTCTAGTGTTCGAGTGTCAAAAACCTCACACTCTGACACTTTAGTACACTCCATTTTGCACACTAGTTAATTGTTCGTTGGTTAATTGTTCGTCGTTCTTAAAATGCATATATGTTGACTGAAGTTTTTATACATGAGTAATTACTCCATTTTGCACACTAGTTAATTGTTTGTCATTATTGTTGACGGTAAGCTTTGTATTGTAATAAACACGTTCAAGAAGTTTGCTTTTGTCATTAGTCATTAGTTTACCCAGTTTGATATTAAGAATTTATTTCTGAGACAAGATAGGGATGAAATGGGATCAAAGTTGGATATGTAAACAGTGTGAATACTTTGAATGTTTTTGTTCTTTGTGTGTATAAACATTGCTACAATCTACAATCCCAATATAGATTCATCTCTGTCTGTATTGTGGTAACATAATGGTCCTGCACAAAGCAGCACAACTACATCCAGCACCACGGAGAGTGCCATACATCACACCCAGTGATGTTCAGGACCTGGGATAGCTCCTCTTACACAGGTGTGCACGTTCCTCCTCTGACAGTGAGCCTCAGCTGCCGGCTTTTAAGTCAAATTAGCAGCCACAAAAAGGTTCCAGAAATCATACAGGATCATTTAGTTATGGGGGTGCAAATTTGACCTTTGACATCTGAACACATACACTTGGTCTGGCTGCTTTCAAAGGCCAGGGGTGCGTCTCAATCAGCCCCATGGTTCAGTAGTCAGGACACTGATCAGGGAGTCAGTTCATTGACTGAATTAGTCATTGTTTAGCCTGGGTTATTCTGGGCTAATCAAAGCAGGTGTGTGTGTGTGTGTGTGTGTGTGTGTGTGTGTGTGTTTGAGTTGGTATTTATCACGTTGTGGGGACAAGAATCTGTTTACACAGTCACGTAATGGGGACCTCTTGCGTTGTGGGGACCAAAAATCAGGTCCCCATAAGGATGACCCATTGAATTGAATAGAGGAACTATTCTGAAGGTGCTGGGCGGAGTTTCAGCATTGGCCCATAACACACGATTATGAGGTAGTGTGAGTGTGTGAAGTGTGTGCTCAGCTGCGCCCCCAAACATTTTTGGCTGGTAATGCACTCACTTCTCCACACACACATTTTCCAATTATGGTTGAGTACCGCCCACTTCCGGGTCCTCATAAGGAAGGAATTCAACAACAACTTGAAAATATAAGTATTAAATTGATGCTGTACACGGAAGACAAAGAAGAAGATTATTTACTGGAGATGCCAACTAAGGATCTAAACTTCTGCAGAGGATAAAAGTGAAGCTCAAGGTACGTTAAGCACATATGTATGAAACCAGTTAGGTTAATTAGATTAGGCAGCGGGCTAACGTTAGCTGCTAGCTAGTTAGTGCTAATTGTTGAGGCTAAGTGTGGCCTGACATATTTTTGTGTTTTTCCAATAAGCGATCACAAAATCATACAATGTAATGTTAAGTACTTAATTTCAACTGAAAAGTGTCGTCAGGTGTTTAGTCTGATTGATTGCTAATGAAGGAATTGGGTTATTAAGTCTGTTTCTGTCTAGTTCGCGTGCTGGACAGTAGATTATTTTCTACTTTAAATTAAAGGTAATGTTATGTTTTATTACTTGTCAGGACAGGGTGAGGGGGAGGAATATCACACTTGTGTTTGACTTTTAGTATTGATATCGTTAACAGAGCAATTAAGTAACGTTAGGCAAAAATAAAAACACTGAAATGGTAAGTAGCTTTAAATTAATAAACTTTGTTTTAATTATGACAGTAACTTAAAATAAACTGGGGTTTGTATGGCGAGATCGTTCAAAAGAGTAGTTAGGTTAAGAGCCAAATAAGTAGTTAATTGTCAAGGCTACCTGGGATTATATAGATGTTGGTTTTGTGAGAGATTAGAGCCTAAGTGAAAATGTTGAGTTTATGCCCTCAAGGCTAGTAAGTTAGTCAATAAATGTGATATCCTTGAGTTCTGATTTCTTGTCTTACATTGATACATACGATATCATTGTAATGCAGTGTTACATTACAATAACATTCTTATCTACTTATTGAACATGCTAGTTTAATTCTGCATGTCTCCCCATTTTCACACTATTATTTATTACAATTTTTTTCTCTCAGTTTGAAATGCCACCACGAATCAGCCCCCTTAAGGATGCCATGCATCATGTTGTTTCGAAGACTGACAAAACATTCAAATTAGATGTGAAGTATATCAATCCAGTGAAAGGTAAGGTGGTGTGATTTATCATTTAATATTTACCATCATATGCATGTCCTAACCATACTGCTGCCAACTATTGATGTCTTTTTGTGTATTTGGCATCCTTTATCTATAAGATTTTATTTTTGGTGAAAAAAAAAAAAAATCTGTATTTTGCAGGACGTGGTCTATTCGCAAAGGGTGCCTTTTGCAAAGGTGATTTTGAGTACAGGGGAGATATGATAAATGATGCAGAGCTGCAGAGAAGAAGAACATGTTACCACGCATCCTGTGCTGCATTTATGTTTGATTTCATTTGGCGAGGGAAAACATGGTGGTAAGAAGTCAAGTTGCACCATATTCCTTATGCTAAACCAGGGTCTCTCAAACTCAGTCCTGCAGGGCCACTGTCCTGCACAGTTTAGCTCCAACCCTGATCAAACACACCTGAGCAAACTAATCAATGTCTTCAGGATCACTAGAAACTCACAGCTAGGTGTGTTTGATCAGTTTTGGAGCTAAACTGTGCAGGACAGTGGCCCTCCAGGACTGAGTTTGAGAAACCCTGTGCTAAACTATAGTAAAAAAAGACACTGATTTGGGGTGGTATATTGTAATACTTGTATTCATCCTTTTCTCATGCTTTCATATTTAAGTATTGATGCCTCAAGAGAAGATGGATCGTTTCGGCGGATCGTTATTGATGACCACAAATATCCAAATTGTAAGATGAAGAAAACTGACGTCAATGGAAAGCCTCACCTTTGTCTGTTTGCCCTGGATGACATTAAAGAAGGAGAAGAAATTGCCTATGATTATGGAGGAGAAGACTACCCTTGGAGAACACAAGTATGTTGCAAAGCACACTGTGTACAGAATATATCATTGTTGCAACATGTTAAGCAAGTTGTTGGTTGAATAGATTATAATTTGAATCTATTAGAAATCTATGAATCTAATTATGTCTATAAATGATAAGTTAAGTTATATTTTAGGTCAGTGTTTCTACCCCACCCCTAAAATTTATACATTTAAAGAGTGAGGTGGTACAGTCTTAGGCCACTTTTCTTTCTGCAAGTTATGTGTGGCATGCAATGGCCTTATTGCAACTTATGGGTGAAATGTAATCACAAAAATAAACTAAAGATTAACTATGTAAAATGAAGACATGTTTTAATTGTAAATGTTTTTGTATTTTTTTTTTTTTAATTCTGAAATCATGTGGTATCTGCTTCAGATTTATCTCTTGTGTTTCCATGTTCTAATATCTTGTCATTATGAATGTTGTCTCTTACAGATAACCAGCGTTGCCATTAAAACCAGTGCAGCGAGTGCTTCTGATCCTTCTCTCCAGTCAGAGACTCAGATGGATGATGAATCTGCTCAGATCAACTCTCCTCAACAGGTACGTTCACATTCATCTAGGGATGCAACGATACCATTTTTTCAGAACCGATCCGATCCGATACCAAAAATTCTGAGTATCGGCCGATACCGATCCGTACCGATACCAGCGCAGTTTTTTTTTAATCAAGTAGAATTTCTATTACTCTGTGTTAAACTGATAAGAACTGAAAAAAAAGAAAAACACCAACAAAAAATATATGATCATAATCTGACATAAATGCTATTATAAACTAGATTAGTGGATAATTCAGCAATAAAATTTAGTCTAGAAAAATCACGAGTGCACAATTAATTGTATAAAATCTGAACATTTTGTGAAAAAAATGTTTAGTGGAGAACAAATTAGAGACAATAAGTGTAACACTAAATCTGGTAAAACTTTACACATTGCTCTTTGTATTGTTGTAAAATACATTCATGAAAAACAAGATAAAAATAGCAATTATTTTATATCCTACTATAAAATTGAGACATTTTTTAAATGTATAGCACAGCTGTTAAATAAGGTAGCAACATAATAGATAGGACAGGACAAGAACGGCTATTAATAATCTTTCATTGCGTCCCTGTATTACGATATAAAAGGCTCCAATACAGTGCGGCCCACAGCGCTTATGCGCATCCCGAGCGCAGAATGATGCTCTTGAAGCAACATGAGTCACAGCGCGCAGCGCGTCGAGTCCGCATTGAAAAGTTTAAAGCACAAAGAAAATACATATGATGCATAGTGTATTATACAGTATCTATCTATGCAATAGTCTATTCAGCATTTTCTTTTAAATTTCAGTTACTGTGCGCGTGAAGAACAAATAGTACCTGACTTTACTCTACTGTTGTGATCTAACAGACACCCGGTAAAAAGTAACATGATTAAGGTACAGCAATAAAGTCCAGCAAGATAAAGTTGTTTTATGTGAAACCATAGACCTTTATCTACAGATCAAGTATAATAATAGTAACACTGAATCATCTTGGAGAGAGTTTCATCGTGTGTTCTGTCATAACCGGACGCGACGCGCTGTTTGAGTGCTGAATGAAGAATGATTGACAGCCGCAGCTGAGGGAAACGTTTACGTGATCTTGAATTTAACACTTAAATATTAATTTATATCTCACATTATACTGTATAATGGCTTCAGAACACTTAAAATATTGTGCACGAAAACTTATGGTGCTTTATAATGTTTGTGGGGCTTAACAATAACACTGAATAGTATACGCACAATATCGGATTTGGATCGGCCTTGTCTGACCGATACCCGATCCGCCAAAAATGGCAGTATCGGAGCCGATTCCGATACTGAGTATCGGATCGGTGCATCCCTACATTCATCACTAAAGATTTAGGTCTACTGTCTCTCTTTGTCATGGTTTAGTGATTTTTAAGCATATTTTGATGCGTATCTGGTGTAAATTAAACCGTGTAACGACATGTGTCCAGTAGGTTAGTGCTAGTGGAGTATTTAGGGCCAGTTTTATCCTTCAAAGGGATTTTTTTCTGGATTAATTGTTGCTTTAAAATGGACAGTCACGACGTCCCCACAACACACTTTCAGTCAGTGTTTGAGTTAAAACTTGTGTGTTGAATTTGATGAAACTAGTCCCCATAAGGAACTATAACGTGGTGTGTGAAAGGTCCCCATGAAGGTGTGTGAAAGGTCCCCATGAAGCCGGGTTTTATCCAGATGTGTGTGAGCGCAGACAGGGGTTGACTGGACAGGAATAAATGTTTTAGATGAAGTTGATTTGTCTCTTTCTATAAAATCATGTGGTATCTGCTTCAGATTTCTCTCTTGTGTTTCCATGTTATAATATCTTGTCATTATGAATGTTGTCTCTTACAGATAACCAGCGTTGCCATTAAAACCAGCGCAGCGAGTGCTTCTGATCCTTCTCTCCAGTCAGAGACTCAGATGGATGATGAATCTGCTCAGATCAACTCTCCTCAACAGGTACGTTCACATTCATCACTAAAGATTTAGGTCTACTGTCTCTCTTTGTCATGGTTTAGTGATTTTTAGGCATATTTTGATGCGTATCTGGTGTAAATTAGTACATTAAACCGTGTAACGACATGTGTCCTGTAGTTTAGTGCTAGTGGAGTATTTAGGGCCAGTTTTATCCTTCACAGGGAATTATTTTCTAGGTTAATTGTTGCTTTAAAATGGACACTCACGACGTCCCCACAACACACTTTCAGTCAGTGTTTGAGTTCAAACTCATGTGTTGAATTTGATGAAACTAGTCCCCATAAGGAACTATAACGTTGTGTGTGAAAGGTCCCCATGAAGGTGTGTGAAAGGTCCCCATGAAGCCGGGTTTTATCCAGATGTGTGTGAGCGCAGACAGGGGTTGACTGGACAGGAATAAATGTTTTAGATGAAGTTGATTTGTCTCTTTCTATAAAATCATGTGGTATCTGCTTCAGATTTCTCTCTTGTGTTTCCATGTTCTAATATCTTGTCATTATGAATGTTGTCTCTTACAGATAACCAGCGTTGCCATTAAAACCAGTGTAGCGAGTGCTTCTGATCCTTCTCTCCAGTCAGAGACTCAGATGGATGATGAATCTGCTCAGATCAACTCTCCTCAACAGGTACGTTCACATTCATCACTAAAGATTTAGGTCTACTGTCTCTCTTTGTCATGGTTTAGTGATTTTTAGGCATATTTTGATGCGTATCTGGTGTAAATTAGTACATTAAACCATGTAACGACATGTGTCCTGTAGTTTAGTGCTAGTGGAGTATTTAGGGCCAGTTTTATCCTTCACAGGGAATTATTTTCTAGGTTAATTGTTGCTTTAAAATGGACACTCACGACGTCCCCACAACACACTTTCAGTCAGTGTTTGAGTTCAAACTCATGTGTTGAATTTGATGAAACTAGTCCCCATAAGGAACTATAACGTTGTGTGTGAAAGGTCCCCATGAAGGCGTGTGACAGGTCCCCATGAAGCCGGGTTTTATCCAGATGTGTGTGAGCGCAGACAGGGGTTGACTGGACAGGAATAAATGTTTTAGATGAAGTTGATTTGTCTCTTTCTATAAAATCATGTGGTATCTGCTTCAGATTTCTCTCTTGTGTTTCCATGTTCTAATATCTTGTCATTATGAATGTTGTCTCTTACAGATAACCAGCGTTGCCATTAAAACCAGCGCAGCGAGTGCTTCTGATCCTTCTCTCCAGTCAGAGACTCAGATGGATGATGAATCTGCTCAGATCAACTCTCCTCAACAGGTACGTTCACATTCATCACTAAAGATTTAGGTCTACTGTCTCTCTTTGTCATGGTTTAGTGATTTTTAGGCATATTTTGATGCGTATCTGGTGTAAATTAGTACATTAAACCATGTAACGACATGTGTCCTGTAGTTTAGTGCTAGTGGAGTATTTAGGGCCAGTTTTATCCTTCACAGGGAATTATTTTCTAGGTTAATTGTTGCTTTAAAATGGACACTCACGACGTCCCCACAACACACTTTCAGTCAGTGTTTGAGTTCAAACTCATGTGTTGAATTTGATGAAACTAGTCCCCATAAGGAACTATAACGTTGTGTGTGAAAGGTCCCCATGAAGGTGTGTGACAGGTCCCCATGAAGCCGGGTTTTATCCAGATGTGTGTGAGCGCAGACAGGGGTTGACTGGACAGGAATAAATGTTTTAGATGAAGTTGATTTGTCTCTTTCTATAAAATCATGTGGTATCTGCTTCAGATTTCTCTCTTGTGTTTCCATGTTCTAATATCTTGTCATTATGAATGTTGTCTCTTACAGATAACCAGCGTTGCCATTAAAACCAGCGCAGCGAGTGCTTCTGATCCTTCTCTCCAGTCAGAGACTCAGATGGATGATGAATCTGCTCAGATCAACTCTCCTCAACAGGTACGTTCACATTCATCACTAAAGATTTAGGTCTACTGTCTCTCTTTGTCATGGTTTAGTGATTTTTAGGCATATTTTGATGCGTATCTGGTGTAAATTAGTACATTAAACCGTGTAACGACATGTGTCCTGTAGTTTAGTGCTAGTGGAGTATTTAGGGCCAGTTTTATCCTTCACAGGGATTTATTTTCTAGGTTAATTGTTGCTTTAAAATGGACACTCACGACGTCCCCACAACACACTTTCAGTCAGTGTTTGAGTTCAAACTTGTGTGTTGAATATGATGAAACTAGTCCCCATAAGGAAATATAACGTTGTGTGTGAAAGGTCCTCATGAAGCTGGTTTTAATCAAGATGTGTGTGTGAGCAAGGTTTGCTGGACAGGAATAATTGTTTTTTTTTCTGGCAAAGGTGTGTCTAGCCCAGATGATTCTCTTTAACCGGCGCAGGGAAGGAGTGGTTTCGAGCATGCCTTTGTCTGCATTTCTATCAAGAGACACTTCTGATCCACATGAGGATGTGGACTGGGCACTCTCTGAAGCGGAAAACAATCTCTGCAGACACTTCACAAGGGTTTTCGCAAGGGGGAAGCGTGGTCGACCAGTTCCAATTCTTCTGACTTCAAAAATGCTATGTGCCTTAGAACTCCTTGTTAAGCAGAGAGAGGCTTGTGGGGTTCTGAAAGACAATTCCTATATGTTTGCAAGACCAGAAGCCATGACATATTTTCGAGGGTCAGACTGCCTCCGTGGCTTTGCAAAGGTGTGTGACGCAAAGTGTCCCAAGTCACTGACATCTACAAGACTGCGAAAGCATGCCGCAACCCTTTCAACAGTGCTGAATATGACTGACACCGAGATGGACCAGCTGGCAAACTTTCTTGGACACGACATAAGAATCCATCATGAGTTCTATCGACTCCCTGAGAAGACCCTGCAACTTGCCAAGATCAGCAAAGTTCTAATGGCTCTTGAGCAAGGAAGATTAGCTGAGTTCCATGGCAAGAACTTGGATGAAATTGGGATAGATCCTGATGGTGTGGTATTTTATTTGACTTTTGTTTGATTTTCTGTTTACCATCTATTAGGGGTGTAACGATACACGTATTCGTATTGAACTGTTTGGTACGATGCTTTCGGTTCTGTGTTCGGTACGCATTTTCAAACTGAACAGTTCGTTGGACCATTTTTCCTGCCGACCAAAATTTCGTTATTTCAAATGTAGGCGGGTCGCGTGTGGCAAGCGCTCTCGTTATGTAAGAGACGCCGGCGCGACCACAACATTGTCCAACGTCAAATGGCAAACGTAATGCAAGTGGAACGAAACTGCTCGTTATTGTGTGGTTGACGGACCGTTTATCAGTTTGGACCAGTGCAGCGCGAGCTGATCATGATCATACGACACTGTTACTACACAGCGCTAATAAGAGATCCAGTAAAGAAATCATTTGAATTCGCCACAGAAGTAATAACATCGCTGAGAGATCTTGTGAGAAACATTCACATTTCTCCGTTATTAACGGTTCAAACAGCTCTGACGTGGAAACCAGGAGAAACATTGTGCCATAAATGAACTATCCGGTGTCCACAGATGGATTTACCATGGATTTACTGTAGTAACACTAACTGCAACCATGGAAGTTTGGCAGGAATAGTTGGCTATAATGCCTTCAAGTAACATTACGTTGGTTTTATTTTGACATTAAAATAAACTCGATATTACAACAGAAACGTTTAACTCTCTCTTTTCCAGCACTTTAGACACAGTTGCTCCGTTGCGCTTAAAGAAGATTAAAGAAAATAGTCCAACGCCGTGGTACAACGAGCACACTCAGGCCCTTAAGAGAGCAGCCAGAAAAATGGAGCGCAACTGGAAGAAAACAAAACTAGAGGTATTTCGCATTTCATGGAAGGAGAGCTCAATTACTTACAGAGAGGCTTTAAAAGCTGCTAGATCTGCTTATTTTTCAACCCTATTAGAAGAAAATAAACATAATCCTAGGTATTTATTTGAAACGGTGGCTAAACTAACGAAAAATAAAGCTTCAAGCACCGAAGTTTCCAAGCAACACAGCAGTAATGATTTTATGAACTTCTTCACTTATAAGATTGATAATATCAGGGACAAAATTATAACTATGCAACCGTCTACTACAGTATCGCATCAGGCAGTGCATTGTAGTCTCCCTGAGGAAAAATTGGATTAATTCGTTAATATAGGAGAGGAAGAATTTACTAAACTCATTAAATCATCTAAATCTACAACATATATGTTAGACCCTATACCAACTAAGCTACTGAAAGAAATACTTCCAGAGGTCATAGATCCTCTTCTTAATATCATTAATTCGTCTTTGTCTCTAGGATACGTACCAAAAACCTTTAAGCTGGCTATGATTAAACCGCTTGTTAAAAAAACGCAACTTGATCCTACAGAATTAGTCAATTATAGGCCGATCTCGAATCTACCTTTTCTGTCAAAGATATTAGAAAAGGCAGTATCCTCACAACTGTGTTCCTTTCTTGAAAGAAATGATATCTGCGAGGATTTCCAGTCAGGATTTAGACCGTACCATAGTACCGAGACAGCTCTCGTTAGAGTCACAAATGATTTGCTCTTATCATCCGATCGTGGTTGTATCTCTCTATTAGTGTTACTCGATCTTAGTGCTGCATTTGACACCATTGACCACAACGTTCTTTTAAATAGATTAGAACATTATGTTGGCATTAGTGGAAATGCACTAGCATGGTTTAAATCATACTTATCTGACCGTTATCAGTTTGTAGCAGTAAATGATGAGATGTCTCATCGATCACAAGTTCAGTATGGCGTACCACAAGGCTCAGTACTAGGACCGCTGCTGTTCACTCTGTACATGCTACCATTAGGAGAAATCATTAGGAAACATGGCATTAGCTTTCACTGTTATGCCGATGATACTCAGCTCTATATTTCTTCAAAACCTAACGAAACTTATCAATTCACAAAATGAACGGAATGCATAGCGGATATAAAAAAATTGGATGACTCGTAATTTCCTACTTCTAAATTCTGAAAAAACAGAGTTTCTAATTATTGGACAAAAAACTTCCTCACGTAATAACCTAGAATACTGTCTAACACTTGATGGCTGCTCTGTTAAGTCTTCGTCGTCGGTTAGGAACCTGGGTGTGCTCTTTGATACCAATCTTTCATTTGAAAGTCACGGGTCTAGTATCTGTAAAACTGCATTTTTCCATTTAAAAATATATCTAAATTACACCATATGCTCTCATTGACAAATGCGGAACAATTAGTTCATGCGTTCATGACCTCAAGGCTAGATTATTGTAATGCTCTACTGGGTGGTTGTCCTGCACGCTTAATAAACAAACTACAGCTGGTCCAAAACGCAGCAGCTCGAGTTCTTACTAGAACCAGGAAGTATGACCATATTAGCCCGGTTCTGTCAAAACTGCATTGGCTCCCTATTAAACATCGCATAAATTTTAAAATATTGCTGATCACTTACAAAGCACTAAATGGTTTAGCTCCGCAGTACTTGAGCGAGCTCTTAACGCATTATAGTCCGTCACGTCTATTGCGATCTCAAAATTCCGGCCAGTTACTAATACCTAGAATATCAAAATCGACTGCTGGCGGTAGATCCTTTTCCTATTTAGCACCAAAACTCTGGAACAGTCTTCCTACCATTGTCCGGGAAGCAGACACACTCTGTCAGTTCAAAGCTAGACTAAAGACACATCTCTTTGACCTAGCTTTCACATAATACATTATAGACTTCTATAATTTAATGTTAGGCTGCATATATTAGGTCAGCCGGAACCGGGAACACTTCCCAAAAATCCTGATGTACTCGTTACATCATGAGAAGAATGGCATCTACGCTAATTTTAGTGTCTGTGTTTATCCCGAGGTTTTCCTGCAGCCTGCCGGATCCAGGCCGTATCCAGATCTGACGAATGACTTTCGCCTGGACCGATGACAACGCAGTGCTGAAGTGCCAACTAGTCTCTCCCTATGGAGGATCCCACTACCACTCTACAGATAAGGCGTTGTCGGGAAAGGCGTTGTTCGTTTCGCGTTCCTACCCCAAAGCAACAAAATAAAATAAAATTCTTTATCAAAATTTATAAGGAAAGACAAGTACTTTGTTTAGGCTTGGCTTGTAGGGAATTCCTAACCTGCGTATATTCAAACGCACATAACTATAGAACCCATTCTAAATGCTCATGTGAACGCCATCAGCGTTTCTCACAGGTTCGCGTTTAAAGTCTGTCTAGAGGGAATGGTGTCGTCTTAGCGGCTACATTGCTTGATCGTTGCGACGGAAGCAAATCAATCAAAACTAACTTTAGATGGAAATAACTTAACTCTGCTGTAAAGCCGAAACAATCTCTGTTACCTTAAATTATAAGCTTATCTCTGTAAAGCTGCTTTGAGACAATCTACATTGTTAAAAGCGCTATATAAATGAAGATGACTTGACTTGACATTGTAAATACAATTGCTGCCCTCAAATGTTAATCTGAACTAAAATAAACCTTTGTTTATAACTACTACAATATTACATTTCACTTTTTCCAAGGAGCGTTTTGTTTTATATGCTCCTAAGAAGTCAATTATAGCTCCAGAATTGCTCAAAGTAAAAAAAAATCATACTTTATGATGTTAGTTTTAATAAAAAAAAAGAATAAAAAAATTAAATCAAGGAAATTACTCTGGCATTTTTTTTCTTTTTGCTGTATCAAAAACGTACCGAACCGTGACACAAGTGTATCGTATTGAACTGAAACGTAAATTTTGTGAACCGTTACACCCCTACCATCTATTCGAATACCAGGTGTTTACGATCCATTATATACCATTGTTAAGCTGTACTTTGAACTTCCACAGAAACGTTATTGACTGTGATGAGGAAGATGGGAGCATACAAGAGGGACACTGTTCATCTACTGTTGACGGTTTGTATTACTGTCAAAATACACTACTACATTTTGCAGTTCTTCATAATTTTCAGTCACGTAACTTGTGAAGACCTGACAGACAAAAATATTGTTCTAACATCATAGCCAACATTAAAGAAGATGCTTCAGTATGCTGAACAAATGTTTTTTTTTTTGACGAAACGGCTCATTGTGTAATGAATCAAATGCCTCCAAGCTATTCTTCAACTAAATTACACTAAACATTCATTCTGGAGTGAATATTTTTTTGTGAGTTTACTACCATAAAAAATATATTTCATAGGAGAAACTTGTACATTTTTCATTTTTCATAAAACACTAGCTGATCTGCTCTCTTCTCGTGTTGGTTGTGTCATGGCACAAAACGAATCATGTCAGATGATTAAGACATGAAATAAAATGGTTATACTCAATTTACTTGCACTTATATTTGATTAAATGTCTGCTGGAAAGATGTAGTTCAATTATACTTGCAATAATGAACAATTGCACAGGTTTAGGGTTTATTGTACTTTAATGATTTTAAATAATTAGTGCATAAGTGTGACAAATAACAGTGTATTGTCAGCATTCTATAGTACATTTAAATTGTATCTTTCTGAAAATGTTGAACTTTGATTATTTTCCATAGAACCATCAGCAGAGGTGGCACTTCCTCCTAACAAGAGGAATGACATGCCGCCACCACCCAAGAGACCCAGACCACCATCAGATGAAGAGATGCCTACAGGAGCCAGTGCTGTGAGGCCTTCTTCCAAAGGTGAACTCTTTACACATTTCTTAGACTAAATTAGACCCTTTAGGAGCACTTTAACACCCAGATCTCAGACCAGGGGCCTCATTTATAAAACTGTGCGTAGGAACCTTACTAAAAGTGTACGTGCGCCCGAAAGCCAAAAATGGCGTACGCAAAAAAATATTCAGACTTATAAAACCGTGCGTACGCCAGAACCTGCGCAGAATTCACTTTATAAATCCCAGTCAGCGGAAGATTGTGCGTACATGCATCTCCACCCGAAATAACCATATGTGGAGCTTACGACGCCTAGTTTTACTATGCAGATCCTCATCTACATATCATTTGACTACATAACTGAGGGAAGGAGGTTGTTCCCCAAAATCTCGCAATACATGGCCCCAGTCATCCTCTCCTTAATACAGTGCAGTCGCCCTGTCCCATGTGCAGAAAAACACCCCCAAAGCATGATGCTACCACCCCCATGCTTCACAGTAGGGATGGTGTTCTTGGGATGGTACTCATCATTCTTCTTCCTCCAAACACGTTTAGTGGAATTATGACCAAAAAGTTCTATTTTGGTCTCATCTGATCACATGACTTTCTCCCATGACTCCTCTGGATCATCCAAATGGTCATTGGCAAACTTAAGACGGGCCTTGACATGTGCTGGTTTAAGCAGGGGAACCTTCCGTGCCATGCATGATTTCAAACCATGACGTCTTAGTGTATTACCAACAGTAACCTTGGAAACGGTGGTCCCAGCTCTTTTCAGGTCATTGACCAGCTCCTCCCGTGTAGTTCTGGGCTGATTTCTCACCTTTCTTAGGATCACTGAGACCCCACGAGGTGAGATCTTGCATGGAGCCCCAGTCCGAGGGAGATTGACAGTCATGTTGCTCAGGAACCCATCTGTAGTTGTTTAGAGGGTTACTTGGTTGATGCTAGAATCTACTAGGTGTTTTGTGGCACTAGTAGGAACTGTAGCTGTTCTAAAAATGAAAACACCGAATCAGTAATAACTAGCCTAACCCCTGGAGCAGTTTGAGTGGATGGATGCATAAAAATAACTTGCAGCCAAGACATTGATCCTAATATATTTTCCTTTTCTCCAATGATCATTTCAGGCCAAGTGACTGAATGTAAAAATCACTGTTTGATTGACAGTGTAATTCTATTTATAGGTAGAGTGCAAATTAATTTCTCTTGCAATATAGATGGTGACATAAATACTAGGGCTGCCCTCGACTAAAGTTTTTTTTTTTTCTAGTCGACTAGTAGTCGTTCATTAAGCTATTAGTCAACTAATCGCATTTTTATATTAAGCCATAACTCATAATAATGAGCCTTTAATTGCCTATATAATACATAGCCTAATTAGCGATCAAGCGCACACTTAAAGTTCCGCAGCGCACCGGCAAAAATAATGATTGAGTGTGTCTTGTGTCAGAAGGAGACTGTCTAAACAAACATTGTAATAATTTATTGATATTCTCGGCTGCAGAGATTAAGTCGATGATACAGACTCGTCATCTCCGCAGTGACTCGCATTTCATACGGATTACATAATCTGAGTATTTATTTTCCACTTGAATTGATTCGTTTAAAAGCAGACATTTCAAGCTTTCTATAGATATATTTCTCACGTGTGTGTGTGTGTGTGAGGCAGGGTGGGAATTATGTAATTTTAGGGGCAAGGCCATTTGGCCTCCACCTTTTCTTTTTTTTTTAGGGGCACCAAGGCCATATGACAGGGCACAAAGGCCATTGAGTACAATTCGATGGTTTTCCCATTCAGATTGATACCATAACATCCTAATTTGGAATAATACATGGATTATGACTTTTTTAATAAAAAAAAACATTTTTTAATGAGAGAGAGAGAGAGAGCGCCATTACATCCAGAAGGTATACACCCTCACACAACAATAGAAACAACATAAATGCCAATAAAAGCATTCAGAAACAACACAAATGCCAATAAAAGCATTCAAAATATTCATTCAGTCCTCTATATCATGTGAGTGTGAGAGAGAGAACCATTCCATCCAGAAGGTGTACACCCTCACAATCATTATTGCTCAGCGCTCAACGCAGTTTGCTTCGCGCTCCACTCAAATCGCCCCCCGCTCGCTCCAAAAAAGGAAAAAAATCTACATGTATATCACTTGTAGCGGTCCCCAAGCTTTTTTGCGCCACAGATCGGTTTAATATCAGACAATATTTTCACGGACCGGCCTTAAAGGTGTGGCGGATAAATACAACAAAATAAAATGATACGAACGGCATAAAACCTGGGGTATTTTTTTTAGCCTATAATAATAAACGTGAATCCAATGTGTGGGCCTACTAGCAACTTTTTTAGCAGCATCCTCTAACATCGCGCCTAAAAACAACTGAGAAAGTCTGAACACAAACAAAATGCCCCCAAAAGAAAAGAATCTCTATGTTTTCGGTGCTGATGCGATGTACGGGTGGCGCTGCTGCCAATAAAGCACCTAAAAGCTGTCACAACGAACTGGCAAAATTAATGATTATGAATATGTAAAATATAGCAGGAGACATTTTAATTGTTTACTAATAAACCAGTTTTTTTTTTTTATGTCTGTGTCGGCTGGAAAGATGCTGACTCGCGATCTTCGCAGTAGTGAACGCGCCAGAGAGAATTGCACATTTCATACGGATTACATAAGAGAGAAGTCTGTTTTCTTTCGTTTTGAATTGTTCTGTTTAAAAGTAGACATTTCAAGCTTTATATATATGTCTCAGGTCTGTGAGGCAAGTAGGCTATACTTGTCTGTAACATTGTTTTTTTTTTTTGTGAAATAAATTTCTAAATAAATGCAACTTATAGTCCAGTGCGACTTAGGCTAGGCCTATACTGTATGTGTTTTTTCTTCTTCATGGCGCATTTTTTGACTGTTGCGATTTATACTCCGGAGCGACTTATTAATAGTAGGCTACATAATGGTTTGGAGTTTTTGATCTCCATTATTGAGCTGAGTTTTGACTGAAAATAGTCTACTGTTGATGACTGTGCAAGACAGATGGATTCAGGGTCAGGCTTGACTAAGCATGCTTCAGACTCGTGGTGTGAGCGGAGCGAAACTGGAGCGGGAAATAGGGCGACGCTCTGTCCTTTTGAAATTGCCGCTCTGCGCTCTGTCCAAGATCCGCCCGCTCGCGCTCCCCGCTCGCTCCCGCTCCACTCCGCTCACATGCTCTGCTTTATACATGGAACTTGGACAGGGCCAGGGCACACAGGCCACTGTGGCCGTACGGTGATTTTTTTTTCACGGGGCATGAAGGCCAAAGTGTAGGGCAACGGCGGCCGTGGCCGCGGTATAATTCCCACCCTGGTGTGAGGCGAGTATACGCTGAGTTTCGGCTCATTTCTGTGATGCTCAAGTTCACTGAGACAGCAGAAAGCACATCCTGATTGTTTTCATTATTTTACAAAGCACAACATTTTGTAGTTATTGTGAGTTTACAGAAATAAGAGTTGAACCTTTACAGTTTGCATTACTCTGTCCTTTTATTCATACAGATAAGAGTATTGAAAGTTAAATGATCGCGCCGGCGCCTGTATGTCCTGCGACTAACCGACTAATAAAAGACCTAATAAATAATAATAATAAAAGACCTAATAAATAATAATAATAATAATAGTCGCTTTGGTGCATTTCTCACATCACTATTTACATTTGCACAACAGTTAGTTCAACCTCCACAACATTTAGTCATGTGCACATCATAGTAGCAGTTTCTCATTCCTTCCAACAAACTGCAAATGCTTTTGGACATGCATCTATTGCTTTCATACAACTCTCTGCTGTTTTATAACATTATCATTTGCTTATGTCATGTCAGTCAAAATTAACTATACTTGTGAATGCTGAATAGTCATTCCATATAAAACTAATAGTCCTCATTTCATTGCTTGAGTCATTACATACAAAAATGTTGAACTAGTTATCAAAATCTGTCAAGCAAATTTTACACTTTTTTTTAAATTATTATTATTATTATTATTATTATTATTTTTCTGAAAATGCCTCCTAAATTGAATAATTTCTCTCAGGTGAATCTCAGCTTTCACTGATGAGGAACATCTGGATGTGCATGAATGATTACAGTACTATGTACTGTATGTTGTATGTTCAGTTCCAATATGTACTGCAATATTGTTTACAGTTGTGCATAGCTCTATGCATAGCTGTATTTATTTCATTTGCACAATGCTGTGAACAAATTAGAATTGCAAAGAGCATATGCAGTAAAAATGTGAAACATACATATTCAGTGTCTTGTACTCTGTTACCTCACTAAATACAGTAATGTGTAACTTTACTGTATTTTTTCAAATGGCTGTTCAAATAGTATATAGTGCTATCTTGAGCATGTACAGGTAGTGTTACCAAGATCTGACTTTTTTGCAATGGAAAACATTTACAGAATAAACTGTCATAATGAAAACATAACCAAGCCATTTGACTATCTTGTTCATAAACAATGGTGTCAGGACTTTTCATCTTGATGACACTGACACTTTCATTGACATGAATACTTGCTTTTGAGGAATGAGCTATCCATTTTGAGCAAGTGATACGCTTTTGCAGGTTATCAACTAGGTTTTGCAGTTTGTACTAATTGTTCTGAGAACTGCTTTAACTGTTGTGCAAATGTAAATAGTGATGTGAGAAATGCACCAAAGCGACTGAGAAAAACTGTAATAACCAGACCTAATAAATACTGATAATAGGATTCAGAACTTCGGATTGGAATTCCAGCACACACTTTATCATTTCAATTGTTTTTTCTGTCCACTTTTAGGTAAAAGTACCCAGAAGACACCCTGGCAGCAGACAGAGGTGCAGGCGGTGGAAAGGCACATGAAGCGATTCATCACATTCATCACATCGTTCATTGTACAAGCAAAGAGCGACTGTGACAAATGTTTAAAAGCTGAACCAGAAGCACTGAAGAACCGCGATTTGAAGACCGTAAAGTTTTACATTTATTAGTAGTGAATAAATGTGTTGAAGCTCAATTAGTAGTAGATTTTGTTTTATTTTTTATAAGTATCAGGTGAATGAGTAGCAGCTGATGCTGGGAGGTTGGCCGAAAAAAATTACAATTATAGAAAGAATAGTTTGAAGTGGAAAGGTTTAAATGTTTGACCTGTGGGTATGAAATGGGTTGGAAAATATCCAGACAATAATTCATTACTTGCATGCAGTCCTTTGTTGCAGTGAAAAAGTTCTCCATTCACATATAATCCACTTCAATCACACTAATATTCCAATCAATTGTAAGAACAATCAATCGATCCAAACAAATATTCTGCATGTTGAGGAGATGATTACAAGCACAACACTAGGGCCTGGTTTCACAGACAGGATTTAGATTAAACCAGGATTAGGCCTTTAGTTCAGTTAGGACATTTAAGTAGCTTTTATAAACGTGTCTTAGAAATAAGCATTACTGGTGTGCATCTTGAGACAAAACAATGGCACTTGGACACAAAGGACTTAATTTAAGATGTGCTTTCAGTTAAAACGGCTTAAACACACACTTTAGTCTGAGACTATCTTAAGGCTGGTCTGTGAAACTGGCCATAGGTGTTCTATGCAAGAGTGAAGCTTGGTTGTAGATTGAACCCATTTTTTTTAAGGGCAAATGGACAAATGCAATCTGAGGAATTACTTCGTATAAATGCCTATTATTTGTCATTAGTAATATATTTCTTGTTCTATCTAGGTCCCCACAAATCAAAAGGGGAAGTTGTGTGAATTATGCAAATTAAGTCCCCACAAATCAAATAGGAGGTTGTGTGAATTATGCAAATTAGGTCCCCACAAATCTAATGGGAGGTTGTGTGAATTATGCAAATATTATGCAAAGTTGATCCCTATAAGACGTCAACTCGATTTTTCAAAAGTCCCCATAACGCATGGTCAAATCATTACTTCATCAATTCAGATATCTGAAGGCGTGTATAAGTTATCAAAGCTATGGTAAGTATCCCTAATTTTTTTCATACCTCTAGAACCTTTAGAAAGGGTGGTCCCCACAAGTGATGATCATAAAGTTGGTCCCCATTCAGCATGGAAACCAGTATGTGTGTGTGTGTGTGCGTGTGTGTTACTCTGTCTGTCCGAGTATGTGTCTGTCTGTCTGTCTCTCTGTGAGTGTGTGTGTGTGTGTGTGTGTGAGTGTGAGTGTGTGTGTTTTATGCATTTTCACATCTACATGTCTATTTAATTATATAATTATTAAATTGTCCACATCCACCCAAACAATCTTTGTGTAAATACAATTACAAAACAGATAGATAACAGATAATTTCAAAAATTACATAAATAATCAATTTCTAAATTAAACCTCTCTAACACACTTTTAGCTGGATATTTACCATTTACAATTTGTATGTAATGTAAACACTTTTATTTTATTATTTAAAAAGTATGCTTCACAAATACCAAGTTTTATTCCAGTTTATATTTCTAAACACACTGGACCACAATTTAGCTTTTATGATTCCAGCTTATATTCTTAAAATTGTAAGTTTATTAGTACAACTGTGTTTTAGAATGTCAATGTCTCCTAGAAACATGCTGTCTTTAACATATATTGCTCAGCATACTCTTTCAGTGTAACTGGAAACACAAATTTATTTATCCAAGAATTCACTATAAGATTACATTTTAGTTTAAACGTTGTCTGACTAATATGAAGAGATATCAGAATTAAAATTGAATATATTATTCCAAAGTTGATACATATCTGCTGTTTCGTGTGACTAAAACACTCAAAGGAGAAGTTTTTATTATATGTATTTCTCTTCACACACAAAACAGTCGGATGCTAGCGAAGTAAGTGTTATGAACGAAGTTATTAGGATTTAACTATAATTACATTTTTATAGACAAATTACAATGGTTGATAAAGGTGGGTGTGACGAGGTTCTCTCCTGGTTAAAGAAAGATAGGGTAGAGTGGGGGAAAATGCCCCCCTTAAGGAAAATGTGACATTACAGTGAAACAAAACATAAACGTGACTAGAATTGCCATCCCGGTTTTGAGTGACTATGGCAGGAGTTATTCACCAAATATTAAAATTGCTCAGCCTTCATAATTAATTAGCATTTTGACTGAAAATATTTTTGTACAAAGGGGGCGTTTTGCCCCAGCGGTGGGGTAAAACGCCCCCCAAGGTGGGGTAAAATGCCCCCTTTCTTACAAACCAGTTTGCTTCATAGATCAACAGCAAAATTAACAGACAATAGTTTTTAATCTCTAAAAGTAAAAGGCAAGTAATGTATAAACATGTATATATATTAATATTTATTTCAGCAATGTCCAGAATAGCCAAATTAACTACCTTCCATCAGTGAGCTAACTGTGCTAGCAAGCTAGCTAGTTAATGCTCACTTGAGGTAATTTTTTCATGTTTTGTTCAAATATTTTGATTTTACCACCTAGTTATACTGCATTAAGTGTAAAACAAAGGATTTGATAGACAGAAATATTTTATTATAGTAATTATGATAGAGAGAAACTATGCTCCCAGGGGGGCGTTTTACCCCACAAGCTATGACTTTTTAAAAAAATGTTTAATTTTTTTAATATAATTATATTCCTTATAAATAACATATGATCTCAAACTACAGACTTCACCAGCGGCGGTTTCTTCATTAGGGCGATCGGGCGAGGCACCACCAAAGTGTGTAAGGGAGTAAGGGACTTTTTCAATCACTATCTCATTCAACCACAGAGTTACGCTAGCAGTCACTCACTGTTGTTCTGCCTCTGGATATAGTCCAATCAGCGCCGAGTCACGTTCTGTGGAGTACCGCCTCTTTTTGGGCGATTTCGCTCTGGCTGAGAATCGCCCAGAGTCTTCCCATAGACTTACATTCAAAGATTTTTTTTTTCGAACTGCAGGCACTGCAATGCATTCTCTATGGGTTCCGGGAGGGCTCGCACTAACGTGCTTCGTCATCATACGTAACCTTATCTTGTGCAGCGATTGGTGGAAACAAATGTTCCTCTAATAGTATTTAGCCATAAGCTGAAGTGACATCCAATAATTTCCTCAGTGCATAACTTACATTTCACGGACATATTCTCCATCTGTAAATGTTAGAAAGTCCAGTTTGCTGTCATGAGTGGGCGAGCTTTCTGCAAGCTATACTTCCGTGAACGAGCGCCCCCGCGTGCATGCGCGCCGAACAGACGGAGCGCAATGAATAGGAGCGCAATTATTCTGACTAAAATATACATTAGCACTAAATTATAAATATATTTAGCTAAAACATTTGTTGTTGAATATTTGTTGTTGTTGGTGAACATAAATGTGCTAGAGAATTTCAAACCTACATGTGTATTTTTATGATATTAGCTTTTTTTTTTTTTTATTTTGGTTTAGTAAATTTAACTACTTCCTTAAAAAACATTATTTTGTTTTTAGACTGTAATGTTGCAATGTTAGAATGTAATGTGATTTGACCCCTTTTTTGGATAGACTGCAGATAGACAGCAAGGTTACACTATGTTTGTTTTTATAACCTTCAATATAAACATTGTTTGTAGGACAATATCGATCAGGATATTAAATATTAAAAAAAATTAAATACAGGTTTTTTTTATTCAAATAGAAAAAATAATAATTAAATACTCAGATTATACTATACATCGCCATTTAGCCCAAAAATTCAGATTTATTTGGCAATTGGCTACCCTACCGGCTGAAGTTTTAGCTAAACTTTAGGCTAATGATAGCTACATTATTATCACTGTTAAATTGTTATTTAACAATAAGCCTACATTCAGTCCTGAATTAAAAATTCAGTTTGTTCTGCCCCCCCAAAATTTTTTAGCACCAGCCGCCACTGGACTTCACTGGGTCATTCCAGAATTGGAGGACATTTAGGCATCCATAATTTTGAAAAATTGGCCCTTTATTTTACTATTTTTTATTATGTATTTCATAAAAACAGGCAATATACCATTAAATAATTTGATTCGTCCAGCTCAGGTATCAAAGGCACACTTTTTATAGTACTTTTTTTTTTTTTTTTTTGGTGCTGGATGCAACCCTGTTACCAATACTCAGGAACCCGAAAAAAGTATATTTATTGATTTTTTAAAATATAATTTCCTGCCATTAGGTATAGAAAGTCACAATCACTCTATATAAATATTTAATTTTAGATATCACTTGATTTAAATTGATTTAAATTCATTTCAGTAACTTTTGAGTTCCATCTTTGCCAAATTTTTTACTTTTGACATGTTTTATTTGACTGATTTCAGCATATATTTTCAAGTATTTGCTAAAATGCATAATGCATATAATCCTTCAAACTACGGTAATGACAATAGCTCAAGCCCCTGTGAGCTAAAAAAGGTAATTTATTATTATTTTAATAAAAATTATACGGTAACAGGGTTGAAATTTAAGTAACAGGGTTGCGAAAAGTTACAGGGTAATACATTAATAACATGAAATGTATGCTAAATTATAATCAAAATTATATTAATTATTTAGCTTAATGTAATGGGTGTTATATTTGTTAATATTTGTTAATATTTCACTCAAATTCTCTCCTTTTGTTATTATCATTTGTTATATTTCTTTCATTATTTTGTATTCTGGAATTATTCTTTTAAAATTTCTAGTGCTGGGAAAAAATTAATCGCGATTAATCGCATCCAAAATAAAAGTTTGTGTTTGCATAATATATATGTGTGTACTGTGTATAATTATTTTATATATGTATATATAAATACACACATATGCATGTATATATTTAAGATTTTTATTTATTTATATATAAATTATTTATATTTATATATAATATAAATTATGTATAAATGTATATACAGTATATACATGCAAATATTTCTTAAATAAATACATGCATATGTGTGTATTTATATATACAAAATAATTATACACAGTACACATACATATATTATGCAAACACAAACTTTTATTTTGGATGCGATTAATCGCGATTAATTTTTTCCCAGCACTAAATATTTCATTAATTTATTCTTCTAATATTGATTTTTATTAATTAAGATACTAAATATTTAGTTTGTAAATTAAATGAAGACTGGTCACATGAACTATTAATAATAGATTGTCCCTTATGAGTGGACTGAAGGAGATTCAACCCTGTTACTCTAATTATGGTAACAGGGTTGTGAGTAACAGGGTTGCAAATTAATGCTAATGTTAGCTTTTTCTCATGAATAGAAACTTGCTGTTTAGCTAGCTCTAACTGTTGTCTTTAGGACAAACTTACTTATGTAAAAAAGAAGAAGAAAACCTTAATTAATTTGTCTTATTCTGATAATAAGTGTAACAGGGTTGCATTTGTTAGAGTGACACATTCAATCAAGGCTAAAAATTGTATAATAACATGAAAAATCAAAGAGAGAATATACCTTTGTTCTACCCATTCTGGTGGCAAACTGCTTAGTGATGTTATTTCCTGTGTATCATGTCACTCACTGTTTTTTTCTTCTTCTTCTGCCAGTCTAAATATTTCGGTAACAGGGTTGCACAATGTTGGGGACATAACTTTATTGCAACATTTCTATTATTTAAAATATTTATATCAATTAAAAAAATGCTTTAACAATTAAAAGAGGCATATATAAACAAAATCATGCAAAAAAAGGGATATTTAAAATGTATTTTAACAGTTATATTTAACATTCAATTTGGTCATTTAGAAGGTGGGACAAGAGAAAAATGGCATTTAAGTGGGTACTATAGACTTTTTTTATTTTCATTAATATTTAGGAAAAAAAAAATCTTCAAGTCTATATATATTTAGTTTCAGGACAAGTGTTTTTTACACAGTGACTCATTTTTTTGTATATTATACATAGATTATTTGAAATTTCATAGGTGGGACATGAAATGTCCTCCAATTCTGGAATGACCCCACTATTCATCTATCATACATCACTGTGATATCATGCAGAACAATATTCTCTAAAACACTTGTTTACTAATATCTGAAAATTATACTGTCCATGTAATCCTCTTCTCTTCAAATATGTCGCTGGTGTCAGCTTCTCCATAGAGATTTGTATATCCCCGTGTGCATAGCAAGAGTAAAAATGTATATTGACTACTTTTAGTGGTTATTTTGAGAAAAACAGGTGGGGGGCGTTTTACCCCACTCTACCCTATATCAATTTTTTTTGGACAATTTCTAATTTTATTTCTTCCCCTTTGTCTAGGAGTGAAATCTGTCTCGCTGCATTTGGAGGAAAACGTGCATTTGGAGGAAAATGATGACTGTTTGTTCTCTTCAGAGCTGGAGAACTGCTGGAGAGTCTGAGTCTGTAACGTGGAGCGCTTCTGTGTCTCACACGGCCTCTAAAGACATCCATCCTAACCTAACAGTATCTCGTGAAATCCCAAACATAAATCAGATAAATAAATGTAAACAATCAAAATAAAATGGAGAACAAGCCTATCGCGACGTTTCCGTAATACCTTCTTCAGACAGGCTTGTAAATAAATGTAAACAAAAAAGATAAACAGATAAATATATTATAATATATCCATTTATATAATAAGATATTTTATAATATACAATATATTTTTCTAATGAATCTATCTTAAAGTGTTCTTTTTTTTAAATTCGATACTACAGAGCGATCGTCGTGGCTGCACATTCATCAAGTGAAGTGTGAGAGAGTGAGCGAGCGCGCGCATTGCGCGCCCCCTTAAATAGACTGCCGTTGAAAAAAGTTTGTTTTCCGAAAAACGGCTAAACTAAGCTTTAAACAGTCAAAACAAAAATCCAAGTCGGCGAATTGTTAGTAAATAAGTGAAAGGACAGATGTATAAAAGGATTTTTGTGAAAAGGGTTAAAATTAAAGAGTTACACGATGTTTTAGTGTAATTAGGTCACTCTCTCCTCCGCACATGGTCGAGCAAGAGTGGAGAGACATTGGAACCACAGAGTCCACGAGGGAAAATGGCGATATAAAATCGAATTCTTGTTACAATCGCATGGGAATGGTGTGTACATGTAGCCAGGGTTGTGCCTAATCATGCTGGTGTGAACATATTTTTGTATCTGTGTTGTGCATGTTGTTATTCATTTTTAAAGTACTCAACTCATGGCGACGACATCGGATGACGTCACGACCATCGTTCGTCGTGTGGAATGTGTTTTTCCTCATCATGAGGGAAAATATTAATTTTAGATCAAAATATCGAGTTTTAATGCCTCAAATCATGCTATACATATCCTTAACATCTCAATCAACTGATATTCGGGTAAGATGGATCATATTTTTAATTCTTGATGTTGTTTTACATTTTTTGATGTGTTCCTCAGAAGGAAAATAATTAATTTAAAATCAACCGAATTAATTTTCATGCCAAAAACGGCATATATTATATTGTATTTAACTGATATTCAAATGGCATGAGTTATATGTTTAACTTTGATGGCGACGATATCGTATGACGTCATAACAATCGTTCGTCGTGTGAAATGTTGTTTTTTCCCCACAAAAATCCTGGTCCTTTTTAAAGGAAAATGAAGATAATATGAACATGGAAGATTGAAGAGCACTTATAGTTCCTTCATCTGTGAAGACTTGAAAACGGCGTAGAAAATATTGCAAAACCGTAAGACATGTAGAAGGAGTAAAATAAATAACATTTAGAAGAAAGAGAATCCTTGTAGTATTTATTATGTATGTAAGGATTCATTCTGTAAAATATTTTAATGTAAGGGTCAAATATAAGTGTCCAGATAATGAAAAAGGAGAATTTTTAAGCTTTTCAATGAAATATTGTTATTATATGATCAAAGAACACAAAATATATCAATTTATGAAATATTTATTCATTTATTCAAGAAACCCTCTTTTGGGTCAAAAACATGTATCATATTTATATGTATGTGTATATTTACTAATACATTCCCTTCTCATGTCAGAAAAAAATCAGGTTTTGTTCTGATAAATCTTTTTAATAAAAATAAATACATGAAATCTTTTTTAATCACATGAACTTCACTTTTTGAGTCATATTTAGTGCTTATAAACAACTTGCATTCAAACAACTGTTTTGTTGCTGTATATAAAATGATTTATTGAATATTCTCCAACACACTGCTCTGTTTTGCTGCAACCCAAAGACTCTAGTACCCGTCATGATTTTTACACAATAAGAAATATCATGAATAAAGGATAGGAAAGAGTGACTCATGACTGAATGTGGCTTGCAAAAACTTCTTAAACACTGTTTGTGGTTTTAAAGCAAAGTTATGGGGGCACGTGCACTGCAAACAAGGCCCGACAAGGGCCGGTCCAAAGCTCAGAGACGGAGGCATCGGCTGGTTAGGGGAATGAGACGTCCAAGGCTCAAACCTAAGGTCTGAAGGCCTGGTTGTGCTCGGTCCATCCGTCCACTGACCACTCAAGACCAACCCGAGCCAGACCAAGTTCACCAGCACCCCCTCTTATTTCTCAATTATATTATTAGTGTGACCTCTTGATCCCTTAGATCAGGGGTTCCTAAACTTTTTAGCCCGCGACCCCCATGATAAATGTGCTGCTGCCCCGTGAAGCCGCCACCCCACTTCAACAACCCCGTCGCGTGAAATGTACAGCAAAACGATTTTATTTCAAGGCGACCGTTATTTAGAATGTGTCACACTATGGTTTCCATGGTGACGCGTCATTGCTTGTCATGTGACATACCACAGCAACAACAGAGCTGAATGAATGATGATCTGCTTTTATGTCATTTTTCCTTTTTATATTCTAAATATTCACAAATTTGTTAGATATGGCATGAAATATCAGATATTCCAATTGTCAAATATATGCAAGTGGAAGTGTATTGTTGTTTAAACACCTTTATAACGATCGCGTTAGTTGAGTTAGCTGTATGCGTGATGGGCGCCGCCATCTTAGTTTGTGCCGCAGACGCAGTTCAGAGAATCGGATCTGTTGGATTTACAACACGTGAATTCATCCACTTCTCCCGAAATACATAAAAGTAAGTGGCTGGTGAACTGGGAGAAGAATAGAGTAAACTTTAAAGTTACTTACACAATGTGTATCTGATATAAATAAAACGTGTCTAATTATAATGGAAAGGATTATTGTTGCCTCTTCCTTTGACATCAATGTGTATTTTATAAACTCTAAATGTATTGTTTTTTTAGTACTTATCTCTCTGAAACCTAAAATAAACATTATGTGGTTGAAAACACTGGAAAGTTGACCTCTGTGAAGTTGGCACCCCATAAAACGAAATAATTTCCAAAACTATGCGTTTGTGCTGATTTGTGCCGCAAAAACAAACGTTTGTGCTGGTTCTGTGTTTGAGATATTGAACATTATTTTTTGGGGTTGTGTGACGTCACTCTCCACCCCTCGTCCTTCAAATCGCTCCAAACCGGTGTCATTCGTTTGTGCCGGTTTGTGCTGGTTTGTGCCGTTAAAACAAACGCTGTATCTGTTTTCCTTTAGCAGATATAACAAATTTAATTTGTGAGCTGTGACGTCACTCTCCACCCCACCTCATCTAAATCGCACCAAACCGGTGTCGTTCGTTTGTGCTCGATTTGTGCCATTGAAAGAAACACTGCAACTACGATCCCCTCTTAAACATAAAAAAAGAAACTCTTTAAGTACAGTTACGTCACTGTCCACCCCATATGGTCCAAATCGTTGCAAAACTGTGCCGCTCGTTTGTGCTCGATTTGTGCCGTTACGATGAACATTGTATCTTTTTCTCCTCCTTTGAAATAACACATTGGATTCGGGACAGTGACGTCACTCTCCACCCCATGCCGTCCAAATCGCCCCAAACCGGTGCTTTTTGTTTGTGCTGTTTGGTGCCGTAGAAAGAACCATCATAAATGATTTCATTCTTTAGACATCACAACATCTTTGGAGGAGGAGTGACGTCACGTCACGCAGGTAAGCCGCGCTCTCCATCCCTCTCGTCTACAAACCTGTCCGGTTCGTTTGTGCGCGCACATTGTCAGTGTTCTTCTGTAGATATGGGAATGTTTTATTTTAGATATGTGCTATTGACACTTGGTCTTTATATAATCACCAATGCACTACGATATGTAATGTACTGTCACTACTCTGGCTGTAAGCCACGTGTGACTGATGCTTAATTTTGTATTAAAATAGAATAAAATAACCAATAAAAAAATTGTGTAGTGTCTTAAGTTTTCTGAATACTTTTAACAGCTTACAGTGCCGGTTTGTGCTGTAAAAAGTTTTGTTTGAGCTGCTTCGGTTTTTTAGATATTAAAATAATATTTTTAGGTCATTCTGAGGTCACTCAGATCCCCCCCCCCCCCAAATTAATATTATATATTATATTAATTTATAATAAATTAATAAATTAATTTATTAATTCGAAGACACGGCACGTTTCTTTATTTCCATTTTGTCGCAGTCAATGTCGTCATATCCGCGTTGTCCCTGGTTTAGCCGTCTGATAGTAACCAAGGCGACAGACGTGGACAACTGTGTAGTTCGCAATGTCTGTCTGCACGCTGTTGTTGTTTCGTTCAAACATTATGGACCATGGCAAGCAGACTTTGGCTAAAAAAGGAGAACTAAAACGAGAATCAATATCAGCACGGTGTTTTCGAGATGCCGAGAGCTCCCATAGACAGTATATAAACGAGAGCTCCACGTCCGAGACTTCGACCGCTCCTACATGTACTTTATTAAACAGGTGAGCACATTTACATAAAACTAATCAATGTTTTATAGTTCAACAATGATGAAATGTCAGAATATGATCTGTATGTTATTCTAATGTTGATCTAGCTTACTGCTAGTCTCATACAGACAAACTAACACATACATTTCAACACATTCAAATGCAGTTTAGTGTGATAGTGTAATGTTAGACCAAGAGAAACAGCGCTGCATTACCTCACAAGTTTAATTCGTCTAATAAACTGACCTGTGAGTAAGTTAGTAATTCTGCGTGTAGTTCGGTAGAATGAAATGTCCATATTCCTTTTATATCCGCGGGAGTCGCGTCGCATGTGGAGCTGATAGCTGTCTCTTAGCAATCCCGAACTGCTTCATATCACAGTCATGATAAAAGCATCGATGTATTTACTCATCCATAAACATTATTAGATCGGTCGGCTTGACGTTGATGACAAGATCCATAATTCTTGCAAATGTTGCATCATCAAACTACGCCTTTGTTATTGTAAGAGGTTAGCGACCCCTAGTGGAGAAAAAAATTACATAGTGTACGTTTAACAGTAGCTAGTTGAAGTAACAAGGTAAGACTGAAACGGCAAAACCAAATCACAGTATTCACTTAACTGTTATTTATCCTGTGCGTTTTCAACTTTTAACGGACACTGCGGATCACAGGATGTGTGCAATAACACAAACTCCAAGGTAGGCTAAGTGTTTTACTTGTATTGTTTTGTTAATAACATAATATGAACATTGTCATGAATACACGCACCATAATCTGAATTTTTAGCATCATTACTCCAGTCTTCAGTGTTATGAATTTGAAGCTCTAACAGCTCTAATGTGCTGCTTAATATTGTTATATTTTTTCTTTCTGGAAACCAAGATATACAACCATTCAAAGGTTTTGGTTAAGTAGTATATATAAAAAATAATAATTTTATTTCAGCAAGGACACATTAAATTAATCAAAAGTAAAAAAAAAAATTGATCAAAGTTTCCACAAAAAATATTAATCATCATCATCATCATCAAAAAAAAAAACAACATCTTATGATTTCTAAAGAATAATGTGAAATTGAAAACTGAAGTAATGATACAGAAAATTCAGCTTTGACATTACAGGAATAAATAACATTTTAAATATATAGCTGCAAGCAGCAATTATCGGGGCCAAGTGCAAGAAGAGGATAAACCATGCAAACATGGCTGGGAGTGTCAGATCAATTGACCTTTCGCCGAGCCCCGCCCCCCTTAGTTACTGTTGCTACGTCCGACAAACAAATGGTCAAACACGACCAGCGCGACAGATTGCCATGACGGAAAGAGGTATACCCGTGCGTGTCAGTGACCTTTTTTGGAGCAATACCTCCGCGATATCCTCCAGATTGAGGCAAAAAGTGTTACAGTATGCAGTGGAGGGATATATTATAATATAAAAATACGAAATGAAGGAGACACGACTACTATCTACGTCTCTATCGAGGCTAATGCTTAACGTTACCGGTGTTCATACACATCATTTGTGATTATGACAAAGAACAAGGAAACAAGTGTTTAAAAGCATTGTAAGACACTTACTGTTGTGTTTTTGTGTGAAAGAAAAAACTGTCTCTGAAAATAAAAGTGCTGTCAGCAACAATTTCTTATGTGTGTTTTTTCGCATAACACGACTAAAATTTTAAATGCTGCAAAACACATGGGAGTTATATTCCCGATGCTGTAGTTTATTTGATCAGTCACAGTATATCATTAATCAAGCTTAATTTGACTTTTCAACTACAATTAGGCAGGTGAACTGAAAGCTTTTACAATCTTTTAGCTATAACTTAGGCCTATATCATTGACAAAAGTATGTGGTGCATTTTATTCCAAAAATGATTTTCTTTCTCAAATTCATGCTTCAAGTTGACAAAGCACAATAAACGAAATCACACAATAACTGTTTAACCAGACATAGCCTTAATTTGCATCTAAATAACTTTAATTGATTGTCTTTCATAATGCACTTACCATAATATTTATTAGGGGGACAACAGATCACAAAAATCGCGGTTGAGACCATAATATTTATTAGGGGGACAACAGATCACAAAAATCGCGGTTGAGACCATAATATTTATTAGTGGGGCAACGGATCATAAAACTCGCGGTTCAGACAATATTATGTTTTTTGTGTTACAGATAGGAGTTTTTCAGATCAGAAAAAAAAAAAAAAAAAAACCTTTAAGTAACTTAGCCATCGATACCACAGCCAGCAGACGTATTTATGCTTCGTAATGTTCGACATATTTAACTAGGTTTGGGGCCGTCCACACTGTTTTATCCATTGTAGGCACCGCTCACGTTGTGTTTTCGGCTTTGGGAATGGAAAGAACACAACTCCTCCAGACCATCTCTCGGGGTATGTAGTGTCCGATTTACAAACGCCATGGGCGCACGCTTCACCATCTTGCTAATGTTTGTCGGACCTGCTCACATAGTAACGGTTGCTATGATGTGTGATTGGACAATGGCCGTTTTGGGGGAGGGGCCGGCGAAAGGTCAATTGCAGCTAGAAGCAATTAAAGACATTAAAAGATGAATTTGACATTTTTGCTGGCATTAAAGCAGTTTTATTTCCAGAAATGTTTGAACATACAAAAAGTAACTTAAATGGCAAATCTTAAAATACAAAAAATAAATTATATATATAATTTAGTTGTAAATATTAAATAACTAAAATGTATGGTTTAACTGAAAAAACAGATTAAAAAATCTAAATGGATAGCACATGTTAATTGACACTAAAACAATGTACTGAAAAGACAATGTACAACAACATAGTGTTTTACAGTCTGTTAAGTAAAAAAAAAATGGATGATACTAACTTAAGTGAATGTTTATAAATATATAAAATATAGTATCAATTATAATTATGTCTTTAATAAAAGAAGAGATGCATTTGTAATGTCGTTGTAACTGAACAGTGGAACTCTGGAACTCCGTAATCCAGATAGATAATAAAAAAAAAAAAGAAAGAAAAAAAAAACATGTGATCTTGGGCATTTTCAGTAGTGAACAACTGCAAGTGTAAGCGTGTATAAATATGTCAATGTTTGTATGTGTGTGTTTGTGTGTTGTGGAACATATTTCTTAAAGGTCCCGTTCTTCGTGTTCCCATGTTTCAAACTTAAGTTAGTGTGTAATGTTGCTGTTAGAGCATAAATAATATATGTAAAATTATAAAGTTCAATGCCAAGCGAGATATTTTATTTAACAGAAGTCGACTACAGTGAACGGCCCGTTTGGACTACATCCCTCTACTTCCTTCTTTAATGACGTCACTAGAACCGTTTCTCGACTAAGCTCCGCCCACAGGAATGCTCCCTCAACTCTACTGGCTACTTGCGCACTTCTTATAACTTACTGTGTTTACTCAGCTCTTACGGTGATTTTCTGAAGTAAAACTGACGCTTCATCTTTTGTGTGATGTACAATAAACTTTATTAAACTCATCAGTGCATGTTTGATCATCATTCAGACAGCAGACTTGTAGGCTATTAATAAATAATGGATACATAGCCTACAAGCAGATGACAAATACGTTATAGTAACCAGGGACGTGCACAGGAGGGTTGCTCAGGTTGCCCGGGCAACTGCCCATATGCCCTTCTCGACTCACGTTGCCCTTCCGAGGGGGAAAAAAATAAATAAATAAAAAGTACAATGGATGCAGAATTTCACGTAGGCCTAGATAAAAAAAATCGCAAAGCCTCATTCAATTCCATTTGGGCACCGAAAGTGAAAGTCAGTAGGGGAAGGGCAAACTCTGTTTATGTGGCTGCAGCGCTGCACGCGAAGGAGATTATCGCGGTTGTCGGGTGAGACTCAACGTTGTCGGAAAAGGTGAGTTTGTGATGTATAACAAACGAACAATCATCATCAGGGTTCCAGACTGTGACCATTTTTTGAGAATGTGCGAGTTAAAAATTGTATGTGGTCGCATTTGTGCGAGTGCATGGTCATGTACTACTCAGTTTAATTTACGCATGAATTTTCCTGCATTGTACTTGTTTTAGCGCCCGCCAAAGTTCATTTTTGTCCCGCCAAAGTCTTATTTGATCGGTGAGTAATGTAGAACTGCTGCGCTTGTGACAGCGCATGTTTAACTGAAAGAACGAGAAGAGAGAGAGAGAGAGAGAGAGAGAGACCCGATTGCGCTCGCGCTCTCTCTTTCTTCGGAGCCAGGCGAAAGTGTAAACAAGACCGTCTCCAAACTAAGCGCTGTCTTGCTCTCTCTCCCTCGCACATATTAATCAAAATAAATCGATACACCGGTAAAAGGTCGGAAGACCAAAAGTTTCATGTGGAGCATTCTGAGATTTTTTTTCTCTCCTGAATTACCGCTGGGTGTGAATTGTGCTAAATAAGTTGCCTTATCTTCTCTGAAAAGCGTTCCGGACATTCAGCTGACATAAAACAACACTTTAATTAAACGAAAAAAACTATACAGTGATGAAATGTTTTCTATGTTGACACAAATCTTGGATGTCCATGTCCTAACTGCTGGGATAATCACACAGCGCGCACGACACGTCCAATTCGCAAACTAATGACTCCTTTGAACCGATTCATTTTAATGAATGGTTAAAACAACTCAGGAGACGTGAGACGTGGGGGGGGGGGGGCTTTTTTCAGGTCAGAGCAACTGCCCCTCAAAATTCCTGTGCACGTCCCTGATAGTAACCGTAATTAAACTACTAATCTATACCTGTATCATCATTCCGTGAGATGAAATTGTCCTGAGAGACTGAGCGCAAGCTCGTGAGGCTCCGCCCCTGGGTCGTCCAGCAGCAGCTCATTTGCCTTTAAAGGGCACACACTAAAACATCGCGTTTTTCTGTGCCCCAAAAAATGTCAATTTAAACATGCTGTAAAAAATGATCTGTTGGGTATTTTGAGCTGAAACTTCACATACACACTCTGGGGACATCAGAGACTTATTTTACATCTTGTGAAAAGGGGCATAATACGGGACCTTTAAGATTAACTTATATGGTGGCAATTGAGTGTTGTCTTTTTTTGTTATTGAAAGGGTTATGTAGGAGCATTAATTATTTGATCTTTATTATTGGTTATTCACTGTCACGTGGGCACAGGTGATCACTTCCGTTTTCTTTATTATTTCCTTTGGCGGATTGTTTGATGCTGTGTTTGGAAGGGGCGAGTTGCGGGAGCCAACTTTCTGTTGACCGTATTGCGTTCATTGCTGCATATCAAGATACAATAAAGCTGAAATCAAGATACGATCCTCATCGTCAATCTATTGTTTTGGTAGCTAACGTCTGATAGTACAAACGAGTGCGAGCGAGTCACGAGCCATCCCGCTACATAGCCTCTACGTGCCTAGTGGATGCCGCGAACAGGTTATTTAGCTTTTTTGTTGAGCCGGAAGCTATTTTTTTCTGGGTTGACTTTTTTGGCTTGTCAAACTTTTCTGAGGGCAGACAAGGCACTAAAGGTTTCTGTCTGTGATGTCTTCGGTAGTTTTGGTTTGGTTAGTGGAAGGTGTTTGTGTTGTGTTTGGTTGGTTTTTTTTTTGGTTGTTGATCATCTGTAGAGAGCTTTTCCTGTGCAATGTGCTTCAATGTACGTGGAGTGTTTTCTTCAGATGTGGATGAACAGATGTTCTTGGATGTTTAAGGTTGCCTTCTGGGTTGTTGCATCTGGCGGGGTAAATGCAATTTGCATTTCCAATGGCATGATGGTGGTTTGCCGAGTTGTAGTTATTGTTGTCTTTCCGTTGAAATATCTTGTGGTGAGATTTGTGAATGTGTAGGAGTTGTTTGTTTTTACTAAGTCAATATGACCCTCCCACAATGCCAGTTCTATATCAGCAGTTGTATCAGCAATGAAGCAGGTTCGGACCTCGCATTCTTTGTTTCGAAAAGTGATTGTGTTGCTTGAAGGTTGCATGTTGCATCTATCTATCTAGGATTATCTGATGTGTGTGTGAGAGAGAGAGGGAGAGGTAGTTTTTTTTAATAGAAAATTGTACTTGCATATTATACTGTAAAAACACAATTATTGTTGATTTTAGTTGATCATATTAGATCATAAGATAGGGAATGATGAGATGATTAAAGTGACCAAAATTATCACGGTTATCACAGAATCCTGTTCAAAAAGTACTAATACTACAGAATGAAGTCAATTCAACAAGTTTTATGTTGAAAAACATCAGTGTGCACGTTTTGTTTCCGTAAACATTAAAATACTATTAAAAATGATGGCCAGTCTTGCAGCATGTTATCTACTTAACATGTATAAGTTCAAATAAAGTTTTGACAAAAAAAGTTTTTTTTTACAAAGATAAACCTCATATTTCAGCCTTTAAATATTTTTTTTATAAAAAGAATGAGTCAAAAACGATAATGACTGACATTTACACATTAGCCTATATTTATTAGTAGTGTTTGGGTGCACCCCCATCCTTCATGTTGACTGAGCTTTCAATGTTGTTATGGAAAGGGGTGATTGGTTGGTTCTTGTCACATAACCTGCGGTGCGTTTGTGGCATTCTGAAAAGTTTAGATTTTTTTCATCTCGTTGCGCCTGGTAAAAAAATTAGCGTGTTGCTTCAATTATGAGCGCACTAAAGAATGTTTGTTTTGTTTGTTGTTATTGTATGTGATGTATATACACATACATCAACGTTTATGATGGAGATATGATTGGAAAAGTGTATATTTTGTAATCCCATTTAATTGTTCCCAATTTGGTTTTATAAATTGGTATTGTTCAATAAATAAAAACAACAAAAAAAATTTAGTGCGTTTGCTGCGCGCCTACATTTGAGCAAACTTGAGCAGCAGCGTGCAAAAGATGCGATATGTGAACGGCCCCTGGTGAGCTAGCTCATATCAAGCTACGAGTTATTGGTAGCACGCGAGCGACGTGTTGGAGATCCCTTCTCTAGGGCTCCGCTTTGTGGGGTACAAATTTATACTTTTTTGCTACTTTGTAATAACTTTTTGTGGCTAGCGTTTCTGGAAATGATCAAGGGTAAAGACTTTAAGACATAGGATGAAAATCTGGCCGTTTTTAAGACTTTTAAAGGCCTTAAATTTAAAGTTCAGAATTATAGGACTTTTTAAGACGCCGCGGAAACTCTGTATATTTATATATATATATATATATATATATATATATATATATATATATATATATATATATATATATATATATATATATTATACTGTATCTACGTTTGAGCAGATATCCACAAACACAGTAACAGTAAACACGGTTCTAAATATTATAATATTCACCATATATCTAGCAACAGTTCAACTGCAATGTGAAATTTATGCAACAATAACAAACTAATATGTACGAATTTCTTACCTTACATCTTTCTTGTCTTCAAATCACATTCTTCTTCTTCTGAGGTAATTCCAATGTAAGCTCAGGCACGTCTTTCAAACTCGACGAAAAGCAGAGACTTGTGAAGTGTTTTGGTGTTTTGTTTTTGAGGTAACGAGCGCGTTCGCGTTCCATGTGGAGATTTGCATGTGAATATCTTTTGCGCGAGTGGGCGTGGCCAAATTAAAAATAACTAGGAAGTGTTTGAGAAGCTGGACATCTTGTTGGTTTTATACAAATTACTTAAACAGACAATATTTGTTTTCAGTTTGAATCCGATCATTTAAAAGTACACACTTAAATGTTTATAAAGGTGTATGGCTCATAAATGTGTGACAAGCATTCACTGAGTTTTTTTTCAGTTTATAGACGTGCTCAAGAAAAAAAAGTTCACCGCGACGGAGAGGCAGAACGCACACCCTGTTTATTTTCTTTATTTTACAAAAGCACAATGTTTTGATTTGATTGTAAGTGGACACATACAAAAGTAGAAATATCATACATTTTTTTTTAATGACCATAAATGACAGAGTAATTTAAGTTTATTGTGCTACAATGTGAAGAAAATCCAGCAAAACGCGCGGGCGCGTTTGCCGACCCCAGAGAGTTAAGGCCTGGTTGGTTGGCTGCGACCAATTACCCGAATTGGTCAAAGCGGCAATGCAAAGGATACTCCAGGGATGCGTCCCTGGACGGGAGAGTGGTCCAACCCGAAGGACGCGAACGCAACAGAGTAGGTCCAGGCCCAGGTACCGGAGGTGGCGCCAAAAGAAAGCTCTCTCGTAAGCGCACATACCACACCTGCCAGTACAGATTCAAGCATGACCCGGCCCGCCTCACTGCAGAAATACTCGATGGAAGGATTGAAGGGCGATGTCCAATACCTGTTGAAACTGTATTCAACACCTTCCAGGCCAAATGGGGGGACCATCCCCCTTCCGAGGACTGGGCCGGTTCAGGGCCGAGGTGAGTGCTGACAACACTCGCCTCATGGGACCACTCTCCCAAGGCAAAATCCAAAACAGCCTCTGACAGGCATTGAACGATTCCGCACCTGGCCCAGATGGGATCGGAAAAGGGGATATTGTCAATTGGGACCCTAGGTGCGAGATTCTCATTCAGCTGCTTAACGTGTGGTGGTTCACTGGAGTCGTTCCTACCCGTCTGAAGAAAAGTCGAACGGTGCTAATTCCAAAGACATCTGATCCAGGAGCGGTGATGGAGATTGGTAACTGGAGACCGATCACCATCAGGTCGATGCTCTTAAGGCTCTTCACTAGGGTGGTAACCAAGCGATTGACGGAAAGGCCCCATCCGACACTGCAAAGAAGAGCGCAGCCCACTTGCGAAGACAAGAAACTGAAGACAATTAGCTGTCTGATCGGCAGGTCAACTACCTGCAGTGTTTGTGGAGAGAAGAAAATGTGCAACTATTTTTAATTATAGTTATAGTTAAATGATTTGCTATGATTTGTGTTTCTTGCATTGGTCAGTTACTAACATACCACTGTGTCCTTACCAGGTGATTCTCCTGACAAGTAGGCTACACTGGATAAAGGTATGTAACTTGTGACTTATTAATGTAATGAGGGGTTGGAAGCATGTGGATCCATTTGCAGATTATCTTTAATAATCAAGATCAGGGTCAAACAGGTAGTGATGTGACATTTGAACCGAGGCGTCGGAGCCTGTGTCGAGATAAAGTGGGTGTGCCAGATGAAGCCGCGATTCGAGGCTTGTGTTGTGAAAATCACATGACTAATGACAAACGAGGCCTCGGTTTGTGTGGATACGTCATCGGTTCAGTCTGAGTGTCGCTAACTGCCACCTTGTGGGTGTTGCAGGAGTAGTAGAAGCAGTTGTAGTAGTGTAAAGTCATCTTCATTTATATAGCGCTTTTAACAATGTAGATTGTAGGGGTGGAGCCGAACCCGAATACGGTATTCGGAAAGGCACAAATAATGTGTTTTTTACAAATACTTATTTCGAACAAATACTTTAAAAATATTTGTATTCGGGAACAAGAAAAACTTTATATCAAAAAGCTGCGTTTCCTCATTGGACATGGCGACCGGCGGCGCTGCTGATGTGGTGGCTGTAAATCCACTTGTTGATAAGAAAGGAGGAAAGAGCCACATATGGAAATATTTTGGATTAGGCTAATGTCACGTTGTCATAAGGGGCCGTTCACATAGCGCGTTTTTTTTGCGCGTGCAGACTTCAAATGTAGGCGCGCGGCAAGCGCGCTTATAATAGAAGAGAGCGGCGCACTTGTTTATCCAGGCGCGCCTATGTTCACGGTTGCATAGCAACGACAGACGCCATGAGAGAACAACGCTTGTGGAAAGGAGAAAGCGGTGCGAACCTATTTTTTACAGTCTGTGGTGCGAACTCATGTGCGAACTGCGCTCTCCATAATGACGAGGAAGTATCAGCAAAGAATTAATTGATTTCTAGCCCTTGCATTAGCTGTAGATATATTTATGGAGATGAGAAATGAAATAAAAAGCAGTCATTATGTAATTTATATCAATCCGTCAGAAAAGCAGTTCTAGGCTTATTCTTGGCTGGATAACTCTTAGCAGGTTTAAAAAGCCCTTTTAAAATTAAATTTGAATGCCGTTTTCTGAAAAAAATATTTTACATATTGCATATCCATAATTATTATAATAGATATAATTAAAGAATACTTACACTATAACGTAAATTTAAAAGTGTAACGCAAAAAAAAAAACTGGATTTTTACACCTATTTTGAATTTTACTTGAATACAAATACTTTTCCCCCCTCATCAAATACAAATACAGATACAAATACCGGCTGCTTTGCACACCCCTAGTAGATTGTTTCAAAGCAGCTTTACAGAGATAAACGTATAATTTATGGTAACAGAGATTGTTTTGGCTTTATAGCGGTTCTTTAATAAAGTTATTTTCCAGCTAAATGTAGTTTTGATTGATTTGCTTCCGTGGCAACAATCATTTGTTATTAAATTAGGGGCCGCTAAGACGACACCATTCTCTCTACACAGACTTTAAAGGACAATTCCGGTGAAAAATGAACCTAGGGGTAATTAACACATGGTTACCGAGTCGATTGTTCCCTGGGATGCGTTTTCATGAAAATCGAATGTAAAGAGTTTTATCTCTAAAAACAGATTAGCTTATAATGCTAGTATATAGGGCACAGAGTAAGTAAAAGTAAATCGCTAGTTAATCCCACTAACCAGGCTCAAAATCGCCTCACACTAACACGGTAGCATAATGAGGGTCCCTACATGCAAAACGAAGCATTGAGAACTTTGTAAGTGTACAGACAGTTTAATAAGAAGATGCTTTATAAAGACAGTACATTACGCGTTTACAGGCTGGAGTCATCTTGGAAAACACGAACGCCGTGCTACGTTAAGATTTCACAAACGTAATTCCTATCGACCAGCTCACTTAGCACGGCGTTCGTGACTAAAACAAAAGACCTATCTCTGTTTTTTTTTACAGAAAGTGCAATTCATAAATGTACATAGAAAATTAAAGTTAGTTAATCATGTATTAATTTAGGGCATAACATCGCTGGCGTCTCTTCGTCATCTTCCACTTCGTTTTAAGCCTGCATCGGACCGCACTATGTTTTGAGGGTTGATTTTAAGGGGAGAATAGCACTCCCCCTTGCTGTTTAGAGTATTGGGACACCCTACCCCTACACGAGAACGCACAAAAACAAGGGTTAGGGCAGAAATCTAGGGTAAGGGGAGGTATTGGGACAGGCCCTATAATAGCCTGGTTTTCACACTCACTCACTGCGAAGTCTTGCTTTATTTGTCCTGCATTTCTGAGCGTTCTGTTTTCTTGTCTCTCGGTTTTTGGATTTTATGCTCTGTTCACTGGATTACCCTTTTTGAGATGTTTAAATCATGGACCAGCCCTAGATTTTAATATTGTGAGCTTTGGCTGTCCATGTTAAAGAAAGACCTTGAAATGTATAAAGTTTATTGTGATGCAGCTTAGGGCTGAACGATATTCTGTTTTAACATCGACATCGCGATGTGCGAATGAGCGATAGTCACATCGCCGGAACATGCGATGTGAAGGGTAACGTTAGTACCATGGTGTAAAAGAACGGAAGCACACAGTAAACACGAGTTTGTTGTATGGCTTTTTGCTGGGGTGACATACGCGTTCCGCGTGCCTGCACAGTGATTGGTTTGCTGTTCCGCGCTCACCTAGCCTGGTTAAAACCAGACCCTTCTCAGTTGAAACTGAGTGTAGGGTCTGGAGAAGCTATGTAGACAAATCATTTCCAAAGGGGCATCACCAACCGACGTAGCTCAGCTTGATTGACAGGTGATCTGACCAATCATACTTCGCCATCCGCCATTTTGTCCGACAAAGCAGTCAGGAGAGTAGATTAACATAGGAGGATTTGAACTTGAAAAACGGAGTGTACTGACGCCTTTCCGTGGTTAAAACAACATTCCTTCTTATGTTTGTTCATGTTTATTTGAGGCTATAAATTAACTAGAAGGAAGAGATGATCGGTTCACAAGAACAGCTTTAACTGATGCTCTACAGCGATCTGTCACGGCACATTAAAGAGCAACAAAATGGTATTTATTGTTTAAATTTCTTTAAAAAAATTACCAAATTTGAAAGCTGAGACTTTGTTTAATATGTTTAATATCAAACGTAACCGAAAAGTAGCCTGCTTTGTCCTGTCTGCCAGCGTGTTGTCAGTCTCCTCTCTGCTCTGCAATGTATTTTTCACTGCGTGAGAACCAGGGGGGCAGCGTTTCATATTATTGTGAAGGTACCCCCGGGAGCCGCCATTGGCTAACAAGCCTTCACCTGCTGTTAGCATCCCATTGACTCCCATTCATTTTGGCGTCACTTTGACAGCGAATAACTTTACATCTGAGACGTTTAAAGACTCCATTTGTCCATGGTTTATTTCTAAAGAAACACGACAATGTATAAAAGGCTCCATTACCTTGTATCTTACGTTATGGCCCCGTAGAAGCAGTTTTTGTAAAAGTAGGCTAACGATTGCGTCATAACCACGCAACTCTCTGGAAATTACCGTAGAGACAGGAAGAGAAGCTCGCAGTCAATCGGGGGGGACGTGGAGGCATAAAGTCCGGTAAAGTCTAGGGAGAAGCCTATAGAGTGTCATGACGTTGCTCCTGCTCCTAGCTCATGGACAGCTCCTACTCACACTCTCCGTCTCTGTAAGATTCGGAAGGGAATGATTCAGATTTCGTTTGGCACAGCTACTAGAAAACTTACAACTGTCAGGCAGGCTGGCCACGTCACATCCACGTCGTCAAGCTCAGTTTGAGTCTGCGCAGTACGCTCGGCAATCAGGAAATGAGGGCTTCTAATCTGCTTCACTTCTCTCCGTTGAAACCTATGGGGTCGCTGTGTCCAGTTTATATACTGTCTATGGTGAGAACTCCTTCAGCGTCGCTGCTGCTGTCGTCATCATGTAAATCCTAATTTTACTGTCTGTTAAGTTAAAAAAATGGATGATACTAACTTAAGTGAATGTTTATAAAATATATAAATAGATTATATAAAATAGTTATAAAAATATAATATATAAAATTTATATCATTATAATTATGTCTTTAATAAAAGAAGAGATGCATTTGTAATGTCGTTGTAACTGAACAGTGGAACTCTGGAACTCCTTCCAGAGAAAAAAAAGAAAGAAAGAAAACATGTGATCTTGGGCATTTTCAGTAGTGAACAACTGCAAGTGTAAGCGTGTATAAATATGTCAGTCACTGTTTGTATGTGTGTGTTTGTGTGTTGTGGAACAAATCTCTTAAGATTAACTTATATGGTGGCAATTGAGTGTTGAAAAACACACTAAACATGATCGATTGATGTATAACACAAGCATATAAGATAAAAATTAAAAAAAAAATTATTTTTCCTGCACTGATAAGGAAAAAAAACGTGCCTATTGTGCCGGCGCGATAGCCGACCCCAGGGGGATTGACTGCAGAAGTTGAAGGTGCAGTAATTAACTTGTTGAAGCTGTGCCCAAAATGCCACGCCCCACAAAAAGACTTCACAACAAAAAATCAATTCCACAGATGCCACAGCTGCAAAATACTGCGCAAGACCGGAAGCTACCTACCAAAATGCAACGGCACACTCACTTTCAGTACTGATAATCAAAAACTTGGAATTTCAATTAACAATTCTATACTCAACAGATTCCTAACACACCAATGTGACTTCAACAACATGGATTCCCAAGACATTGAAGAATTCCTGATAACGGCAGGCCCTTTCATGGTTGAATACACAAATGAAAACCAAATAACAGCACTGTCCAAAACCATCACCATCCAAACCCAAGAAAGAGAAGAAAACTACATCAGTGATGTAGAGCTCTGTGCATCCACATCTTAAGAAAACACTCCACATACATTGAAGCACATTGCACAGGAAAAGCTCTCTACAGATGATCAACAACCAAAAAAAGTGAAAAAACAACCAAACACAACACAAACACCTTCCACTAACCAAACCAAAACTACCGAAGACATCACAGACAGAAATCTTCCAGTGCCTTGTCTGCCCTCAGAAAAGGTTGACAAGCCAAAAAAATCAACCCAGAAAAAATGAGCTTCAGGCTCAACAAAAAAGCTAATTAACTCTTTTGTCACGGGGTGACAAATAAGCCCGGGACTATCCCTGCTAGAGAAATGTCCCCGCTGAGATTTGGGAAGCGAAACACCGTCCCAAAGCCTGGTTGAGTGCCTGTCGCTATGGTAACCTAGTGGCGGATTGACAGCAGGTGTGGGTAATTTGCGCTGAGCGTTTGAATGGGGCCACACTAGCTCATGAGAGTATAAAAAGTCAGAGGAAGAGAAAGTGAGTGTGGTTCTTCCCCGGGACGAGGAGAGGTGAGGCGCGCAGTACGTGAGCGGCCGTGGCCGCGGTCGCGGCGGGAGGCCGCGGGAGAGAGAGGACGAGAGAGAGACAGACGAGAGAGACAGATGAGAGAGCCAGAGAGAACTTCGGCTGGATTGCGGGCGGAAGCCTTGGTTGCACCGTGAGTCTGTTGAGTTGCAGTTTTATTGTGGAAATGAGCACGAGTGAAACCTTACAGTGTGTGGTGGAAATGGGAGTGTGGGAGTTATTTCTGCTGTTCACTCGCAATCACAGCTGTCTATTCCTCCCTCTGCCTGAGCTCAATGAAGAACCTGCTAACGCTGTGAGTTATACATATTCTCCTCTCTCTGTCTGAGTCCAGTGAAGAGCCTGCTAATGCTGTGAGTTACACGTGTCTATTCCTCCCTCTGTCTGAGTCCAGTGAAGAGCCTGTTAATGCTGTGCCGAGAAATGCGAAGAGAACGCTGAAGAAGAGAACGCGGAAGCTGTGAATTATGTTCATTCCTCTCTCTGTCTGAAGGTGCTGAGAAACGCGAAGAGAACGCTGAAGAGAATGCGGAATGAAAATGATGTTATTTAAGCCAGCGCAATCGACTACTTTGGACTTCACCCGAAAACAGGATGTAAATACAGGTATTTGCGCTGGCTTAAATAACATCATTTTTATACATATCTTTCACATCTACTGCAGTCAGATTCACCCGTGTTCACTCTGAAGGAATCACTCACATGACCTGTGCACTAGTAATGACACATCAAGGATGTTAAGAGGCCAAAAGCAGGTTTATTACTTGCCCCATTGAAGTCAACAGGGTGCAAATTTTAAAAATAGAATAACGCGGTGTAGGCAACACCGATTTTTGTCGTTGTTCTCTGTATTGACAGCACTCCAAATGTACAAAAAAATGAGCTCAATGTTAAAATTGACCGGAGTTCTCCTTTAAACATTAGTTAATGTATTATTTACTAACATGAACTAACAATGAGTAATACATTTGTTACAGTATTTATTAATCTTTGTTAATGTTAGTTAATAGAAATAAAGCTGTTCATTGTTTGTTCATGTTAGTTTACAGTGCATTAACTAATATTAACAAGATTTTAATAAAGTATTAGTAAATGTGGAAATTAACATTAACCCTTATGTGCTGTTGGGGATGTTTTCATCCACTACGGGGTATTTTTGAGTCTTAATTTGGCCATCACTTTCTCTGTGTTTCAGCAAATGGAATGATTTTTGGTGACAAATCTTATTTTGACACATATTTTGGGACAATGCTTTGAAATTTTTCAAAAACTCAACAGTACACCGTGGACAAATTTACTACCCTTTCGTTATGTTTGTGGCTGAAAACAGCCACTACTTTAAACTGCTGTAAAAATGTATCAGATAAATATTTTTTTCAATTTTTTTGCATAAATCTATTAATCAACCTTTTTTTAAAAAAATCAGGATTTTAACTCTTTAATTGCCAAATTCGTAAATGATGTCACCGATTTGGGGAAAAAAAACACACAAAATGACTCATTTTCAATATAAAATGTGATTGTGGACTGGATTTTTTTTTAACCTTTTATCACAGTCTTGGACATGTCAAAGATTAGAAACAACATTGGTTTTGATGGATTGTTAGTTTTTGTGCAGCATCAGATTTTAACTTTTTCTCCCTCAAGAGTCTATGGCCACTTCTCCACATCTGCCAAACGAAGGGAATCACTGAAAGAGTTTTGCAATTTCTGTGATGTGGAGTTCCGCGAGATTCTGCAACATGTTACAACAAGGTGGCTGTCCCTCAATCCAGCCATTTCCCGGCTTATGCAATCCTGGACAGCTCTCAGGTCTTATTTCATCAGCCTGGGAGAAGAGTGTCCCAGACAGATCAGAGCTTTGTTAAAGCTCAGTGAAGCCTCAACTGAGGAAGATGCTGATAATGTGGAAGTTTACCTCCTGTTCTCCAATAACATCCTCTCCCTCTTTGAGGATGTTGTAAAGAAGCTGGAAAATGATTTAACCACCTGTGTTGAGTTATATTCCATCATGTCTACCTTCAAGCAAAAACTCACACAGAGAAGAGATGACCAGTTTTATGGCTATTTAACAAAAGCGAAGCTGCAGCATCTTCTCCCACATGATGCAGACAGGGCAAGGAGAGATTTCACAGAATTTCTCAACACAGCAATCTCATACATTGAGAAATGGTTTGACTTTTCAGAGGACAACTGGCTGTTCTCCCTGCAACCTCTCTCTCTGCACCATGGCATGCTTTCCTTCAGCGACACTGAGATAATCACTAATAAGCTTAACCTCATCCAAAAAGTCAGCATGGATGAACTTTATGATGAATGCACCACAGCAAATAGCATTCTGAAGGGGCTCAGAGAAGGTGCAGATGATGAATGGAAGTCCAAAGACGTGGCTGCCAGGTGGGTGGCTCTCTTTCAAGTAGCTAACCTGCCTAACATGCTGTCTATCATCAGCCACATCCTAAGTATCCCAGCATCCACTGGTTATGTGGAAATGATCTTTTCCAGAATGAACAGGTGCTCTGTGGAGCTCATAAGGAGTGAGCTCTTGATCACTCTCAACTTTGAGCAGTCCTGTTCAGAGTTTTACTCTATCTGTTTGAAAGACAAACAGCTTCTCAGTGCTGCACGGAGTGACAAGAAGTACACTTATAAAAGGAAGTAGGCATGCTCCAATACTGCACACTACTACTTCTGGGCCACTGATGTTATCATGTTCATGATGTTCATGGAAGATCCTTTGCAAGTCTCCTGCACTATATATATTTTTTCCCAATAGACTTTGAGTATGAAAGCATTTGTTTAATTTAAAGTTAATAAGTTATGGATCTGTTAATTTAATAAGTTAATAAAATATGATTCACATCTCACACAAGTTCCTCCAAATGCCTATTTTTTTTGTGGTCTCACTGTCAACCCCAGTTTTTGGCAGAAAACCACAGAGAGACACAAGTGCTGTAAAGGCGCGTCTTTCCCTGAATCCTGATGCTCTTTGTATTACATTCTTACGTGGTTTCAGTTCCAGTTATTACTGTTTCAGCCAAACTTAACATAGAGCACCTTAAATTCTAGTATCCAATCTATTTATGAGCTCCTTGTGTTGTTGTGCATAATGCGAAAGACAAACAATTAAATGCATTTAAAAAGCGCCCTCTCTCCACGGCACAGCACATTTTTTAAACCATGATACACAATATATATTTTTACACCCCTACTATACAGTGATTATCGTAAAAATTAAAGAGGGCATGACTTTTTTAATCTTTATTTTAAGCTCTGAAACTTGCTGGATGTTTTAATGGTACAAAGACCTCTTATATGTCAAAACATCAAGGCAAAATTGATTGTTCGTGTCATGTCATTTCCTTTAATCAACAATCCATTAGCTCTGTGTCATACTGAACACCTTAGGGACAAATGTTACATTTGGGGACTTTCTGTGACTGTGAGCAAGCAAAGCAGTTTAAAAAAACCTACATTTAGGTCTCTGTTTTTTTCAAGTTTACAAAATATACATTGTATTTGTTATTTGTAGAGACAACCAGGATAATCCTGAAGAGACCCTGGAGTGAAGAAGAGAGAAGGGCAGTGAACAAACACCTAGGAAAGTTCATGGCAGAGCGCAGGGTTCCTGGAAAGCTGGACTGCATGAGGTGCCTAGAAGAGGAAATGGCTCTGAAGGAAAGATCTTGGAGAGATATTAAAAACTTTGTTTACAATTCAATTGTAACTCTAAAAAGGAAGTCTGCTGCACGGAAAATCATGTTTTGAAAGCTTGCCGTCCAGTTGTTCGGTTCACCTTATGTTAAGATGCTATTTTTGGTGAACCATATGTTCACAAAATAAATAAATGTAGAGCTGGTCATTGGATATACTGGATAGTTATGTATATTGCTAAATTTAGGTAAAATCTAATTAGATCAATAAATGGAACAAACTGAACATAAATGTTTAGGTAGACTGTTTATGAACCTCAATCTGAAACTTGCTTTAGTTTTCAAGTCACCTTTATGTATATAGTGCTTTATACAATACAGATTTTTTTCAAAGCAGCTTTACAGAGATAACATTATAAAGTTATCAATTATGTAAATAGAATTTAATGCAGCAGTAAATTAGCTCTAAGTCATTATTCAGCTGAAGTTATTTCAGTTGAATAATGACTAGGAGCTGTCCACACTAGAACATAAAATAGCAAAGAATAAATGTAAGCTAAAAAATAAGGTAGTTAAAATAATTCAGTCAGAAATGAACTCAATAGCGCCCCCATGGAAATGTCCTCACTCTGCTGGTAAAATGCTGGTTCTTTTCCTTTGTGTTTTTAAGAAGCTGAGGTAAGAACTTGAATCATGGACACACCTAGTGTTGAAATATAGTATATATTTATCTGTAATTGCAGCAGAAATTGTGGTCCTCACTTTTCAGGTTAAATGACTTGGTCCTCACTTTGATAGATGTACAGGAATGTATGTGTGTGTGTGTGTGTGTGTGTGTGTGTGTAGACGTACATTTTCGTGGTCCTGCTGTAATCCGGTAATCCTGCTGTAAGTTTGGGCGAGCACAGATCGTTTCCGGCCATAAAGGACAAACTGCTGGGCGGGGAGGATGCCAAATTCTTTTTTTTTACCTCAAAGCCCAACCCATGTAAGAATTTGAATGGGTATTTCCATGAGGCATGGAAGGAGATGGGCCTCCCTGGATGCCCGACATTCACTGACATAAGAACGTCAATCGCCAGCCACGTTAGTGTCTTCTCACATGAGCACATATTTTTGGTTATCACTGTGTAATATTTTATCTTACCAATTTGCCTTTGTTTTCCCTTCTTTTCCTCTGTGTTTGTAGGCCAAGTTCACGTACGCGGCTGAAGACAGACAAAAGTTGGCCAAGTTCATGTGCCATGACGTGCGCACGGCACGGCAAGTTTTATGTGACAAACTTGTCGGTGAAGTAGGCCGTCGAGCATCGGATGCTGTTTCAGGCGGCGCTCCAGGGACAGGAGCGGTCACCGCCCGAGACAGCCCACACACCGCAGAAGAGAAAGCGGCCCATGAAAAGGGCACCTCAGCCCCGCAAGCGGTCTACTAGGGATTTCGACGTGCGTCGAGCAGCACCAGCCCAAATGATGCTGTACCGGAGGGGTCTGATAAGGTAAACTGATATCATGTAATGAGACTACATCCATACATGTTGTCTTGATTTGCAGACTAATGATAAATTGTTCTTCATGTATTTTCTTTGACAGGAGGAACAACAAGGCTCTGGAGAAATGGCGGCTGAGGTGACAGAGGAAACCAAGCAGCTGAGGGTGGTCATGACTTCTCTGGGCCTTAAAGCAAGACTAAGACCACGGCGGATCTCACCTCTGCAACTTCGCAAAGTTATTGCTCTGAATAAATCAAAAGAGGCGGCGAAGAAGGTCAAACAATCTATGGAAAAGCGCCACTTTTCCTATTCAAAAAGAGATGAATAGTTTTTTTCCCCTTACATCTGACCTTTTTCTTCTCTTTTTAATGTGTTTTTTTATTTTTTAAATGATTAATTTATTGTTTTTCTATATTATTATTCTGTTATTATATTGTTATTATATTTGTGTGCTTTTTTTCTAATAAATATACTTGCTTGTTTTTTAATTTACACTTTTTGTCTGTCATCATTTTAAATTGGATTACTTTTCAAATTGTATTTCATGAACCAACATCTCAGGAAAATGTTATGGGGTTTCAAATAAAAAATTTATTTAAATAAAAGTTAATTCAAATAAAAAATTTACTTTCTGTTTCAAAACAGGGCATTGATTTTATACATGTCCACTGTAGAGGACATCAGGACTTAAATCATGTTTATCAGGCATTTGGGAGATACAACAAGTGAATATGGAAATAAATTATACATCAATATTCCTATAAAATATTAGATATTATTCTTAAAATGTTGCCAATTATTACTCCAATTATTACACTTCTTTTTTCATTAAATGTTGCTCCAAGAACACATTAATTTGCAAATTAGATACAGTGTATAGATACATTGCATTGAATGGGAATATTAATTTATGGCCATTTTACCCACATATTGCATAAAGTAAAATGGTGTATCAACTCATTCCATTATATCTTTCTTAACGTAGTTGAGAATCATCTTTATACAAATTTTGGTTAAAAAAAAATCCTGAAACCCCAACATTTTGGTGATCTCACCTCTGCAACTTCGCAAAGTTATTGCTCTGAATAAGTCAAAAGAGGCGGCGAAGAAGGTCAAACAATCTATGGAAAAGCGCCGCAGAAAGAGATGAATAGTTTGGGCAGATGGTGGACCACGGTGGGGGTCCCTGCCCGAAGCTCTAGTTCTCTGAGTCGGGCGGAGGGCGGACCTAGGTGAGGGTCCCTGGCCAGAGAACCAGGGCGGCCGCCAAAACCTAAGTTGATTTTGGGTTACCAGTGGCCCGGTTCTCTGGTGGTGCAGGGTGGCTGGGACAGTAATGCCCGGGCTTAAGTTTGGGACCCCCGGGTTCGCATGGTGCTCGGGTGAGGGTGGAGGCCTGGGCTGTGGGGTAGCTCTGGTTCTCCGAGTTGGGCAGAGGGTTGACCATGGTGTGGGTCCCTGCCCTGAGCTCTGGTTCTCCGAGTCGGGCAGAGGGTGGACCTAGGTGGGGGTCCCTGCTTGGAGCTTTGGTTCTCCGAGTCAGGCGGAGGGTGGACCATGGTGGGGGTCCATGCCCGGAGAGGTTAGAGTTAGAAAATTTCTAAGTCAAAAACAGCATCCCACCTGTAACTTATTCGACAGATCCCCTGTAGGCTGTCTGTGGACAGTTGAATTTTAATCTAATTTTGCATAATGAATAGCTGTTATGTACATAACTGTGTTGTATTGTGTCTCCTGTGTGGTGTACAGTAGATTTCACCTCGTAAAATCACTGTAATTCTAAAAAAATGACCCATAAGTGTGCTGTCCACAAACAGCCTACAGGTGCCCTGTCAAATAAGTTACAGATGGGACTTCAACGAAAACATCCCACCTGTAACTTATCTGACGGGTCCCCTATAGGCTGTCTGTGGACAGTTGAATTTTATACAAATAATACATAATAAATAGCTGTAATGTACATCATTGTGTTGTATTGTGTCCCCTGAGTAGTGTACAGTAGGTTTGACCACAAAAAAAACACTTTATTTATGAAATATGACCTTTCAATGCAATGTCCACAGACAGCCTACAGGGGCTCTGTCGAATAAGTTACAGATGGGACTTCAACAAAAACATCTCACCTGTAACTTATTTTGACAGTGTCCGTGGACAGCTGAATTGTATGCTAATTTTGCACAATTAATGGGTGAAATGTACATCAGTGTGTTGTATTGTGTCCCCTGAGAGGTGTACAGTAGGTTTGACCACAAAAAAACACTTTATGAAATATGATCTTTTAATGCAATGTCCACGGGGAGCCTACAGGGGATGAAGAATAGGCTGTCAGGGGACACCAAAGGCGCTTTGTGGACAAACCGATGAAGAATAGGCTGTCAGGGGACATCATGGGCACTTCGTGGACAAACCGATGAAGAATAGGCTGTCAGGGGACACCATATGCACTTCGTGGACAAACCGATGAAGAATAGGCTGTCAGGGGACACCATAGGCACTTCGTGGACAAAGGGATGAAGAATAGGCTGTCAGGGGACACCAAAGACGCTTTGTGGACAAACTGATGAAGAATAGGCTGTCAGGGGACATCATAGGCACTTCGTGGACAAAGGGATGAAGAATAGGCTGTCAGGGGACACCATAGGCACTTCGTGGACAAACCGATGAAGAATAGGCTGTCAGGGGACACCATAGGCACTTTGAGGACGTAGGGATGAAGAATAGGCTGTCAGGGGACACCATAGGCACTTCGTGGACAAACCGATGAAGAATAGGCTGTCAGGGGACACCATAGGCACTTTGTGGACGTAGGGATGAAGAATAGGCTGTCAGGGGACACCATAGGCACTTCGTGGACAAACCGATGAAGAATAGGCTGTCAGGGGACACCATAGGCACTTTGTGGACGTAGGGATGAAGAATAGGCTGTCAGGGGACACCATAGGCACTTTGTGGACAAACCGATGAAGAATAGGCTGTCAGGTGACACCATAGGCACTTTGTGGACGTAGGGATGAAGAATAGGCTGTCAGGGGACACCATAGGCACTTTGTGGACAAAAGGAATGAATTATAGGCTGTTAGGGGACAAATAGGCACTCCGTGGATGTCCCCGCCCACCCCGCGACTTCGGCCAATGCCGTGGAGCGTGTAAGGGTGAATATGCTGTAAGGGGGACGTTTAGGCACTCCGTGGACGCCCACCCCCAACTTATTCGACGCCCGTCGAATAGGTTGCGGGTGGGACGTTGGTGAGCCACCTGGTGTCCGATGCCCAAACTGCGGTTTTGGGGAGGTAACTTCTGGCCCCTCCCATATGGCCCCTGGGGGGTCTACAGACTTTCAGGAAGGGGCGTCACGGGGCCCCCCAAAAATTGTTGCGCAGCGTCCACGAAGTGCGTCCCACGCCGTGTAATTTAAGTGGCGCGGTGTACCCTGTTCAAAATGCCTTCCCTAAAGTGAGGACATGAAAAAAGAAAATAAGCTGCTACCTAGGGCTGTAACGATACACCAAACCCACGATTCGTTTCGTATCACGATTTTTGACCCACGATTCGGTTCGTATCACGATTTTTTTTTGGGGGGGGGAGAAAAAAAAGAATGATTTTTATTAAAACAATATTTTTTATTAAATAACATTTGTAAAACCTATACAAACTGAACACCAAAGAACAAGATTGACTATGCAAATTATTAACAATATAAATAGCCATATATAAAATAAATAAATAGCCAAAGCTATAACACTTCTGTTTTCTTTGTAACAAAATACTGTTGAAAAACAAACAGAACTAAACTCCATTGTGGTGATGATTCGAGCATGTTGAAAATTCTCATTCAATCAAGTTCTCTTACATTTACAAAGTAGGCTAAATTAAATGGCTACTGTTTCACACTGTGGTAACTGAGGCTTACTGCCTGTGCTGCAAACCACCAATCAAACCTTCCAAGTTGAGGTAAATTGTGTTTTTTCTTGCTTTTCCCCAGTCTTAAAGTGAAAAAGGTAGTATTTAATTAAATACATTTATGGTGAGATTACTACATTTTATTTAATTAATTGCATTTATTGTCAATCTGTTTTCATTTTGACCACGAACCATGCGCAGTCACTTTAATTCAGCGCGTGCAGCACAAAAGAAATACTCGTTGCGGAAACGATCGCTGCACTGCTGTATACGCACGGCAACTGGAACGGATCGACGGACGGCAACCGCGTGCAGTGTGTGACCTGGGTAGGCTACGGAAAAAATATGCACCGCATACGGAGTATGTGTGAAACGGCCGTTACTCTGAGAGTTGGAAGGGGTGTGTCGCGATTTTGCCTTCTCACACCGCGAAACAGGATCGTGGATCCGAGTGTCGCGATTTCGATTTCATATCGCGTATCGTTACAGCCCTACTGCTACCTATAAAAAAAAATGTTTCGGCATTGATTTTTTTTGTGTACTGTTAATGAAAAATTCATTGTTCTTGTACCATTCATTTAAACTTTTTCATTTGAGTGTGTGTAAAAGCATCTGACCATATACTTCTGTGGGAACCAGTCCATACTAGCTTGAGATATAAGATGCCTTTAAGGAAATTTACAGAAACTGGGAAAGGAGGAGTCAAGAATGTCAGAAACCTGTATAAAATGTCTCAGTTTTATTATGTCAGGAGGCTTTCTGTTTCACATCTGGGTGGCTGCGGTTGCGAAAAGATTCCTCAAAGAATAAAGCCTTTTCTTCTTTATTACAATTTTGCCTTTTGAGTGTTGTCTTACACCTGTGATGCTGTTTTTCCAAGTGAGATAAAAATTGCTATTACAGCTGGTGTCAGAAGTTAGGATCCTGTGCGGACGCTTCTTCTCCTGGTCCTGAGAACGGATTTGACGGGAAAGTGCACGACCTCGGCAGCAACAGGCGGCCGTCTCATACCTCGACGGTTTGAGATAGAAACTCAACAGATTACGAGAGAGAGAGGCAAAACCCCGCACTCAGGGCCAGTGAAAGAAAACTCCCACCAGGATTAAAAAATCCGCGACGATTGCGAGAAAAAAAAACAGAAAAGCATCTCTGGGTAAGACACGGCAAATTGTTTTATTGAAGTTGAGTGTAATTTGATAATTGTGAGTGAACGTGAACCATATTGGCTGAGTTTTGCTTTTTGGTACGAGCGAGAGGTGAGTCAGTTAATCACAAATTTTATGGGGAGAAATTGATCTGACAAAGCAGACCAGTTTCTGCCTCACTTAGCTCGTTAGTGGACAGGGGATCCACTGGTGATTCAGAGAAATCACAGCTGCTGAGATGATTACGTTCTACTCGAAATTTATGTAAACCTTAGAGAAAGTTTAAAACAGGATTAAGAAGTTTCTGGGTGATTGTGCTCTACTCGAAGTTTTACCACATTGAATTGAGTCAAGCGAATAAGCGCACGTGGGGGAACTTTGAGTGGAACGTAATTACAAGACCAGGTTGAATTAATCAAGTAAAAAGAATTGAGCGAGCGAATAAGCGCACGTGAGAAAACTTTGAGTGGAACGTAAACAAGCAGAGGTCCGTCCGATCTCGGAGTAAAAGATCGGGTCTGTCGAAGACGTTTGACAGATTCTGTAAGACACGTGTCGAATTGTGAAATCCAGAAAAGAGGAACTCAGCCAAAAATGGGGTCATCTAACAGTAAATTAGATATTTTTTACACACCTATTTTGTGTCGAATGAAAAATTACGGCTAGAAATGCATGCAAGAAATTGTGGTAACGGATAATTGTTTAACAAAAAGGTTGTTGTAGTCGTGTTCAGCATGGTTGTAAAACTGTGAACAGACAGTAGTTTGTTGAACTAAAGAAGATAGGGAAAGATAGAATGTTTTTCCTGATGGAAATTATAAACAGAGAATTGTTGGATTGAACAGATACAGAAGGAAGTGGCATGTAGGGAAAGAGTGTTAGATAAAATAAGGCATTGAGTATGATTAACAGGGATTAACATGATATAAAGATTAGGAATCATGTACGCAAATGTAAGCAAAACGGGAAAAATTCTATATTTTGGAGATAAAATAATGATTGAAATTACGATGTGAATGCTTTATTGTATTAATGGTATGAAAACAAGAGTATTGAAGAATAGATTGCCATATTTTTGAGTTGAGGATAGCTGTCTGTGTAATTTAGAGACTGAGAAGAATTAGGGAATCTTGTGGTTTCTGTGAAACAGTAGAGATAAGTAGGACTGAATAATTATAATACAATCTTGTGATTTATGTTGAATCTGCAAACTAACCATTTGATAGAAGAATAAGCTTTTAAAACCAGTGTTGATGAAATTAATGACACGTTAAAGTTTTAATACTGTATGAAGAGTAACTGAACAGTCCTGATAAATAGTGAGATAAAAGAGAGCAAATGCTGTAAGCAGTTCTGCTCATGCTCTGAAGAGATTTGCAGATGATGTTTAGTAAAAGTTTGATTGTGATTGGAAAGATAAACAATAACTTAACTGGCTCCGAACAAAGAAAGTGCCAAAATTACACAAATTTAAAGAAAAGTCTGTGTTAATATGGGTTAGAAAGTAGATCAATGTTAATATGATGAAGATTATAATTTGGCTATTGTAATTGAATTTGCAAACGAGACTTTAATAGAAAAATACAGACAACTGCTTATCAGCGGCTCTGTTTACATTTTAAACACACTGCTTCGGGGGTGTGAGGTAGGGTGGAGGTGTTAGAAAGATCAGAGTGATAAGACTGTTGGCAGAATAACAGAGAGTGTTTATTGCGGTCAGCGGGGTCATTCAGTGACTGTAAATGCCATGACTGTAAAAGTAAAATGATAAATAAAGTTGATTAGATGATATAGAGAGACAAATCTAATGAATGATTTATAATGATTAAAAAAAAAAAAATTATCACAAACAGAGAGCGCAGCCTCAAAAGTTGAATCATAGAAGCAGATTGATAAACTCCTAGAGAAAACATTGAAGTCAGGTATTAAATTATGGCAATTGAAAACCTGACAACTAAAATTGAAATGAAATTTTAAACGTTATTAAGAACTAGAATAATTCTTATTATTCCTTTAAGATAAAATAAACAGAAGCAGTGTTACAGGATTAACAGTTGCTAAATGTAAAATGTGTAAAAGGCATTTGATTAAACAAAGGCTTGTTAATGTTGATTTTAAAAGATAAGAATGTGATTTGGCCAAAACAGGTTTGCTTATCTGAATCTGGCATGTGCTGTAACTGAAACTGCCACAGTTTCAGTGCAACAGAGACTCATTCTGAGTGGAAATTTGTAATGTCTAAATTACAATACATGTAATTTATGGAAAAGATGCCTTAAGATGGGCTACAGTTAAAGAAAAGATGGCAGATAAAGTCTGAAGTTAAAGGTTTATGAGAATGCAGTGTACCAGTCCTGATGCCTCAAGAGTCTCTCTCTCATTCAATGTCAGCTGAAAGCTGTTGTCTGAGCCTGTGTAAAGCACAGTGTTTCAGTTGAACAGATTCATAGATGCGGAAAAGCTAAAACAAATCATGCTACAGGCAGTTCAGATTTGACAAATTTAGAGGACAATTTGTAAATGTTTTAAAACTAAAACTGAATGATTTTAAAGAAGTCTTTAAAATAATAATGCAGACCTTAAATGATAGAAGTGACATTTTTGACTAGTTTATTTAAGGACCGCTTCTTTGTCTGATTTTAGCCTCCACCATAAAACAGGGCCGATGGCTCCGGCTATAGAAGTAACAGTACACTGAATGTACGATTGTGATCTAAATTCACTGACTATAATCTAAGCAGGTTGCTACCTTTAAGATGATTAATGAATTTAAGTGATTAAATACTGTTGTTATGAACCTGTCTCCCTGTGAACACTATTAGGTCCGAATGGCTCTGATGACTCTTGAATGCGCCTTTTTCTAAGCTCCAGAAAACAACTGATTATGTTGAAGAAAACAGTCACAGATTCTGTGATGGGAAAGAGCGGTAACCAAGTGTGTACGAAGTGATTACCCCAGAGACGGGTAAGACCTTTTTGGCCAAAAGGGCAACCTAAGACAGGGGAAGTCACGCCACAAACACTGGGCATCTCCTGATGGAGGTGTTTTTATGTGAGAAAGGTATTAGAGTTGAGCGGTGACTGTGAGGCCAGCAGCATCAGCAAATCATTGAGAGGCGAGATGAGCTGTAATAAGTTACGGCCGTCTGACCCAGAAAATGTGAGTTCCTCTATATACCACTCACCAGAAACCGCGTTGATTGTATGGCTTGTTTTTCTGACAAGTGTCTGCAACTATGCCAAGGGCCAACACCCTGAAGAAAAGACAATTATAGGTCAAGAGCTGATCTGAATGGGCATTCAAGAGCCAGCAGAGACCATTGAACTAATGTGTCAGTTCTGACTCCTGTAGATCATTAGACATGACAAAGGACCATTATAAGATATGGTGGTGGCTAAAGATGAGAACAACTTGTGATGAGTCAAGATAATTTTCTGGAAAACAAAGGTTAGGCGAATTGAGTATTTAAACTAAAGATAACCTTAGAAAAGATCATAGAAGGATTGAATATGACTATGATTATTTTAGTTACAGTCCTAGGAGGCTGTTGAAAAGATTATTTGCTTATAGTGAGAGAGAAAGAGACTGCTTGGGATGGTACTCTGTCTGTTCTTCTGTTATCAGTCAGCCAAAGAAAGCTGAAGCAAAGTAATAATTATGCACCAAACCAATCCAGCTGACTTTTCTAAAATCAGATGGATAATGAACAGACATGCTTTGAAACTGGTTAAGAGGCCATAAAAACATTAGATAAAAGATACAGGAAAATGTAAGGTTAAAATGTCATTTAAAATTTAAATCTTTTTAGAGAAAAGATATGAATAAGAAATATGAGCAGTTCATAGTCAGGGATGAGTGTGAGTGTTAATTCATGTTTTGTACAGTATGTGTTAGTTTAGGACAACTATTCTGTCTGAATAGTGTGTATAAATTTGTCATTAACCTCTGGAAAGAGTGTTTTAGCATTATAGATGGGTTAAGGCAAATGACAAATTTGAAAGTAAGCTGAGGATTGTGAGTCAATCTGATGAGAAAGCAACACAGAACATAGGACGAGCTTTAAGTTGATTGATCATCGAGCTCTGTCTGTTAATTATTATTTTGGTCATTTATGATGTGCAGTAGATTTGAATTACTTTCTGGACAGGTTTAAGTATTGATGTGTAAATTAGAATTGTGAAGTCGTAGATAGCCGTCAGTCATGTGTTGAGAAAAAGTTATAGATTTGACAGCAACAAACACGTAGGCTAAATAAATATCAGATTATCCAGAGAGCCCTTAACAGTTATGAAAAAAAAAAAAAAAACACACCACGACCTGACCTGACCAATTGATGACCTGGAGAATGTTAGTAGATGACAGTTGCTTAAGAGACCAAACAATAGGCCTGAAAAGCAAGAAACGCTGTGAAACTAGGGGCCGTTGCCTTAAAATAATTATTAGATAAGAAGATGAGATTGTGGCTTATGTAATGTTTTGTTTCAGAGGCAGAGAAAGATGTCTGGGGGAAAGTTGGCTGAAGGACAACATTTGGGTTAGTGTTGAAAACTTTGTTTACCCAAACACCATTGTGTATCATGCATCAAAAGGGGGATGGTAACAATTACCATACCAAGGGGTTCAAATTAGCTGAAAGCCATCGTACAGGTGGGACAATAAATGTTGGGAGAACACTGCGTTTAACTGGGTAAAAGCCCTGTAAGAAGTCATTTTTCTCCCTAACAAAATTGCTGTCTGTAAGTGTGCAGATTCGGCAGCGAAGGACGCGGCAGCACAGAAGACAAAAGAAACTATGTGTACTTTACTATCTGACAATAACCTCGACGTTTTGTTCTTCTCTACAGAGGATGCAGACTTTTGATACAGGGCAGACTGTGCCCAGTAAACTGGGTTATTATTGTGGCAGAGAGGAGCCACACCTTGCGCAGCGCATAACTTAAAACTTTCCCTTTGCAGAATGTCAGGATGGATTGTGTCGAACAGAACTGATTCTGTTCCAAATGTATAAATATTGTTTTGATTAACATGAGCAAAATTATCTGGTGACAATGTTTCAGGCTGTTGATTCAACCGGTCACACCAAAAGGGACGACCGGCTAGACGAGCGGTCAACAACAAAATAGCTAGGGTCTGCATCCACAGGTGACAGCGGGCAGGAAATGGTTCATTCCAGTGGAGGTGCAATCGTGATCTAAGGGAAAATCTTGTAAGGTCTAGGGAAAATGGTCGGAGAGGGTGACATCTGGGTCCGTCCAAGCCTCTCACCTTAGACTACACCAACCAACCCCAAACGCCAACGCTGCAGAAAGTGAGGGATAAAGGGCTTGTGCTAGTAACGGCCTCCTTCGCCGACGTTGGAAAAGACCAATGCAACGTTTCGCAAAGAATCACCCTGGTGAAGACGGAATGTTCATGGGGCAACGAGATGGTCAACACACCTGGGGGAGGATGTGGACCAACTAATGGTTTCAGAATAATTTGTTTGTGATGATGTTGATGATTTTATTTGATTAAATCAAACTAGGACTTAGTATTGATATAGATCTAATGATTTGATTGGTGCAAATGTTTTCAGGAAAAGTATAAAATCTATTCAATGATGTGAAGTACGGTCATAGAAAAAAAAAAAAAAGACAGTCGGTCTGCAATGGAAAAGTAAGAGTTAATTTTTAACAACCAAAGTGGATTAATGGAAAGGGCTGAATGTAGGCTATAGGAGTTATGATTGTATGTGTTATTCTGACAATTTTGTTATTCATGGGTGAATACGAGAACTGGAATGTCTGTTCAGTTTATCCCAAGGATGGACAAAATTAGGCAGACGGTGGAAGTAGCGGGAGCTACAGTAACGTGGTAAACAGGGGGGTGTTTTTTTTTTCACTTTCGGATTTTCTTACTTTCTAAATTCTTTCTTTAAAACAGCGGTCATCCGTGTTACGAGGTGACGTATAAGTGGAAGGGTTTGAAATGAGGGACTTTTGAATGTATTTTTGTATTTTGTTTTAAATTTTTTCTTTACCATAAGACTGTGAAATCAGATATGGGGTGATGAAGTTTTCCATACTATTACTTTTTCTTCATAATAGGGTGACCGAGGGTCCAGCCCAGCTGGGGACGCGATAACAGTGTTTATCCGACTAGCCCGGCCTTATATAAACCTTTACTTAATTGCTAAATGAATTTTTATTATTTTATTGGTTATCAGAGAATGATAAACAGGGGGGAGATGTTAATGAAAAATTCATTGTTCTTGTACCATTCATTTAAACTTTTTCATTTGAGTGTGTGTAAAAGCATCTGACCATATACTTCTGTGGGAACCAGTCCATACTAGCTTGAGATATAAGATGCCTTTAAGGAAATTTACAGAAACTGGGAAAGGAGGAGTCAAGAATGTCAGAAACCTGTATAAAATGTCTCAGTTTTATTATGTCAGGAGGCTTTCTGTTTCACATCTGGGTGGCTGCGGTTGCGAAAAGATTCCTCAAAGAATAAAGCCTTTTCTTCTTTATTACAATTTTGCCTTTTGAGTGTTGTCTTACACCTGTGATGCTGTTTTTCCAAGTGAGATAAAAATTGCTATTACATGTACAATTTGTTTAAACCAATTGTTTGTTTTCTCTGTTCAACTGTTGGCGATTATTGTTATTTATACACTTTGTACAGTGTGATTTCAAGATTATTTCTGTTCTGTTTACAGTTTGTACAGTGTTGATGTCATTTCAACATTGTGATTGTTAATTGTTAAACTTGTTTGAATAAATGTTTTTGGTTTAATTGTGCTACTGTTCATTTACAAGCACCAATTTAGAAATTTGTTTATAATGCTAATGGTGAAGCTAGGTTTGTCTGTTTCAGCATACTGGTTTAATGTTGCATTTACCCTGTAACTACACAGAACAAGGGGGTAAAAAGCACCACTTTAATTTACAGCCCGCAGGAGTTACACTTACCCTGTAACTACAGTTGAAACGGGTAACAAACACTACTTACTATTAGGGATGTCCCGATCAGGTTTTTTTGCCCTCGAGTCCGAGTCCGAGTCATTTGATTTTGAGTATCTACCGATACCGAGTCCCGATCCGATACTTCTATAATACATAAAAAAGAATAAAGAAGAGCGAAAAACAGATCCAGGATGTTCCTTATTTTTTATTTAATTCACCTTATTTTAACATTCAACAACTCTGTTAACAAACAGAGCACTTCTGTGAGGTAGCTTGAACAATCAAGTAATAAATAACATAAATTCTTCACTTTTGGACTTAGTGCAACAGTAAATATAAAAAAAGTCTAATATAGGCTATAAACAAATAGCACCTCAACTTAAAATACCCAGCAGGCATGTAAACAAATAAAAAAATAAAAGTGCCACAGTGTTTGCAAAGCCAGTAATGTGCTTTTAGGAACTGCACTCGCCAGTTTCACACTGCACGCGTTAGCAGAGCGTGCAGCGCGTATTTTTTTCGGCGCCCATGTTAACAGATTAGAGGCGCAGAGGCGGCGCGGCAGCGCGTAGCAGGAGCAGAGCAGAAGCAGCAGTGCCGCGATCGTTTCGGCGCCGAGTCTATTTTTGCTGCGCCGCTTGTGCTGAATTAAAGTGACAATGCATTGATCATGGCCAAAATACACCGCAGTTTTATCCAAAAAGTGCATTGATGATATCTATTGTGTTTTAAACAGTCAATCAAATGACCAACAGCAATTTAAAAAGAAAACAAATGTCCAAAAACAAACTTGTTGCCAGAACAATAAAAACAAAGATGAACCAAAAGTTATGAAATTATTAATAAAATAAGCTTCTTGACAAGTCTTTTCTCTTAAATGTATTTGAAAACGAAATAAAGCAATGCCAACTTATCCATTATAGAGTACTCTGTTAGTACACAACCCGCGGTTCAGCCGCGCGTGACAAACGCTGCCAGTGTGAAAGCAAAACGCGCGTGTCCTGCTCCCGCTCACCATACAGTACGCTCTGTTAACGCGTGCAGTGTGAAACCGGCGTAACTCTGTGCCACCGCATAACTATAGATGTGTTAAAAATAATGAGAAAATATATACATATATATCCGAGTCCTGATCGGGAGGTAACGTCCGATTCCGATCGAGTCTGAAACCACGTGATCGGGCCCGATTTCCGATCACGTGATCGGATCGGGACATCCCTACTTACTATGTAACAATACGAAACAACACTATTTGCACAGTAATTACAGAGAAAGGTACTCTTATTAAGAAAACAAAACAAAAAAACTTTTAATTACACAGTATATTTGCCCTGACATTTAAGTGTCATTGCAATACAATGTGATAAGGTAAGTATTAAGTACTACATGGTACGTTCTAAATTAAAATCATAGCAGAAACTATTTTTTTGGCTTAACGTTAAGTAGTTTAGTAAGAAAAGCCAATAAATGACATTTTTAATCATACTGTACTTACATACAGCCATATATATGATGCTGAAAATTCAGCTTTGCATCACCGAAATAAATGATAATTTAAAGTATAATAAATTGAAAACCAATTATTTTAAATTGTAATAATATATCACAATATTACATTTTTTTCTGTATTTTTGATCAAGTAAATGCAGGCTTGATGAGCAGAAGAAACTTCTTTCAAAAACATTAAAAATAGTAATGTGTCCAAACTTTTGGCCTGTACTATATATATATACACACACAACCCACAGATGTCAAAATTACCCTGTAACTACATTCTGCACACATATATTCAAACGCACATAACTATAGAACCAATTATAAATGCGCATGTGAACGCCATCAGCGTTTCTCACAGGTTCGTGTTTAAAGTCTGTGTAGAGGGAATGGTGTTGTTTTAGCGGCCCCTAATTTAATAACAAATGATTGTTGCGACGGAAGCAAATCAATCAAAACTAACATTAGCTGGAAAATAACTTTATTAAAGAACAGCTATAAAGCCAAAACAATCTCTGTTACCTTAAATTATACGTTTATCTCTGTAAAGCTGCGTTGAAACAATCTACATTGTTAAAAGCGCTATATACATGAAGATGACTTGACTTGACATTGCACAAGAACATATTTTGCCAGAAATGTGATAAAAACTTTTAAATTCACTATTAGGCTTGGGTATCGAGTATTGATTGGAACCGGGACTAGCTTTGCGATTTTCCCGGAATTGTTCGAAAGTTTAAATTTCGATTCCTAGTTTCGATTCACAGTCCGCCGACCGGAAGAAGAAACCGCTGAACACCAACGAAGAAGCGTCCACCGGAAGTGTTGGCATAACCAAGCGAGTTGAACATGGATAGCGTGCGTCGGCAGTCCAAAGTGTGGCTTCACTTTTCTAAACGAAACGAAATCTCGGCAAAATGCAATATTTGCGAGAAGATTGTTTCGTGCATAGGAGGGTGCACGTCGAACATGATAAAGCACCTCCGAGTTCATGGAGTAGAAATAAATGTGTGCCCCGTCTTTGACGCACTGCGCCGACCGTCCTCCGCTGCCTCTTCCTCTGGCTCTGACCCCCAGCCTGGCACCACAGTGACTGCACTGCAGTCCGAATCCGGTAAGTAAAACAATACATTTACAATAAATAATATGTCCTGCGGCAACATTGAGGCAGCTAACAAATTAGCCCACATATTTTGTTCATAGACAATTTACGGCCTGAGATTGCGAACGTTAGCCAGGCTGGTGACTCCACGACTCCGCGATGTGCTGAGCCTAACGTTACTCCGTTCACCATAGCGGTAAGGGGGAAGATGTCGGTGCAACAAAAGGAAGAGTGCCACAGAAAGGTCACTGCACACATCGTGAAAAGGCTGCATCCCTTTTCAGAGGTGGAATCACCAACATTTAGGTTAGTTAAGCAATAACAATAGATCTAAGCTAATTGATACTGAGCTAGGGAGCGTTTCCCAAAAGCATAGTTGCAAACCTGTCCATCAAGAAACGAGTGGAGAGAGAGCTGCAGATATACCAGAAAGTTCCACCGGTCCTTATGTCTGAGGACCCTGCTGCATGGTGGTGGAACCAAAAAAAGACTTATCCTTTGCTGTCAAATCTCACTTTCTCCTATTTATGCGTTCAAGCTTCTTCTACACCCAGCGAACGTGTTTTCTCCACAGCAGGAGATCTGTCCAGAACGCATCCTGCCTGAGAAGGCAGATATGATCATTTTCCCAAACAAGAACTGTTTCTGATTTTATACTGTACCTGCTGCTAATCTGGACTGGGTTTTACAAGATGTTTCTTATTGTTTACTTGCTATTCTGCACCAGGTTAGCCCATCAGTGGGAGCACGGTAACATGTTTAAGTACCTGCAGCATCATACACTCATGTGTAAATATGTTTTGAAAAATAAAACTCTCTTGAGAAAAGTGTACCCCTGTGAAAAATATTCATAATTTATAATATTTATATTCAAGTTCATAGATTTTATATTTATATTGTAGTTGAAAACAGCCCTGTGAGAAATTCATAGTAAAGTTCATAAAAAGTAAAAAGTTCATAGAATTAAAATTGATGGAGAAGGTCAGACTATTTCCTTAAGAAAGACCGTTGGTTAGCTAGCTCATTTAAAACTTTTTTGACCCTGCTTCTCAAAAGAATCGGAATCAAGAATCCGAGAAGGAACCGGAATCGAAATCGTTAAAATTAAAACGATACCCAACTCTATCCAGTTCAAAAATACTGTGTCCAAAATGTCAAACCCTATTCAAATCAACTGCAATACAAGTTAAAACATATGGAAACCTGACTATGAAATCTTCGGACTCGGCCCTACTAAATTATGATAGTAGTTAGCCTCAGCCCTCAATGTCCTCTTTTGTTACTTTTCCGATCCATTCAATTATTTCTGAATAAACAAACAACGCTGTTTACATGCTTCTTCCTTGTCGCATTATTCATTTAGCTAATATTAATAAATGCACGCACAATTATGAACTTGATAAATGTTACAGATATGTTTTACTATGCACAAACAAATGCCTTTCAACTTACATGTGCAAAATTCAGAATTAAATGAATGTGCTGCAATTTGTACAAAAAGAGAGTCTGTAGTAGCCTACGTGTTTTAGCCATTAAATAAGCACATTTAGTTTCAAATTTGTTAAGTTTTGTTTTGAAGAAAACTTTTCTTTAAAGTGAATTTCGTTTAGTATAAATTGTATCTTAATTTTAATAATTTTTTTATTAACCAATTGCCTGGATTTAATACATAAAAAGAAAAATAGCAGACACTATAATCATGGCATGGAGGCGCCGGCGCACCGCGGTCACATACACCATTTGAAACTCGTAAAACACACGCTGTCACCGAATTTACAAATGCACATCTTGCTTGTTGCTCACACACATTGTTGAAGTAACATTATTAATAATAATTAATCTTTAAGAATATTTGATTGAATGCTGAATGTTGTGCTTGTTCAATTTAATAAAATTAAAACTTTAATTGTGATAATTAAAATAATTGAATATTTAATATTGAGTGGCCAAATTTTGCTAATTTATTAATAGTATTTATATAATATATATAACTGCGCAGCTCCCCCCTGTAGCCTAAAGGATCTAGCACAGCAGCACCTGCGTTAAAAAAAAAATTGGGGCGCCGCCCCTGGTTATAACGGCCACATATTAAAAATGGTCGGGTTTAAATTGGGCTCGGGCTCATAATTACAGTGAACGTGTCGGGCCGGGCCGGGCCGGGCTCGGACACAACGTGCTTGGGCTCGGGTAGGGTCGGGCTTGATTTGTTGGGCCCAATCTAAGCTCTACATAGAGCAACCATCCAACTCAACACATGTCCAAGAACCAAAAGGTACAAACAAAAACTTGCGGTCAGTACAACTAAAAAAAAAAGATGAAATATTTGTTTCCTTTCCACTGTGAAAACGTCGTTTGTATTTCATTTAATACTTGTTGATTAAATGTCTCCATGTTCAAAATGTATAGTTTTTTTTTTACATGCACTGAAAAAAATGATTCTGACCCCTTGTAAATGTTACATGTTTTTATCTGGTTAATTTCACTGATTTTAATGTGTAATTTAATCCTACTTTTTTTTATTATTAATTTTCAAAATTGACTGCCCTTGTTTAAATCAAGTTAATTTCATTCAATTAAAAGTAATTAGAAATTTTTTATTTTATTTAATTTCCATATACTGTCCGGTCTGCGCATGTGCAGACACATTTTTTTTCTGAAGGCGCCAAGGCGGTAGCCTGGTAATACCAGACTCTGCTACTTCACTTTGCTTCGTAGAGAGAGTCTGGAATAGCATAATAGAGAAGTGTTTTCTCTCTCGCGGGGGGGCGCTTGTCTGAAGTTTAAAATCATTGGTTACCCGTAAGCCAATCACATAACGTTTGGTTATGGCGTGTGTTATGCGCGTGCTCAGCCGCATCTAACTTCCACTGTAAACACATGTATGATGCAAAAACTAAACCATCGAGCGAAATACCGGAGTGAACATGGCTGTGAACGACTTTTGCAGATTATGTGAAGTAAATCTACGCAAGTACGCATCCACCACGGTACAATCAGCGTCTACGTCACGGCTCTCAGCCCGCCCTCTGTTCGTTGATTGGCCCGGCTGTTTTCAGGCCGGTGGAAAACTGAAAGATACGCTGCTATCTCAGACTGACTACAGGAGCGAAATGAAATTAGCGGAAGTAGGAAGTCTGACGTAGTCAGGCTACCAAGGCGGGAGGATTGAACGTGATGCACTCTTTTGAGTGCTGCATCCAGCTCTGCATTTTCGGTAAATAAGCAATTTATAATCATTGGTGTGTTATTTGCGTTACTTAAACAGTACTTCAGCGTTACTTCTGTTTACACTTTAAAACATTTGATAGCTTCCACTATTAAAGTGTTTAGCTAATGCTAAGTTTGTGTTTTTTTATATAAATTACATTAGCTAAGGTTACAGCGACTAGCTTAACGTGAGCTGTGTAAGGTTAGTAAGTTAACTTAGCTTAAGTGTAAATGCGTGGTGAATTCAGTGTTTGTACAAGAAATGTGATGCATGACACACTGAATAGTTACAACCTGCAAATTGACGAGTCAGTCATTGAAGAACTTGCATCTGCCCTGTGTACATCTAATCCTATCTATAAGTCAATTGCCAAATGTTGTCCTTTGGCAACGTCCTTTAAGCGCAAAAAATACTACAGAGACAATTTTCAAGTTGTGAAACCCATAGAATATATTTTGGATGACAAAGATAAAAGAACGCTGCAGTATATTCCACTATTAAAGTTTTTACAGCAGCTTTTTACTAATGGTCACATTCTTAAAGCATTAGATAGTCACCTCATATCAGAGGGCAGAGGAGAAGTGAAATACGAGTCTTTTCGAGATGGTCAGTTTTCCAAGGATTACCATTTTTGTCAGAAGGTGAGCTGCGAGTGTTGTTGAATTTTTATGTTGATGATTTTGAAATTTGTCATCCACTTGGCACATCTCGTAAAAAGTACAAGATCTGTGGCGTTTACTGGACTCTCAGCAATTTACCACCAGATTGTCATTCTTCGTTGTCTTCAATTTATTTGGCCTTACTCTGCAGATCTGATAATGTGAGGAAATATGGCTATGAAAAGGTACTAGAGCCCTTGTTGAGGGATCTTGCCATTTTGGAAAGTCAAGGTATTTGTATTGCTCAGCTTGGAGATTTTGTTAAAGGCACAATACAGTGTGTTTTAGCAGACAATTTGGGGGCCCATGGAATTGCTGGATTTATTGAAAATTTTGCAGGTGAATACATTTGCCGCTTTTGTGTGACAACAAAGTCGGAAATTCAGGAGAGCGAAGTGAGTTCAGGGACATTTACTCTCCGAAGCAAAGAGATGCATGAAATGCATGTTAGATCAGCACAGGACAATGCACAACCTTGTTACGGTGCTAAAAGGAAGTGTATTTTCTCTTCATATCTTTCTCATTTCAATGTCTGCACAGGCTACCCTCCAGATGTTGCACATGACATCTTTGAAGGCATATTACCAGTTCAGTTGGCACACTGCCTCAACTAAAAGTATTTCACACTTGACAAACTCAATGAGTCCATTCAGAAATTTCCTTACAAGTGGACAGACAAAAGTAATCGTCCTCATGCTATTTCCAGGACATTCATGCTGAAGAAAAGTATTGTAGGAAATGCGCATGAAAATTGGAGTCTTTTGCGATTGCTTCCACTTTTGATTGGACATTTGGTGCCTCCAGATGAACCAGCCTGGCAGGTCATTTTGGACCTTAAAGATATCGTTGAGCTAGTTGTTGCACCAGTGCACACGACAATCCATTGCTTTCCTTGAAGCTCTTGTGACCATAGAGCTAGGTTACAAGAGGTTTTTCCTGGTCTAAAGCTGTTGCCGAAACATCATTTTGTTGAACACTATCCACAAATGATTAGATTTTTTGGTCTACTAGATGGGTTGTGGACAATGAGGTTTGAGGCAAAACACAGTTTTTTTAAGCAGGCGGTCCATTACACACACTGCTTTGAAAATGTACTCTTGTCCATGGCGGTGAAGCATCAGTCCATGATTGCTTTTAACTTGGCGTCAACCACAACCGAAACTTCTAGCTCAACTGTCTCACATCCTGACATTTTGCATCAGGATGTGCAGAACATTCTGCAGTTGGAATACCCTGATGTTACTCACATTCAGCTCACAAAGAATGCGTCTGTTAATGGAGTTAACTACAGAGAAGGTATGGTTGTTGTTCATGGCTCTTTAGGTGGCTTACCAGAGTTTGCAGAGGTTATCCAGATGGTTGTAGTGGAGAAAAGCTTGATGCATGGTATAGGGAGCATTTTAGGGCATTTGAGTTGTGTCCCACTTCAGAAGTCTCCCTCATTCAACTTGGTGCCTTGTTGGACCAGTACCCCTTGGCAGATTACAGGATTGGAGGCCGGCGAATGGTGACACTTAAAAGATTCATACAGATACAAGGTTGGATTATGGTAGTTCGTGTTGTGTCCATACGCTGCATGAGTTGATACACTAATACACTAAATATGTTAACAAGAGGGCTGCCTAACATTTCTTACAGGAGGAATAATTTTGTTTTTAGTAATAGAAAGAATTTTCTTTGGGAAATCCAATCCAATCATCTGACATCTCCCTGTACTAAAGTACCCTCATGTTGCCATTATATTAATGTACATGTTAAGGAAAACATTTGTGACTAAAATAAAACAAATTAGTGTTCAAATCTGTCAGTTTAAATATATCATGTTCAAAGAAAGAACTACCACACAACCACAAACAAAGAAAAAAATATCTCAGTGTTCTTCATTCCACGCTGTAAGAACTGATTTTCCTGCTAAAACAAAACTCACCCTGCAATAACGCCATAAAATGCACCCTGGACAGCAGATAACAAAGGCAGAGCACAGAACCTTGTCCTGCCCAAACTTATCTCATTGTCCCCTTGTTTGACTTCAACTCATCCCCCCTCTCCCTCCTCAAGGAATGTCTATTTAACACATATGGTGTATCTTATGAATATGTTGTTTTTCCTTTTCATGTTTGGTATCATTTTAAGGGTCTCAGTGCGATTGGTAAAATGGTCTTAACTTCATTGCAGTCATTGGTTTAATGAAAAAGATTGAGAACTTAGGAGAATCCTGTATCTCCTCTCTGGCTGATATCTCTTTGCGATATCTCAAGAAATCAGGTGCTACCCCCCTGGGGTACATGGATTGGCACAACCAACTCTAAACAACATTTGTTTAACCCCTGTTGTTCTGGTCTGGTATTTAAGGCGAGGGAATAGAACACACTTTGGGAATCTTTTACCAGGAGAATCTCCCACACAGTAATGCATGTCAGTATTTTCCTGTTGGAAGGTCCTGACACATTACTGTGTGTCTTTGTCAGGAGAACATTGCTTACTTTTAGAGTCATCTTTGAGTAAATGATGTCATGTATTTTCTGAATTGGCTTTTAATCATTTACTTCTGTAATTGGCATGATACATTTTTACCTGACAAATAAATGTTACATCTTGATTTATTCTGAAGTATTCTGAAATCATTATTTTAATATATTAAGGAGGCTGGTGCTACCGCAAATCTTAGTTAAGGTAGGTCAAACTAAAGGCGCATGTATGAACGGAGCAGTAGGCACGTCATCTGAAGACCTTTTGATTTCTGTCTATCACTGGTTTAGCAAGTTGTATGGAAGTGGCTAAATTAAACTACACTCTCTAGTTCGAGTGAGCAGTAGGCAACCGACTTTAGAGGTATTAGCACACCCTACATCCTCTGACTAAAATCAGAATTAACTGGTTTGTGTCCGTGAGAAACACGATTTGGCCGACGTGATCTCTAAGCGGCATTCGGGTCCATAATGAATTAATAACTGAAAGTATGGGATACTCAGAGTAATCAAAGATCTAAATTAATTCATAATCAATATTTATGATTATTTTCTAATCAGAAATACGATCTAAATTTGATTATAATTTGAAATTGGAGTCAGATTACGCATAGAGCTAAAGTAATACTAAAACTAAGTTCCAATAAATTAAGTGAACTTCACTGGAGCGTTGAAAAGACATACACGCTTCAAACCTTCGCCAGGCTGTTGGATTCCGTCGTTGGGCTAATGGATGGTCCTTACAACGCAAAGAAAGTAACAGTAAAAATTCATCCTGACTTCAACAACAGGGTATATGCAGGAATCATAGAGGTGAATTTACTACCTTTTACTACCTTTTTTACCACCTCCACAATAATTTTTTACTACCAACACGACATCAAGCAGCAGCCCTTTTTTGGGGGGGTGGGAGGGGTATGCAAAGCACCACTTACTACTTACTATAAGGTATCAGTGTGACACTGTCACACCCATCATACATATTAGGTACACTAATGTTTAATTGTGATCAGTAAGGATTGTCATTGTCAATTATGTTTTTTTTTTTGTAGTGTCAAGTTGAGTTTCAGTTGTCCTTATTAGTCCATGAGCCAGGGGGGTTGATCGGTATCAACAGGGGGGCAAACGCTATCATTGTTTTTTGGCAAGGTAAATCTGGTGTATATCTGGTTTAGGCTCACGCCCTGGGACGTAACACTAGGGATATTATCACTATTCTATAAGATGGTGCTTGGTATCGTTGGAAAGGGGACCTTTTAGGCTTTCATTTAAGCCCAGTACTGAATCTGTCTGACAAACACAAAGGTCACAAGACTTCTTTAAACCAAAAATAACACACATTTTTCCACAATTTCCGCCTAAACTGTATGCTTTCTTTTATCCCTGTGGCATGAAAGAACATCACGGACACAAAACTCAACAACTTCAATACTCAAGGCACTCTGATGACTCAGAAAATGTATAATATACCCATACTATTTATTTGTGAGAGCCTTAAATTAGACTTGTGCAGCCAGCACAAGTCTTCAAAATAGAATAGAGCCAATAGAATGGACAAATAGAATACCCTATTAGTCCAGGGCCAAATGGCCTATCTATTCATGTACAGTTGTAATAAAAAGTAATTGTTTCAATAGTGTAGTCAATGGTGTTGTCAACATAACACTTGTAAGTGGTTTAACAAAATGTTTCTATCATGTATTTTGATATTCACCCACTTTCAGTTAGAATGCCAGAAAGTAGCTAATGCACGGAATGTTGATGGATTTTGACAGTTTGAATCAACTTCCATTGAGTTCCAGGGGTATTAAATGTAAGTACAAAATACTTTTTCTCTTGTGCTTGTGAATTGGTGGGGAATAGTAGAGGTAGCTAATGTAAGCTTGGTGTTTTTAGCAGGCTAGCTAGCTTGCAGGTTAAACCGTGTAACAGTAACTGCTACAGTGCAGTCAGGGCTCTCAAGTGTCACGTGACAGTCACTCATTTCGGCCTTTTGTTACGCTCTCTCGCCACACATTGTATTTCTCACTCGGAAAAACTATTTATAATATATTTAATGTAAAATCGCTGTAAAAATCTATTATTGTCTATCCATTATAAAAGTGCATCTGTCCATCATAAAAGTGCATCTATCCATTATCCATTATAAAAGAGCATCTGTCCATCATAAAAGTGCATCTATCCAATATAAAAGAGCATCTATCCATCCATAGAATATTGACAATATCCCTAGCATGAGCCTAAACCAGATATACACCAGATTTCAAAAACGGAATTTATTTTAGGGGGTTAGTAACTTCATGAGCTCAAAAAAGTGATTTCGCTACCACCGCTGCACTGCTATCGTGATTTTTCTAATACTAGGGGTGTATACCTTGCCAAAAAACAATGATAGCATTTGCCCCCCCGTTGATATCGATGGACCCCCCCTGGCTCATAGACTAGTACCCTCAAGGTCTGGGTGACCTTTCAGGGAGAGGAGGTCTGTCACAGTATGGAAGAATTAAAAATAAGATATGTACGGGCTGATAACAAAGACATTTTTGGAAAACAACTCGAATTAGTGCTTCCAAGGGCCTTACATTTGCAGTGTCTGGACAAAATCCAACCTGAAGTCTTTGAATCAGGATGCAGTCCTCAAAAACATAGCCTACATGACACAAAAGAAATGCAGAAGGCATGAACACGAAATACTAAGTCTTCTCAAAATGGTGGAGGACAAAATGGATGAAGACAATGAAGTTCTCCAAAAGGTGATCTTACACCCCAAAGGAGTCATGCTGTGGTCCAAAAACACAATCAGACTGTACCATCAACGATGCAAGGATGATATTGTGTATATTGACGCCACAGGAAGCATTATACAAAAAGCGCGAGGGAAATCAGCACCTTTTTATGTGTATGAGTTGGTGGTGAGGCATCCTATTAAAGGATCCTCCCCTATCCCTGTTGCAAAGTATGTCACCTGCCAACACACCACTGCATCAGTGTTACTTTTTATGGAGTCATTTCAAACGGATTACTACAAGTTGTTTGGAAGGAAATCTGTGAGGAGACCTGTGATGATTATGTGTGATGGGTCCCTTGTTCTGATGCAAGCTGTTGCCTACACTTTTTGTAAACTTTCTTTGGAGAGCTTGCTCAGTGTGTACTATGACATTGTCACTGGACAGTTGAAAGAGGTCATGAATATGCCAATTCTTCATCGCTGCCTAAGCAACATCATGAAGAATGCAAAAGTGTTCTGCAGGAAACAGTAAGTTGATTATATATGTATTGTGTTGTCATACATGGTTAGTCACATAAAATAATTAATTAACTTTGGAATAAACAATTGAACGGACATGGTCATGGTTTACAGTGGAACTATTCTTTAAAAGGTGAACCATATAACCACAAACTCACAAAAGTAGTTACTATCAAAATTGTTTAAAGTACTGAATGGAATTCAATAATTGTCTTTAATTTATTTTTAAGGTGTCTTTGTTACACTGCAATTATACATTTGAGTACTAAATCATATTAAGTAATTATGTACTATAGGGTTAGGCTTTGGCTTGGTTTAGTATTTAATTGCATGTTATAGTATAATTCATAGGTATTACTATAGTAACTGTAACAATGACACTGTAAAATAAAAGTGTTACCAAAAATTATGAATGTTACAACATAGCTAATTACTTCTGCCTGTGTATTGAAGGTCTGTAATGTTACTTTACGTTACAAAGAGAACCAAAGACAATTTTAACATGTTAAATGTACGCATGACAAAGATCAAGTTTTGTTTTCTTCTGAGAGGTATTCATGGTTTTTGTCTGTAATACATGTTAAATTTACATTTATCGTGTTTGTCAGTTCCCCCAAACACTACAGACTGTCCATGCATATTTTTGGCCTCCTGACAAGTGCTGCCACGCTGCTGAAAACTGTATCACGATATAAGCGTTTCATATCGGTCGATTTTAAAATATTTAAAATTATTTATTTATTTAAAATAAATACTATTTAAAATAAAGACCAGAAGAAAAATATATTACATTTAACATTTTTATTTTAAACTTAACCTTCCTCTGATTATAATTTCCTCAGTTATAAAGGCAGAAATGTCAACACAACCATGGAAAACATTCAAATAATTTAAATAATTAAAACATAAGTCTAAAATCACAAAGAACACTTAATTATCTCTTAACATTAAGGTGCAAAATTAAAGAATACGTACGAAATGCATAATAAAGCATAATAAAATAAACATAGAGAAACCGACGACGGTCTTGCATAATTTCCAGACGACACTGGTCTGTCAGACTTAGAAAATCCCAAAAGCTGCCATACTGCCGAGCTGACTTTTCCTGTTTTATCAACAATTTCCTCGCTCGCTGCTGCACTCATTTTCCACTTATCACTCCACGCCGGTTCTGTTACTGAAAGATCCAACACGAGACAACGATATGCCGCAACCATGTTACATGACGGGCTGTTGGCGTGTCACCCCCTACATTGCTAGGTTACCAAAGAGTGAGTGCTTTTGTTCATGGAACCAAACTTGCTTCGCAATCTCGGATTTCTTCCGGCAAAAATAAAATAAAAATAATAATAATAATAAAAAAAATCGAACGTTTTATCGAACGCATTTTTTATTGATATTGATTACGTGTCTATCGCGATACATATCGCTATCGTTTTATCGCCCAGCCCTACATGGCAGTCCTGTTCTCAAGTCCTCAGAGTGGTGACAACGTGGAAAAACACTTCCAAAACCTTCAGAACAGGTTGCAAACAATTGTCTTTTATGAAAGCAGTGACCATGCAGAAAATGCAGAAAATGACTTTAAGGTTTGTCTGATTTGTGCAGTGTACAGCTGTATGTTTCTGGTTCACTTCAATGTAGTTATAACATATTTATATCATGGTGTATGATGTTAGCTTGATGCATTTGAGTGACACAGCATGAAGTGCCATGTAGCATTGGCTTTATGTGATGACATATGTGCCTCAAAAATAGTCACTCATGATTTCATATAGCATCAAGTACTGATACAGTACCTCTTTCCCTCCGAGTCACTCATGATTTCATATAGCATCAAGTACTGATACAGTATCTCTTTCCCTCCGATTATAACCACACTTAATAATCCAGATGTTTGTTTGCTTAAATACAGACTGAAAGTATCTGTTCATTTGCAGATCACCATGGGACCCACAACATTTCAAAGTCATTTTGCGGAAATAGTGGCAAACGCACCTGTGGATGAAAAGGAAGAGCCAAATGAGTATCATTCACCTACATTCATGCCTAACCTTGTCAAATATTTCCTACCTCAGGCAGTTTTGTGGTCTGGTCTCATGCTGGGTAAGTGACAACTTATTTTTGAGGATTGCTTGGGGTGAGGTTGTGGGATTTGAACAATGGCAAATATTTGACATTGTTACAGCCATAACGTTAAACAAACAAACAAACAAACAAAAATCATCTTAAATCGACATATAATAATACTTCATTGTTGAGAAATAAAATATGATATGGCATATTTGATTGTGTTCACTGCGGTAAATAATATGTTGTGGTTATTCACCAATTTTATCGAAACCAAACTTTATACATGAACTCGGGACTCCAATGTGAGGAAGCACAAGATCTGAATTAAAAAAAAAAAAAAAATTATTTCAGGCTAATAGACAAACCCATTTACCTATGTCTATGCAAGAGTTTCCTCACACTTTTAATGTTAATGCATTTAGACAGTAGGTTGCACTGTTGTATTACATTTCACAGAGCTGCCAAGTCAGTGTATAGACTGCATTCGTTTTTACCAGGTTTGTCTTAATAAATGCAGGCATGAATTTCGTTTTTTGCATTGGTCTAATTTAATCATCATCTGTATTTATTAATATATACAGATTTGTATGCATGAATTGTGCATTTCCAGTTCTCAAAGCAGTTAATAACAAAAAAACAAAACAACACTTTATACAAAATACATCATGCTCTTCTTCGCTAACCGAACAAACAATTTTTGTCTGTGGCTGTGCTTGTGCGCACGGGAAATATGCTGCGCATAACAATAGAAAACAAGGAGAAACGCGCAGTCACATGCTCAAACAATCAACAACGTCGCTCTAGAGGTGCGTTGTGGACTGCGAAGTGGACTTCACAGGGTTTTCCGCCATCTTAAGTTAGAGTCTAATCCGAAGGGAGCGAACATGTTCAGTTCGAAGGGCACTGTGCACGGCATAGGGAATAAGGGAACATCGATACATCACTTCACAGGAAGTGGAGAGCGATGATCACGCAACTGTCATTTCGCGCACCACGTCATCACCAGTCAGAACGGTCATAACGATGGAGGAGTTTACGTATGTGTGTAAGTATTCATACATTTCGCCATTGTTATACAAATGACAGTATTTTTAACGGTTATTGTTGTGAATATTACTATTTTTGATGATTATAATTTACCTCAGTGAATGCAGCCAGCTTAGCTAGTTTGTGAAGTAAAGTGATTTTATTTTAGGTAGTTGTAAAATAGTGCAATATAATTGTAAATATATAATATAATAATTAAAATTAAAATATGAATGTAGTCCTATATATATTTATGTTATTTCATAATCTGCGCGACTCCGTCGTTGACTTTCTTTGATGACATTTGCAGGGCGTTTCAAATGAGCGGGTATTGTCAGTGAAGTCCACTTCAACTGATATACCGTGCTCAGGGAGTAGGGGAGCAGTGAACACTGCGTATGGACCCTGTCGAATGGAACACACATTAGATGTGTAAAAACAAGTGGAAAGCGCGAGCGCGCCGCTGTCTCCTTTCCACAAGCGCTTGTTCTCCTGTGGCGTCTGTCGTTGCTATGCAACCATGAACTGCACTCTCCATGATGACAAGAGCTGTGTCTGAAATTGCTCCCTATCCACTATATAGTGCACTATTTAGGGTGTCGGACATTTTGTAGTGGTGTCCGAATTCTGAGTGAACGACATCATTCCCTACATTCTTCACTACTTTTACCCACAATCCTCTCTGAATTCAAGTGTACATGTACACTTGCTGAGACACTACTATTTCCCACAATCCAACACGATAAGGCGATAGAGCGCGAATGAAAAATAAACAAAAATGTCACCATGGCAACGGTGCACGCGAGTTAGAAAACAATCATTTATAAGACCAGATGCCTGGTTATTTATTTATATATACCGTTATATCTATATTTGAATAAAAAAATGTGTTGTGTAGTGTTTTGTTCTCTTTTATTTTCACATATAAATGTAAAAAGTAAATAAATATGACAAGCAAGTGTTTTTATTATCTTTTTTAAAAATCAAATAACGCAATAAACGTGAAAAATACATACATACAATTTACATATTTTTCCTCACATTCTCGCATTTTTTGTCGCATCTCGCATCTATCCACTACCTAACGTTAGTGCACTGCACCCGAGCAAGCACACTTTGCAGTTCCTCCGGAAATGCATTTTTCTAGTTTTTATTGTGTTTTATTAGTGACAAATTTGGGGAGAGGATAAATATTCCAAAACTGAAAATACAGTATGAGAATTAACTGCACAATTACTAGACATGTTTTCCTTGGATATTATAGGCCAAATTGCAAGCACAATATGTGAAAAAAAAAAAAAATGAGATGCTTCCAACTGTTGCTCTTGCATTCTTTTGGCTCAGTGACTCACCTGAATGAATGGCTAATTAATTATGCAGGCCCCAATGTCTCCTTTAGGTGCGAACCACTAAATATGTGGTTCGCAACTAAAATATAACAACTAAATCATTGACGCCCACTCCGCATATTGCCTTTCCAAACAGAAAGTGCTTTGCAAAATTCAAATCAATGTATTGTGTTATGTGAATGATAAGGCAGGGTGATTTTCACTTCATTTTGAAGAAAAAACACTAGGTGATGACATCCATTAGACAAAAGTCTTATTGGCACATATTTAGAATGTGTTTTATGGCCTTATTTCAGAAACTTTAGTTTTTAGTTTTTTCAATAACCATGCATAAACATTATTATCTCAAAAATGCAGACATGTACATTCTTGTTGCTCACATTTCATGGTAGCCCTGTTTGTGCTAAATAGTGTGTAATTTTTTTTTTGCCATTAATATGTTTATAAGCAACTGAAAAAAGCACAAATGTCAGGGCATGTCAGAACATCTCAAGGACCCCAAAAACACCTTAGACCCCAGAGGGTTAAACTCACTTACAACTAACATTTTCTACTTTTCCTCACCTCATAGTTACAACGCGGACTGTTGAGCAGACGTGTCTCAAGCCTAGTGATCCAACGCTGGATACTCCTATAGGTTACGTCCGTGGATCACGGCTGAACGCGTCTTCTCCGCACTCATTTACAAACAAACATTTTTTCGCCTATCGTGCATCTGCTCTACACCCGTACCACTAAAAAGACGGATTATATCCAAGACTTCAGCCATAAATTAGTATTAATATTGATAGCAGCACTGGTAGCGTCGTTGCTAACTTAACTTACTGTCCATTTGTTAAAATGGCGAATATAACAGATGTAAGTAGTCTACCTTTTGGTGCAGGTGAGGACACATTTGAGCTGCACGCGGTGCAGTCTGAGCTGGAAGCTGTTGAGAAACAGATCCACGACCTTTTCGTGAGAAAAGCCGAGCTGAATAGACCGGCGTTTGGCCCTTTAAACATCACACGCCGATGCACACAAATCAGTGATTAACGTTACTAACCCGCTGACTCCGACCTCGTCTACTCCGTGCGTTTCTCAACATCGATCCCGAGCGTCGAGGTCGCGGTCAGCCATGGTCTCGTTCACTCCGGCTCCAACACGCCACCACGAAGCCTGGATGGTTCCGCAGCGGAAGACGCGAGTCAGGTCTAGACCAAGAAAACTCTCTCCGACCCTCCCGGTTTTCGAGTTATCCACACATAACCGCTTCTCCCCTCTTCGCTAAACAGAACGCGATGCTGTGATCATCGGCGATTCCATCGTTCGACACGTACACGCTACGTTAAATAAAAGTAAGGAGCATAGTCACTGCTTTCCTGGTGCTCGTGTTTCTGAAATCGCTGCTCGCGTTCCCGAGATTCTGAACGAGGCCGTCGGAACTGTGGTTCTGCACGCGGGAGTGAACGACATCAGACTGCGCCAGACAGAGGTTCTGAAGAAAGACTTCAGGAATCTGATCGATACGGTACGCAGCACATCGCCTGAAATAACGATCATTGTGTCAGGACCGCTTCCCACGTACCGACTAGGTCATGAAAAGTTTCACGAGTTCACATCTACATATAATTAGTACAATAAGTTTAAGCGTATTTGGCGTGCTGTCCGGGGGGAGGGCTCCGAGCTCGGAGTTAGGCCCGAACCCAGAGTACTCCCCCCAGTTGGTAAGTGTAGATGGAACTGTAAGTGAGGAGATGGGGTGGAGGAGGGATGCTGGCAAACTTTCAATGAACAGAGATAGGTCTGCTGTGAATTTATACTCTGTCATTGAGTTGATTACTGATTAATCTCCAGCTGTGCATAATTTGGTTAATTATCTGAACCTGCTCCTCCCGAACTTTGTTAATAAAACATCATTTAGTAGATTATTCGCGCTAAATGAAATGGTTAATGTCATGGTGCAATGAGCAGAAACTGCTCTTTGTAAATAATTGGAATCTGTTTTGGGAGCGTCCTAGGCTTTTCCGTGCTGATGGCTTACACCCAAGCAGATTCGGATCGGATCTTCTGTCAGATAATATCTCCAAAATGTTAAATACCTTTTGACTAGTAACCAAAAGTCCAAAACAAAGTCTCTGCTGCACCAATTTAACTGATATAAATAGCATTGAACATTGCATAGAAACTGTGTCTATTCCTCGTTTAGTGAGATCAAATAATAAATCTACTGCAGGATCTAGAAAAAATCTAATTGTTATTAAACCAGAAAATGTTGCTATTAGTAATCAAAAACAATTTCTAAAGCTAGGTCTTCTAAACATTAGATCACTCACACCTAAGGCAGTTATTGTAAATGAAATAGTCACAGATAATAGCTTCGATGTACTTTGCCTTACTGAAACCTGGCTTAAACCAAATGATTATTTCGGTCTAAATGAGTCTACTCCATCAGGATACTCCTATAAGCACGAGCCCCGTCTGATTGGTCGTGGCGGCGGTGTTGCAACAATCTATAGAGATATTCTCAATGTTACTCAGAAAACGGGCTATACGTTTATTTCGTTTGAAGTACTTGTACTAAATGTTACGCTCTCAGATGTAAGAAAAACATCCCTATTATCTCTAGCCTTGGCTACCGATTGTCACGATTCATGTCTGTGTTCCCCTGTCTCATTCTATGTTTAGCAGTTCCCCGTTATGTTGATTAGTTTTCCCAGGTGTTTTTCATTAGCCACGCCCCCTTGTTATCTTGTTTAGCTTGTCTGTCTGTGTATTTAAGCCCTGTGTCTTGTTTCAGTCTTTGTGAGTTCTTAATGTTGTATGTTGGCTGTTCCTCTGTCTGAGTTTATCTTTTGAGTTTGTTTAATAAAACCTGCTGCAATTGGATCCTGCTTCTGAATCTGCTTCAGCCGTCAGCGTAACACCGATATAGACCGCCTGGGCCTTACGCTGATTTCCTAAAAGAGTTTGCAGATTTTCTCTCAGACCTATTAGTTAATTTCGATAAAGCATTAATTGTTGGAGACTTTAATATCCACGTAGATAATTCAAATGATGCGCTAGGGGCTGCGTTTACAGATTTATTAAACTCCTTTGGGGTCAAGCAAAACGTTACCGGACCAACTCATCGTTTTAATCATACACATCGACACAGTCATGTCACTGACCATTACATGGTAACTTGCATATTACGTACTCCTGTAATATATCATGCTGCGCCGTGTTATTGATTAGGCAGAACAATCCTTCCATCCACCATAGATAATTTTTCAAATAGCTTATCTGATCTGTCTCAGCTGCTCAGTGAACCCAAACAAACAGATGAACTTGAGGAATTAACTAGCACTATGAGCACCATTCTCTCTGGAACATTGGATATTGTTGCACCCATTAGATTAAAAAAGGTCAGATAGAAAAGTAAAGCTTCATGGTACAACAATACTACGCATGTTCTAAAGAGAGAAACCCGTCATTTAGAGCGTAAATGGAAAAAAACTAATTTAGAGGTCTTTAGAATCGCTTGGAAAGACAGTATGTCACGTTATAAAAAGGCCCTAAAAGAGGCCAGGGCTGAGCATCTCCGCAAACTAATAGAAAATAACCAAAACAATCCTAGGTTCTTATTTAACACCATGGCTAGACTAACAAATAAACAGATGTCTCCTGAACAAAATACTCTGTTACAGTTTAGTAGTAATGATTTCATGAAGTTCTTCACTGAGAAAATAGAAAACATCAGAACCACAATTGTAAACGTTCAATCCTCAATCGCGCCTTATAATTCAGCCTCAATTATCACCCCGCAAGAACAATTACAGTGCTTTACAACTATAGAACAAAAAGAGTTAACCTGTTAAGCTGCAACCCCACTTTTGAAAAATCCCCAGAAATGACATACCCAAACTGAAACAGATACAGTTCAAGAACCCTTTGTACTAAAAGCACAAGTATGATCTCATTTGAAAGCTGACACCTGGCAGTTTATTGTAAATGTAGAATTAATTATTGTCATAATGACAAAAATTGTTATAAATAGCTTCAAAGTTTTGTAAAGTTATTAGAAATTAATTTTTATGAAACATCCTCATGAAAATAAAATTGAAGTTGGCACTGGAGCAATCTAGAAATGCACTACAGCTAAAGCCACATGTCTAAACATTTTATGTTTAAAATCTGAAGATAATAAGTCCAAAACTCTTTTCAAGAACATGTCAATGACTTTATTTTGATTTGACACTAAAATGCTTCTGATGTTTATTGTCATCTTCTAACCATCTACTCAGTCTTTTGTCTCTATTGTTTTGTGGTGCAGACGAGCCCCATTCAGTCTCAGTCTCCCCCTGCACACATTCACACCTCTCCAGCCTGGTTATGGCTCTAAATATGCATTTCTTTTGTCTGCATTATAGTTACTAACGACTGGCTATTCACGGGCTATTCATAGGGTTTCAGTCCCTAATTTCTTTTCTCAAAGTTAAACTCACATTTTAAACTGTATCAAATGCATTTCTTGAAGAAAGAAACAGTTCAGAAAGCATTCAAAAAATTATAAAAGTATAACTGCTAGTGGCAGGTGCACCTGGGCTAGCTAGCATGTTAGCTTAGCACACCATCAATACACGACAATTTATGAGATTAAAACCATGTTTGTGCTCCAAACTTACTTTTATAACGCAAGTGAGTATTTTAAATAATCTTCTGTGATCCAATTTGGCTTCAGATAAAAAAATCAGACAGAAAATATACTATTGTATGGTATTCTGCACAATGACAGTCTATATAGATTAGCATTACATTATAAGTATAATCTATTATTATGGAAATACCTGGCATGGCTTGAAAAACACAGGTAACTGAAATATCATTGCAATCATGTTTATTATCTTCAAAACATCTGTATCTGCATGTAACAGCGCGATCTCTGTAGCTTTGTGTGTATCAGTGATGTCCTGGAATGTCACATGATCATGGCTCTTCTTCATGTTCCATATATGGATTATTATTGTGCATAATAGCGCCCTCAGGCTATTGGTATGAATTTATAACACAGTATCAGAGTACCAAACGCTCATAAAGATTACATCGACGCATTTGGGTATAAATTCAATAAATATTATTCCTGTCTATAGAAATATGATGTACATCTATGAGAATCTATCAATATTTCTCCAAATCTGCACATTTTTTAGCTAAAAGGCCTGAGGGACGTTGTTTTGTGTATCGCTGTCATGACCACAGCACAGAGTTTTTTATGAATGAAAGCGACTGACGCGCATAATTCATATTAAAGGTATCGACTCATTTTTTCATTTCATAACTCCTGACACAAATTAAGAAATAACTGTCACTATGAGTTTCTCAGAATACAATAGTGGTCAAATACTGAAACTTGAGTATTATATCTTTTTAATTATGTATAGTTTGTCAAGGTATAACATTAAATCTGAAAAAAACGCTTCAGTGCGCGGGCGCACTGGCAACGGTTAACAGGTTAAATAAACTTATCACTTCATCTAAAACAACAACATGTTTACTAGATCCTATACCAACTAAACTATTGAAAGAAGTGTTACCTATAGTGGAAGAGCCTCTCCTCAATATTATTAACTCGTCTTTATCTTTAGGTTATGTTCCAAGAACATTTAAACTGGCAGTTATAAAACCTCTCATTAAGAAACCACAATTAGATCCACATAATCTAGCGAATTATAGACCCATTTCAAATCTACCTTTTATGTCTAAAATACTAGAAAAAGTTGTGTCCGCTCAACTGGGCTCTTTCTTGCAAGAAAATGACATCTATGAAAAGTTTCAGTCTGGATTCAGGCCGCACCATAGCACTGAAACTGCGCTCGTTAAAATCACAAATGATTTACTTTTAGCTTCTGACCAAGGCTGTATCTCAATATTAGTTTTACTTGATCTTAGTGCTGCGTTCGATACTATAGATCATACAATACTCTTAGATCGACTACAAAATTATACTTGTGTTCAAGGACAAGCATTAAGCTGGTTTAGATCGTATTTATCTGACCGCTACCATTTTGTTTATTTAAATGGAGAAAAATCGATCATAACTCCAGTAAACTATGGAGTGCCGCAGGGATCTGTGTTAGGCCCTCTATTATTCTCAATATATATGCTGCCACTTGGAAATATTATAGGGAAACATGGAATTAGTTTCCATTGTTATGCTGATGACACTCAAATCTATTTTTCATCACGGCCGGATGAAAACGCTAAATTATCCAAATTGACAGAAGTGTGTTAAAGATATAAAAGATTGGATGACGAGCAATTTTCTTTTATTAAATCCAGACAAGACAGAGGTACTAATCATCGGTTCAAAAAAACACCCACAAAACCTTTCACAATACAACTTTAACATAGTAGGATGTCCTGTTACTTTATCCTCTACAGTAAAAGACCTGGGTGTTAGACTGCAACCTGTCTTTTGAAAATCATATTTCATATGTTACAAGAACAGCCTTTTTCCACCTTAGAAACATTGCTAAGCTACGTAATATGCTATCTGTTTCTGATGCAGAAAAGTTAGTTCATGCATTCATGACCTCGAGACTAGATTACTGTAATGCTTTATTAGCTGGTTGTCCTGCAACCTCAATAAACAAGCTACAGTTTGTCCAAAATGCCGCCGCCAGAGTTCTAACTAGATCAAGAAAATATGATCATATAACACCAATTTTATCATCACTACATTGGTTACCTATAAAGTTCCGTATTAATTACAATGTATTGCTACTGACTTATAAAGCCCTAAACGGCTTAGCTCCAGTTTATTTAACGGATCTTCTATCGCCCTATAATCCATCGCGCTCTTTAAGATCACTAAATTCGAGGCTTTTGGTCATACCTAGGATATCCAGATCAACCAAAGAAGGGAGAGCATTTTCACATTTAGCACCAAAACTCTGGAATAGTCTTCCTGATACTGTTCGTTGTTCAGACTCGCTCTCCCAGTTTAAAACTAGATTAAAGACGCATCTGTTCAGCCAGGCATTCATATAATACTTTTAATCTTACAGTTAAATCCGGTCTCTATAGTTCATAAACGCCAGAGGAGAACTGGCCCCCGACTGAGCCCGGGTTCTCCCAAGGTTTTTTTCTCTCCATTAGGTCACCTGATGGAGTTTTTCGGTTCCTTGCCACTGTTGCCTTTGGCTTGCTCAGTTGGGGATATTTGGTTAATTTAATTTAATTAATCAATCAACTATACTATTGATCAGCATTACCAAACGTGGACGTTCCACTAGAAACAAACATTGATGTATTGTTCTAATTTATTACTGTGAAGCTGCTTTGATACAACCTATGTTGTGAAAAGCGCTATATAAATAAACTTGACTTGACTTGACAAATAAGGTAATAACAGCCCATTCCTTCTAGGGACAAATCCTAGGGTTGAAGATGAACATGTAAAACCGTATCTGGAGGATTTTTGCTCTTACCTAAGCCACATACAGTACATACATATATATCTGCATATGTAGAGAACAATTTAAAATATTGAATCAATGCATTCAATGGCCCCTTTAACACAACTGTAACGATGTATGCAGGGAAGCTGAAGCCAGAAGACTCTTTCTCACAAAACACTAATAAGTTTAATTATATTTCAAAAAGCAAGCAAACAGACAGTGCAAACACATCTAAACATAACAGAGACTGGACCAAGAGTGAAGGCAAGGGTGAGGCTTAAATAAACTGAAACGAGCTACTAAAGCTGAAACACAGCTGAAACCAAAGAGCTAATAATGACGTAACCATGGAAACTGAACATTGAACACAGAGGAAGTGCATGCAGGTGAGGACAAATTGTAATGATTTGTAAATCTTTATCAGAAATGCCCATTTCTCGTGTGGATACAGTTACGCTACGTTTACATGTGGCTGGCTATTTTCATAAATTGACATTTTTGCCCTCTCCATTTTCAAAAATAACACCTTGCACACCTGTCAGTTTTTTAGAAAAGTGTTAATTTACACGAACCTGTGTATATATACCATCAAGAGCATGCCGAACATGTAGGTGGCAGTGAAACGAGAAGCTCAAGCCCACGTTAGCCAATCAGAATCCCGAAAATAGCAACAATAGCAATGAATAATGTGACGTCAGCTGCCTAAAACTCCAAAATCTCCACTCTGGCCGGAGTTTTTAGAAAGAATCGGTTTCAGAGGCGAATTTTCCGTTTGCGTGTAAACGAAGAGCCTAAATATGCTTTAAATTTATCCCTACATCAAGTGTCAATAATTTGAATCAGACACAGATTAGTGGAACATTATTAAAGCGTAGTGCAGAATCAAACTAACTCAACGTTACTGATGGATTGATGTGGAGATTCACACACATCAGTGTCTTTTATTATTATTGTATTTTGTTTAATGTGTTTATATTTTGTATGCTGTAGGGTTTCTGTGTCTGGAATGAAGCTGCAAATAAAGTGATTTTGTTTTCGGTAGTAAAAGTTGTTATAATATTTTGTCTTTCCTGATGTTTTTATTCAGCCCTTACTGCGTAATCATAATTTGATCAACTTACAGTATGACAAAATCTTAGTATTATATCACTGTATTTCTGGATGTTCATATTCTCCTTTCTATAACACTTGTGTCTTTTTTGAAATGGTTTTATATTGTGGAGTTTGGTTTGCTGAGTGCTGATGCGGTTGCATGTGCATTAACTGTTAATGATGTTTAATGCATCTTTGTTTGGTGTTTCTGGAGTTAATTCAGGCTATAAAAGAACGCTGAGCAGCTCATAAACACCATCATCTCCTGATGAGCAGCGTCTTCAGTCTGATTCCCGGTAAGATTATGTCATCTCATGTGGGAATTATTGTGTCGTTGTGTTTCAGCCTTTATTCAAACGTTAGCACATGTTGTTCAGCTTGTTGACTCTCTAGTGTGCTTGATTATGTGTAGAAGAAATTAAAGAAATTAAGATGGAATTGTTTAAAGCAGGTTTGGAAGTTTTCTTTAAGGTCCTGTCGGAACCAGTTTCCATTTCAGGATCTTGATATTCATTTGATGATGATGTGATCAGCTCATAAACTTCATCATCTGTTTCCCAGCTGAAATGGAAATGTATTTAAATTGTGCTTTTTTGAACATACTTAATATATTTAAATTAAACTGTACTAAGTGCGTATTAAATGTATTATTTTGAGACAAATGTATATTAAGTGTATTTCAAGATATGCTTAAGATCAATTTTAAGTTATTTGCAATATATTTTAATATATTAAATTGTGCTAAAATGGAACCACTTCAAGCACATTTAGTTCAGTTCATTTAAAATATACTTTCATATTTCTTAAACTAGTTATCACATATTTGAGGCTTAATTTTAATGTACTTCAAGAACATTTCAATAGCATTTCAGCTCATTAGAAAGATATTAGCATTACACTAATAGATTATTATAAAGCTGTTTTAATCAGTATACAGAATGATATATTAAAAGTGCAAAAATTATTAAATATAAATGTGAAGACATACACTTTGAAATCAAGAAAACTTTAATATACTATCCTGTTGTGTACTTTGCAAATAAATATCTAGAGTACATTAAAAAAGTACAGTAGTATATATAATCTCTTGAACAAAATACATTATAATACATGAAAGATCAGTGAAATGCTATGGCAGAGCTATATTATACACTTTTGTGGAACATTTCTGTTATACCTGTATAACTGAAAAGTACACTATAAATATAACATCACTCAATAAATAAACATCACAAAAGTTACAGAAAAACAATTCTGCAGAAGTGAATAATGCACTTACAAACTCAGGCCTACAAACGGCTGAACCAAAGAAACAGAAATGACCAATTAAATTTAATACAAATTTAATAGAATTACCTAGAATCACAATATAATGAAAAAGTCACACGAAGAAGAAGCTGGGTAAAATTAAAAACAACACTACGTTTTCTATTAATTAGTTCCCCCCAAAACCTCTAAATCCGGTCATCACTCACTCTTCAGTCGTTCCAAACCATTTAAGACTTTCATTCATCTTTGAAAGAAAGACTGACATATTTTAATGAAACCTGAGAGATTTACATATCTCTCATAAACGATTCACCAGATCTGTTCACATTTCAGAAAGTGCATCGCAATAAACATCACCTAACCCATATGAGTCGCGTGGTTTCCTCCTAGTCCTCTACAGAGACACGATCGCTCTATATATTTTAAGAGTTTAAATTTAGACTTTTTATCACATTCAAGTAACATATAACGTACACACGCACAGCATATGATAAACAGAAGCTCTGAGTGAGGTGAGGCGAGCTCATTATCATAAGAACCAATCACAACCATTCAACGGCTCTGGAACCAATCTGGGGTGCGTTTCCCGAAAGCATTGTTGGCCAACTATGGTCGCAAGTTCCGTCGTTACCAATAGAGTTCAATGGACATTGCGATGAACTTGCGACCATAGTTGGCCAACGATGCTTTCGGGAAACGCACCCCAGGACTAGTCACGAGTGTTATGCTATTGTTAGAATTTAAACAAATTCACAATCTACACCAATCTATTCACAATCACAGTAACCTAGACAACGAGCTACAACCCAATTCTCATCAAAACGAGCTTTATAATTTTAATTTGTCTCTAACCAGACGAATGAGAGGCAAGTCCAAATAAGGGGCCGTCTGTAAAGTGCAAATCCCAAAACCCTTCTGCACATTTTATATTATTAAACATATTCAATAGCTTCACTGTGATGCACTGTACTGTCACCAAATTCAGTTCACACATCACTGCTCTCCTGCTGGTTATACTACATTACTTAGTTTGATAAAAAATGCATAATTTTTTATTATTATTTATTATGAAATAAAATCAATAACTTCACCCTTTTTAGAACAAATATTAAATAACTTCACTGTTATACAGTGTAATGCCATCAAATTCAGTAAGCAAATATAATGCAAAAGCTGCGTACAGTACCAATATAATTTGTGTAAAGAACAGGCCTACTTATTTTTTATGTGCAATTACTTCCCAAACTAAGTGTTGTAGGCCTATAACCAACATTAGAGTAACCTAGTGATGTGTGAACTAAATTTGGTGTGTTACAGTGAAGTAATTGAATATTTTTTATAATATAAAATGTGCAAAAGCAGTGTAGTATGACCAGTGGGTCACCATTGATGTTTAAACTGAATTGGCTGGCACTACAGTTTGTAACATTGAAGTTAATGACTATTTTTGTATTTTTGACTTTAAGTTGATGCTGTAGTCGTTTTTTGGGGTTATATTGCACTTTGCAGATGGTCCCTTTGAACTTGTCTCTCATCCGTCTGCTCACAGAGATCCATTTAGCCTATATTATATGCGTTTTGAGGAGAATTGTAGCCTACTGTGATTGTGAATAGGTGTCGTTTGTGTTTTAACAACGTTTAGCTCAAGAATAGGGAAGTTTGAATAGCCTATGTGAATATTGCCAGCTTCACTGAACTCCTTGAGTTAAGCATTGACCGCATATCTTAATTTGAGTCCAAGTTCAAACACTATGAAATGCTCCATTAACGTGCGGAGCTCTGAAACGCTGCCAGCGGGACATTAAAGCCCATGTTGCAGTTTTTTTTATTATTTTTTTTATTAATATAACCTTGTATGAAAATACCATATGAAAAGTAAATGCAGGATTAAAAATTGTTTTGCAAGACATAAGGGCACAAATTTAATAGAAAACGTGACAGTTTCCTTGACCGTGTTGAAACCCCGCTTTTTTTCACCATCGCCTCATATGACGTCACCAGAGGGAGTCGTTTGGCTCTGCGTTCGCACTCAGTGTGGAGTAGGTTGGTATTCAGTTGGAGCGGTCATGATTAAGTGTGTTTTCGGTGCTTCTTGTATTTCAATTAATCATCGTCGTGGTAAATGATTCTGAATTATGGCCTGTCAGGACATCGAGTCCACAGGTTTCCGAATAAGAAAAAGGACGGTGCGATCTTCCGTGCCTGTGTGTGTTTTGTGCCGGGTAAGAGACGGGACTTCACTTCTGCTTCTGCTTTGAAAAACGCGGTAGTATAGCGTTCACTATAGACCGAATGATTATAATCCCGGCGATATGTGCACACTGTCCCGGCTCATTCATCGGGTCGCCCGGTCCACCATCAGCATGTGGTTCGGCCGCCAACGGGAAACATGACGCTCACGGATCCGTCAGAGATCACTTATTGTACATCTGTTTTACAAAATGTGCCTTGTCTTAATTTAATTCATTAACCCCCTGAGGTCGGCTATCGCGCCGGCGCGATAGGCTTGTTTTTTTCCTTATCAGTGAAAACAAATAAATAAAATAAAATATTACTTTTTATCTTATATGCTTGTGTTATACATCAATCGATCCTGTTAAGTGTGTATTATTTTTGTGTATACTCACAATAAAAACAAAGTGTTGTGCTTTTCACCAAATAAAGAAAAATAAACATGATGCGAGTTCTGCTTTCTCTCTGTCAGTGTAGTCAATTCTGAAACGCGTCCGAAAATGAACTGTAACTCAGCGAATACTCAGTCAAACAGGCATACAGTCACACAGGCATGAAGCTTGAATTCTCTTCTTTTAAATGAAGTAATTTATATAAAAAACAAATATTCTCATCTTGTGAAATCTGCATTAACCCTCTGGAGACCAAGGTGTTTTTGGGGCCCTTGAGATGTTCTGACATGCCTTGACATTTGTGCTTTTTTCAGTTATTTATAAACATGTTAATGGCAAAGGTGTAAATTCACTCTATATAGCACAAACAGGGCTACCATAATATGTGAGCAACTTGTGTGTAGATGTTTGTATTTTTAAGAGAATAATGTTTATGCGTGGTTATTGGAAAAAATTAAAATCAAAGTTGCTGAATTAAGACCACAAAACACATATTAAATATGTGTCCACAAGACTTTTGACTAATGGATGTTGTCCCTTTGAGTTCTAGCTTCAAAATTATGTGAAAATAGTCTTGCTTTATCGTTCACAAAAAAAATACATTGATTTAAATGGTGTAAAACAGGTTTTGCTTGGAAAGCCAATATGCGAGGGGGAGGAGTAGTTTACACCCACTCTGCATAATGACTCTGCCTAATGAGCCATTCTTTCAGGTGTGACTGACTGAGCCACAATGCAAGGACAAAAGATGTATTTAGAAGAAGACTTATATTGACCATTTAAGATTTCGCTTACATCTCTCTTGTAAATATGTTTTGCTATTTTATTAAAAATGTTACAATTACAACAATAATTACAATTTCAACAATATTTCAGGTGTACTCTTTCTTTGTAAAAAAGAAAAAGAAAAAAGATTATAGGCCTACATTTTATCATATGTATTCATTAGTTTGAATATAGCCAACATTGGAACATCTAACATCTTAGTCTATGACTTTATTTTTGACAAATATATATATATATATATATATATATAACGTTAGATATGAGCAGAAATTGCTAAACAAAAGCTTATTTGATGTGGCAGTATATTCTACAGTAGCCTAAAAACTGTACCCAAATCTAGTCAACAAGTGACTGACTGTAACGTTGTATATTTAAAAAATATTAGGGCATATAAATGCTAATTTGCAGTTTAATACGTTGCTTATACAAATACATTTTATTTCAACATATTCCAGTCGATTTTTACTCATCTCAGTAGGCTATAGCAAAGCAGTTTATTCTTTCACACACAGACGCGCGATTCATATTTAGGCTAAACAGTCTTTACAAATATGTGCCCTTCATTCATCTCACAGAAAGGCGAGTCATATTATAGAAATGCGATTCATCTTTTTGCGGTTTGCATAGGCCTACACTAACGTTATTCCATAACGTTATTCCACACTTGAGAAAAGAAAACAGCCTACCTCACTCCTCAGCGGGATCTGCTCCTCATATCAGGAGATATTGCTCCTCATATCAGCACTGTTCTGAGGAATCTTTTCTCCATAAGGTAGGCTATATTATGCCTCACTCGATCGCGACGCGCTTTGTTTACAGCTGATGTGGGCGTTTCACAGATCTTCAATAGTTTGAATAGCACGCGCTCTCCGGAGTGGTCACATTACTGTGAATTAGCTCGTAATGAGCTCGACTGGAGTCGCTCTCTTTTTATACAGATTACAGAAGATGAGAATATTTGTTTTTTATATAAATGACTTCATTTAAAAGATGCGATCTCAAGCTTTATGCCCGTGGGTCTGTTTGCCTGTTTGACTGAATTTTCGCGGAGTTATAGATCATTTTCGAACGCGTTTCAAATGGGAGTTTACTGACAGAGAGAAGGCAGAAATCGCATCATGTTAATTTTTCTTTATTTGTCAAAAAGCAAAACACTTTATTTTTATTGTGAGTATACAGAAAAAAAATAGAAACTGAACAGGATCGATTGATGTATTACACGAAAATGAAAGATCAAAATTAACAGAGCATTTAGTGTTTATTTTCATTGCTAAAAAAAAAAACGAGCAAAACGCGCGGGCGCGTTTTTGGTCCCCAGAGGGTTAAAAGAGAGCGATTCCAGTCGAGCTAATTAGAGCTCATTCAGATGTAATGTGACCCGCCCCGGAGAGCGCGCGCTATTCAAACGCAAATGACAGAGGCAATCCTGCAAACTGTGAACACCCCCATATCAGTTCGAGAAAACACATCAGATCATTGTACTTGTTTACACAGTCTCGCAGCGCTGTGAGGAATAATACTATAATGGAAAATTTACCTCAGAAGTACGAGGAGCAACAGATCCGAGGCTATGGAATAATGTAGTACGTTTTTTTTTCATTCTCAAGTGCGGCGCGTTTCTGTGCATGAATGAATGAATGAACGGCAGAGATGCCGCTGTTTACCACAACTGGCAAAAGACGGTTTAAATTTGAATCGTTTCTGTCTGTGAATGTTTCGCTTTTAGCAAACTGTATTGCTATAGGCTACTGAGTAAGAATCGAGTGAAATATGTTGAAATAAAATGTATTTGTATAAGCAACGTATTAAACTGCAAATTAACATTTATATATTTTATAATAAAAACTAAAGTTACTATGTTACAGACATATGAAAGACAACATTTCATTGATTAGTTTTGGATAGATTATACATTTTTACTGTAAAATATCTGCCACCTCAAATAAGCTTTTGTTTGCCAATTTTTGCTCATATGTTAAATATAGTATGTTTTCTCCAAAATAATCAAATAATATGTTATAGTGTTTATTCCAATGCAGCCTAGGCTATATTCAAGTAATGAATCCTTAAAGGAACACTCCACCGTTTTTTTTAAATAGGGCTTATTCACCTTCTTTCCTACATTTAAATAGGTGGGCAAATGCATTTTTGTCTCAGTGCATGCATTGTTTTAGTTTGACAGGGTCGGCGCTAGCTTAGCTTAGCATAATGAATGGAATTCTTTGTTGCCAGTTAGCATGTCCTGAGTAAAAGTGATATAAATTTTTTTAAAAACCACCTAATTACTTCTTGTGGCCTGCGTATTCACAACAAGTACAAATAGCGATGCAGATTAACACTAGACGATTTCCTATGCAGATATTGACTTGGGACTATATTAGGGGGAAGCACAGGCGAAGCACTGCTACTTGGGCACAGAGATATCACGCCCAAGTAGCAGTGCTTTGCCTGTGCTTCCCCCTAATATAGTCCTTAATATATAAGTCAATATCTGCCTAGGAAATCGCCTAGTGTTAATCTGCATCACTATTTGTACTTGTTGTGAATACGCAGGCCACAAGAAGTAATTAGGTGTTTTTTTTTACATTTTTATATCACTTTTACTCAGGACATGCTAGCTGGCAACAAAGGATTCCATTCATTGTGCTAAGCTAAGCTAGCGCCGACCCTGTCAAACTAAAACAATGCATGCACTGAGACAAAAATGCATTTGCCCACCTATCTAAATGTAGGAAAGAAAGTGAATAAGCCCTATTTCAAAAAACGGTGGAGTGTTCCTTTAACTTTGAAATATGTATGATAAAATGTATCCTTTAGTTTTTACAAAGAAAGATTACACTTGAATTGTTGATGTAATTGTAACCTTTTTAATAAAAAAAATACAAGGTAGATGTAAACAAACTAATAAAAGGTAAATATAAGCCTTTTCTTTAAAATATTTTTTTTTTGTTTTTTATTAGTGACAAATTTGGGGAGAGGATAAATATTCCAAAACTGAAAATACAGTATGAGAATTAACTGCACTAGACATGTTTTCCTTTTGATATTATAGGCCAAATTGCAAGCACAATATGTGGAAAAATAAAAAAGAATTGAGATGCTTCCAACTGTTGCTCTTGCATTCTTTCTTGTGACACACCTGAATGAATGGCTCATTAAGTATGTGGCCCCATTGTCTCCAGGTGTGAACCACTAAATATGCATGATCGTTGACGCCCACTCCGCATATTGCCTTTCCAGACAGAAAGTGCTTTGCAAAATTTAAATCAATGTATTGTGTTATGTGAATGATTAGGCAGGATAAATTTCACATCATTTTGAAGAAAAAACTCTAGGCAATGATCCATTAGTCAAAAGTCTTATTGACACATATTTAGAATGAGTGAGAGACACATAGAGTGACTATGTCGCACAGTTGAAGCAGAGCTACGAACTGATTGCCCTAAACTCAGTGTTTTTTTCCCTCACTGCGCCTGCGCGAAAACATCATCTGCAGCAAAAAAAAAAAAAAAAAAAATGAAAAAAGGGAGATCTTTAAGTTCTGTAGTTCAAAGTTACAAATTACTGTTGCTTAGGCCAGTGGTTCCCAAACCTGTCCTGAAGGACCCCCAACACTGCACGTTTTCTTTGTCTCCCTAATCAAACACACCTGATTCAACTCATCAGCTCATTAACCCTGTGATAATGAGCTGATGAGTTGAATCTGGTGTGTTTGATTAGGGAGACAAAGAAAATGTGCAGTGTTGGGGGTCCTTCAGGACAGGTTTGGGAACCACTGGCTTAGGCTACCTCCAGTTCGTGTTGCAAAATGGATTAACCATTACCCACTTCTTCCAAGCCACCTGCGATGTAGCTACACTTTGCCTCTTTTATTGTTAAAAAATGTTTTTGAAATAAAGCTGTTTTTAATTTTCATTGATGAATTATTGCAGTATTCGGACATATTATAGACTGTTAATTATTAATTATATGTATATAATTCATTGTAATCGACCTAAATGTTTTAGACAATTTTTAATGAGGAGAAGTAAGGTTCTATATTTTATTATCCTCACAGCGCGTTGGTTATGCGGTGATGTGCTATGAAATTGTTGCGTGGCAATTTAATTATAATAGTCTATCACTTTAAATTAAAGTCTTTAATAATAAAAAGTAGCCTTCCCTAATAATAATGCAATAATACTAGCCTACTAATAATTTTATATATAAATTGGAAATGCTAAATCTTCTTGATATTGATAGCTGATGCTTGTTTTGACAATATCTCTGGATAGACTACATTATATCGTCCATAGGCGCAACCCGGCACGAGGATTTATCGCGCTGATTCGCGCATATTTCACATGTATAGTGTGAGCAGTCAAGTCGCAGCTCGACGTTCGGACCGTACAGTGTGAGCACATAAATCCTGAGCTTTGGCTTTACATCGCATGCGATCTACTCGTTCAGTGTGAGTAGGTTCCTTGCTGAAATCGCACAGACATCGCACAGTGTATGCCTGCCTTAAGCAACTGAAAAAAGCACAAATGTCAGGGCATGTCAGAACATCTCAAGGACCCCAAAAACACCTTAGACCCCAGAGGGTTAACATATCCTACATAAACTTGTAATGTAATGCATTTATGTGATTGTTATTAGTCTGCAGCCGACACTTATTATTATTATTATTATAAATATTATTTAATTATTATAAATATTATGTTCTATAATTCATTTTCAATCTGTACAAACCGACTTTAATGTTTGTGTTGGCTGTTTCTACATATAAAGTTTTATACAGTAAGACAGTTGTGATTGTGATTATTTTTTGTATTCATCGTCACCAAATGGGTCAATTCAAAGCCTTTATAAAGTCCCTCTTCCTCTGGAAACTGTCTCCTAATGGCTGACACACACAACACATGCAGGTAAGGGTCTAAATACTAGCTTTGCTAGTGCCTGATACATGATGATAATAATCTGTACAGTATTGTGATCTGAGCATAGTGTTATACATATCGTCGGCTAACATGAATACATCTATAAGCTAACACTGTTCTCTCGCCCTGTTCTCCTCACACCACAACTCACCGTTGTTCTGTCTAACCCTGGCCTGTCCTGCTCACTTGACTTCATATCAGGCTCATAATTATATGATATCATCATATATATAAATTATATGAATTATATATATCATACGAGTAAACATTTAGACTACAATTCCCCTAGCTTTCCGAGCTGTCATTGCGATCCATTGCTTTCCTATTGTTTACTTTGACCGCTCTCCCTCATGTTACGTCACTTCAGGTTCGGCGGTTTTCAAATGCCGAAGTAAAATTTTCTCACAAAAACGACTCCAGAAGCCTAAATAGCGTTTTATAAGTATATGTTTATATTTAAATCTAGTTCCTTCATTATTTTTCTATACATTGGCTCACTGGGTACTCTAACCTGCAGCATGCCCTTTAAACAGGAAGTGTCTGTCTGAGCTCAAAACAGGTTTGCAAGGGAACGCGTGGGAACGCAAAGTTTCTCGGGGGAATGCAAACATATGTCTCTCTTTCCTCCTTTCTTATCAACAAGTGGATTTACAGCCACCACATCAGCAGCGCCGCCGGTCGCCATGTCTCAGCGCTTTAATAAATAAAGAGGACACGCAACTGCACCCGCTCAGTGCATGCATGCACATCAAGGAACCGGGTTTGAACGGGTCCTCGGTACCACCGGTACTTAAGAAAACTTTGTACCGTGAGGTTTACATTTTTTTAGTACCAAAGTACCGGGTCTTTTGACAACACTACTACTGATTGCAGCAATGTTACACTAAAATAGTGTCTGTGACTGTTTTGTTGCAACTCATAAGATACAAGTTGTTTTTGTTATTGTGTTTCATCCAAAAAAAATAAACGGAGATTCATTTTCCTAATTAAAAAAAACTTTTTATTTCTTAAAACATGATATATTGTGAGTTATTACTGATAAAATATCTATTATCGCAGTATCGCCATATCGTGATGATATCGGTATTGTGAACAATGTATCGCGTATCGTATCGTGAAGTACCCAGTGATTCCCAGCCCTATTTAATACTACGTCTTTTTCACCTGTCTTGTAGTTTGATGTACAGGGTTGGCCATTTATATGGATACACCGTAATAACATGGGAATGGTTGGTGATATTAAAGTCCTGTTTGTGGCACATTAGTATGGCCACCATGGTCACCACCCATCTTGAGGAGTTTGCCCCCTCACATATACTAATGTGCCACAAACAGGACTTTAATATCACCAACCATTCCCATGTTATTACGGTGTATCCATATAAATGGCCCACCCTGTACATTATGATTCCAGGGAAGATCAGGAGATCATCTCATCCATGAGTTCATTATAGTCAACTATCTTTGTATTTCAGCCTCTGGTCTCACTGGGATCATCTGCACTTAAACTAGTTTCCTTTAATTAACACTGAATGTGATTTCAGTCAGTCAGCAACACAGATTTCCATTTCTTAAAGCAAACAGGCTTGCAGAGCAGCAGAAGAATCAATATTTTAGAGAGATCAACGTATCTGTGCTTTATCTCTCCGATCTTTCATGGGTTTCTTACTCTACTGAGGATATGAATAAACGTTGAGTGAACTTTAAAAATGAAAGCATCAGATATAAAGCGTTTTCAGATTACTTGAGTCATCGTAGTTGAGCCGAACCGTTTGTGAAAGTTAGACTGGTTTTCACTCAAACCACCATTGTTAGTTAATTGTGTCTTTAAGGTAATTACAGTAGCACAAGTTGGATCAAATAGTTTGTCTGTAATCTCAGGCATTTCCTACATTAGATCCACAAGCTTTAAGATGTGTGTTTTTACAGTGTGTGCAGTGAATGAAGAGCTCTTTAAACACGGCAGTGGAAACATCTGTCAGTCTGTGTGTTGCTCCACAAACTTCTGCTTTGACCTGCAGACGAAACACACAATCCTGTCAGTAACGTAAGTTCTTCAAGATTTATTCCTAGTTTAATAAACCATTGTACACTTGCAGCTGTGCTGGACTGAATATTCAGAACAACAGCATTCTTGCTTCTGTGATATTGTTCAAATGGAGGATTTCCAAACTTTAATCTTACATTTCACGTAGTTCAAGCTTTCTAACATTACACCAGGGTTGCCAACTTTTCAGTTTAGCTCGGAGTGAGACTTCTCCGACGGGGGGGAGGGGGGGCACACCTTTAACATTCATCTTAACCTATTTCCAGTATTATTTCAAGTCATTTTTCACCATGTCATGCATGACTGCAATCTCTAGAAAAAGCTAATAAATAATATTAGCTAAGCTAATAAAACAATTTCAATTCAAATGAATGTATAATTCATTATGTTTAATTGTAGTGTGATATAATGATCAATAATAACACATTTTTAGCATCTAAGCACATCTAGGCACTTTTTTACACCTGGGGTGGGCGATATGGCAATAATATCACAATTTTTGTTTTTGTTTTTCAGAAAAAAATCACGATTTTATCATGATTCTTTTTCATGTTGGTTTTACTATTTTGCATGTGACTGAGCATTACAGCCAAACTAATGTCCCTATTTTAAAAACAAAGCCTTATAACAAAATATAGGTAACAAAATATAAAATAAAAAAGAATGGCAGACATTTAGGTCAAAGTGGCGAAGATAAAATCTTTGTCACTATTTTCTTTGTTATTAAAAATTAAGAACAGAGATACATATTACACATACACAACTTAATATACAAATGAAATAAACTGCTTTATTTTTTCAGCTATAGGTGTATTTAACAGTAGAATTGAAGAAAGTAATTAAATGGACAAATATGAAAATAAAACACAACAGACTTAAAGTTCTCAGTCAAGAGCAGTGAATGATTTCCTCTGTGTGTTTTGTCGTTTTATTAACATTAACAGCATAGTTCTTCCCCCAAAAAGTCATTATTTACTCTCTTAAGTTGTTTTAAACCTGAATAAGTTTCTTTCTTCTGTTGAAAATAAACGTTATTTGAAAAATGTCAGTAACCAAACAGTTGATGTACCCCTGTGACTTCCATAGTATATTTTTTTCCTACTATGTATGTCAATGGGGACCAGCAACTGTTTGGTTTTGGGTGAACTATCTCTTTAAGAACAAGCGGCAGCATGTTTATTATTAGGGCTACTGTCTCTTTAAGAACTGCACGCGACGCGTCTAATATACACGCATATATGACAAGCAGATTTTAATTAATTTTCTCTGTTTGCTTTCACTTTAGACATAACCAACTTTGTTTATGTAAACATTGTCTGTATTTGACAGTATTAGCGCAATATAAGACTCAAAAGATAACTTTTAGTCCAGTAACAGGCTTACGTCGAGTGTACGCGCTCAGTAAAGCGCATATTTGAACAGCGAATCAGCAGCGAATGACATGTTTAACCGGCAAGGCTTTAAAGCACATGCAAATAATGAACTTTTGTGAACTGCAGTGTCCCGTTCCTCTGCGTTAACATTTGATGTGAATATACGTCGTGCTGCAGTGTAGCCTATAGATGAAGGCGCCGCAACTGATAAAATGCGCAGTTGTAAGACTTTCCCTCTCTGCCGTGCGTGCGCGGTTATCGGTTGGTTTGGACGACAGTCTCTTGCTGAGTCCCAATTCGCATACTATCCGTCCTAAATAGTATGCGAAACTAGAATTAGTACGTCCCAAATCGTAGCATGTTGAAATGAGTATTCCAAAGATACCCGGATGGTCTACTATTTCCGGTTAGAATTCGAAGTGCAGATCAATGCACACCAGGCGGGAAGGAAGTCGACCGGAAGTTGAAGCCGGCTGCGTGCCACCATCTTGTAGCAGAACTTCACCTGCAGTTAGCATCCCATTGACTCCCATTCATTTTGGCGTCACTTTGACAGCGAATAACTTTACATCTGAGGCGTTTGAAGACTCCATTTGTCCATTATTTATTTCTAAAGAAACACGACAATGTATAAAATGCTCCATTACCTTGTAGCTTATGTTATGGCCCCGTAGAAGCAGTTTTTGTAAAAGTAGGCTAACGATTGCGTCATAACCACGCGACTCTCTGTCGCACAGTAGAGAGATTACCGTATGGACGGGAGGAGAAGCTCGCGGGCAATCGGGGGGGCGTGGAGGCAAAATGACAATATAATTAATCAGAATACCTAGCAAAAGTTTCTCCTGCTCCAGCTCATGGACAATTCCTACTCACACTCTCCGTCTCTGCAAGATTCGGAAGGGAATGATTCAGATTTCTCTTGGCACAGCTACTAGAAGACAGACGGGTTGCTCACGTGGTCCGTGTAACGCTTTGCTCGGTTTGAGTCTGCGCGTCAGGAAAGGAAGTGCTAAGAAATCGCTAAAAATGGGCTTCACTTGTCTCAATTGAGTTCCAATGGGGTCGCTGTGTCCATTTCTTTTACTGTCTATGATGCACACTCTTAACGGCTAATATTGCCCACAACCCATTGCGTGCGGGAGGGAGGAGCTTTGCGGTGATGGTGGTGATGTAAACCTGGCAGTCGGATGCAGCAACGGAGATGCGCCCTCAGTTTTTAAGTGTAAGAATTCAAATGTTTAACCCTAATTAAAGTTATATTTTATTGTCTCGTAATATTAATGGGTTTATGTTGTGCCAAAAAAGTACCGTGTTTATCTTGTAGGGTCCGATGAAGATACCGAGCGCCTCATTGCAGGCTACAAAACAATAAATAAAAAGGCTCTAGTACAGTGTCATGCAAGTGTCTTTTTTTATGTATTTCTTTTGATGTTTCTGTCTGACTTATTTGTAGTAATACTGTGGCTGTACATATGTTAACTTTATCAGAAACATGGTTACTACACTTTTACTATAGTAAAAGCATGGTTCATTTTCATCGGGGTATTTTTTTTACATGAACGTCAGAGCCGTTCTAATTTCTAACTAATTTGCGCCATAACTAGTGGTCCATCCAGTAGTTAAGAGCCTGAATTGTTTATAGTGATTCTGAAATTTAGTGCACATGAGTGAAAAAAAATACAGCACAGAAGAATGTCTATTTTTGCGTGAGATTTCTTTGTTGAGCGTGAGAGCGTGAGATTGAGGCTGAATGCGTGACTCTCACGTTGGCAACCCTGATTACACACATCTCCTCTAAAGAACATGGAAAGCAAACTGAGGAAACTTTATTTCAACAGTCACACAGAAAACAAGTTATGTCATATATCTTTCCCTAATGTTTTCAATAAAGTATTAAATAGTAAATTAATGCATGTTTTTTAAACTAATGACTGGTTTGTTATTTAGTGTTGCCTGTCAAGATTTCACGAAACAATGGGACACAACGCCAGCAGCAACGGATCAAGTGGAGCATTTTATTTTAGCGATGAAAGGAGAAGGAGACGTCAGAGGAGGGAATTTCTCTTGAAACTTAATTCTGCAGACTCATTAATTATCAAGATCATGTCAGCCATTGAGATTCTAATCATGATCTTAACTCTGTTTGCGTTGTGTGCTCTTATCAAATCTAATCGCTCCACTCCAGTGCTTGTTATTCATTTGATTGTTTCAGATCTCATTCAGATCATTTGTAAATTAACGGAGACAATAACAGGGTCAGCGGAGGTGGAGGATGCATATGATTATAGTTTGATTGCGGGTCTGTATTTTATGGCATGTGTTGCTTTTGAACGATATCTTCTGGTTTCTCATCCTATCTGGTACAGATTTCATCATTCACTAAAAGTCTGCTGTGTCGTTTCTGTGATCATCTGGTTTGTTCCTCTGATCTTTGCAGACTTTACAGACGTTAACTCTCGTTGGCTGTTTAGCTATCTGTCCCAATCGATCGCCTGTTTAATCCCCTACCCGATAGTCATTCTGTGTTTTGTTGGCACTTGTCGCGGTCTTTCACGCGCAATATCACTTACTTCTCTACAGCGCAAGAAAATTTTGGGCAGTTTGTTCCTGGTGCTTCTGACTTACACTTTTCTCATTCTCCCCTTTGTAATCGTGACTTTTACTGAAGATCAAGTTTACAGATACAGCTATAAATTGTTTTATATATTTAGGTATTGTTCTGAATATCTCATGTACAATACACAGTCAGCCAGTGGGTTCAGAAACATGTTCTTGAGGCCTGATGTTGGAGGTTTAATGAATTGCTGTTGTAGAACTGACACACATCAGAGTTCGACACACAGCCGGGACGAACACTCTCGAGACAGTAGTGCAGCGTTTGCCTGCTGTGTTTCAATGCAAAAGCCTGCGTCTCATTCACAGACCGCCTGCAGTTCAGTTTAAACATCTGCACTCAATAAATGAAGTCAATGTCATTCTTTTCACTGCACACACCCTTCCTTTCTGTGACATTTAGGTTTATTAGAGATAACTCTTGACTCATAAAACTCAATTGCTCTGTTTGCGCTCCATTAAACACATACGGTAAACAGAGTTTTATTAAAGATGTATTGATGTGCCGTTGATGCTTCTGCTGACGTTCTGTATCAGCAGGACTTTATCATACGATGGAGAGGAGGGTTGTATAAAGCACCGTTTATTCTCATTAATTCCCCCGATAGACTGACAGATCAACAACATCAAGTAGTTTAATGTCATAGTCTTGCTTGTGTTCCTAATGCATGTACATTATACTCTTTTACCAAATAACTACTATTCACGCTATTATTCACAGCACTTGAATACTGTTAGTTTAACTTCTATTGTTCTCCTCATTTGTAAATCGCTTTGGATTAAAGCGTCTGCTAAATTATTCAATGTAAATGTATTAAAAAGATAGTTCACTCAAAAACTGACATAATGTGCATATGCCCTCATGTCGACCAAAAGCTGGATATCTTTCTTTCTTCTGTGGAACATACATTAGAAGTCAGTGGACAGTTTCGGGTGAACTATCCCTAAAAAGACTTGATTTAAAGTGCACAGAATATATTAGAAGAGTACTAAGTTTATATACAAATATTAACCAGAGCTTGCATGGAAATCAGAAGAGTTATTTGTAATATTGTTGTGTCTTTATAGAAGTGTTTCATATCGAGTCAGAGACTGTCCTGTATTCTCTCTCTTCTATCATTAATATAATTAAAGAGCTCTCAGTTCTTCCGTATGTGTTTCTGTCTGTGATTATTTGACAAATAACAGCTGAGTTGAACTGAGGAGGTCCACTTCCAGAAGAGAGAATCCACTTGCTCGAATGACTTTAATGCAGAGACTCCACATGGAAAGAGCTCTTGCTCCGCTACAGTATAAGCCTTATTTCGCCTCGCCCACTGTTAATACTTCACTCTTCCGCATTTCCTCATCCGACTTCCGCCAACCTGACACGGCACATCCGGTAGCTAGTTCAGTAGTCAGAAGATTGTTTATAGCTAGCCAAAACTTTAGCGAAATGACAAATAACGTTGATACCGTAAATGTTTTAAATTGGGAGCACGGAGAAAACTTCGTCTGATGATCAGATGGTCTCATATTGTCCCATCCATCGTCATTGTTAACGTGGGTAGACGATCTGAAGAAGTGGCCAGAGGTAACCTATGGGGACATATTTAACTACTTTGTCCTGTCAGAAAGAGTTGATGGAGCAGCAATGAAAAATTATAAAAGTACTGAGGCCTATAAATATTTACACAGTGGGAAAGTGGGTCGTGTACTCTTACACAGTGAGGGTGATTTCATCTTTTTAAAGCAGATGTGACCCCAGCCAGTCGAGCAGTCCAAACCACTCTACGTGGGGCTAGTTAGTCACAGGGACCAGTGGAGACTACTGGATGCTCGTGCAGCGCTGCTTTGGGAAGGTCCTGTTAAACATTGCATACATTTTTAAATATTGCTGATTACTTACAAAGCACTAAATGGTTTAGCTCCGCAGTACTTGAGCGAGCTCTTAACACATTATACTCCTTCACGTCTATTGCGATCTCAAAATTCCGGCCAGTTAATAATACCTAGACTATCAAAATCGACTGCTGGCGGAAGATCCTTCTCCTATTTAGCACCAAAACTTTGGAACAGTCTTCCTAACATTGTCCGGGAAGCAGACACACTGTTCAAAGCTAGATTAAAGACACATCTCTTTGACATAGCATACACATAACACATTATAGACTTCTATAATTCAATGTTAGGCTGCATAGATTAGGTCAGCCGGAACCGGGAACACTTCCCATAAATCCTGATGTACTCATTATATCATAAGAAGAATGGCATCTACGCTAATTTTAGTGTCTTTGTTTATCCCGAGGTTTTCCCGCAGCCTGCCGGATCCAGGCCGTATCCAGATCTGACGAAGGACCTTAACCTGGACCCGATGACAACGCAGTGCTGAAGTGCCAACTAGTCTCTCCCTATGGAGGATCCCTTTCCCACTCTACAGATAAAGCGTTGTCAGGGAAATTCGTTTCGCGTACCTACCCCGAAGTGACAAAATAAAATAAAAGTCTCTATTGTAGGAAACTTTTCCTTCGTCCAAGCAGAGACCAGGAGACTGTTCATCCAACAGTCTAACTCAAACAGTATACATTGTAGTTTATATACCTATACCAGGGATGGGCAACTTCGGTCCTGGAGGGCCACTGTCCTACAGAGTTTAGCTTCAACCCTAATCAAACACACCTGAACAAGCTAATCAAGGTCCTCCGGATTACTAGAAAATTACAGGCAGGTGATTTTTTCAGGGTTGGAGCTAAACTCTGTAGGACAGTGGCCCTCCAGGACCGAAGTTGCCCATCCCTGACCTATACCTTCAGAGGGGGAGGGACTTTTGGAGGTGGAGACAAATCCAAACAAAGCATGCAAATGTAGGGATGAATCTTTCAGTGATTTGATTCTATCAAGCGAAAACCGGTTAGGCAGGTTATCTGGCTGCTCAACAATTCTGCCCAATCAAGAGAAACAGGCCCAAACAGCATAACACTATCATTCAAATTGCATAGATGGTAATCTCATCAGTCTGAGGGAAACTGAAACTCCAAGAGCCATTAAAGCTGAACGTGAAGCGCTATTGGCAAGAGCTGCAGCAATGAAAAAGAGGGAAGCAATAAAACAGGAAGAAATTCGCTTGAGAATTAGAAAAGAGCAATTGGAGCTTGAAATTGAGCTTGCTGCTTCAGACGCCAAATTAAAGGTGTATGAAGAATCTGAAGATGCTCATGAGTTTAGCTATGATTTATTAGAGCCACCTTCAGGACCCAGATTTGAACCCCTGATGCGTAGACAAGAAAAACACAATGTAGATGAATATGTGCGTCGTGGAGCTGGTAAGCCATCCCTTACATTCAATCCAAAGCCAGCCACTCAAGTTGGTGCTTCAGATAGAAGTCATCATCCAGGTTTGTTGCTATCAGCAGCACGCCGCATCTTAAGCCCTATTCGGACGGGACTAGTTTTCCAAACGACGTTTGAGTTACAATTCTTATCAACCTACGTCTGTGATTTCATGTACGGATTTGGACGGGACTAACATCTCCCGTCATAAACTTTTCCTGTATTAATTTACATTTTGAAGTGAACTATCCCTTTAATGTAGCTCACAGCATAAAATTACAATTCATTAGCTAAACTATTTGTCTTCTCAAACAGGTGTCATTGGAGACAGAAGAGATTGTTTGTATTTCTGCCTATATGTGCAGCTGTGCAGCTGGTAAAGGGTTGTGCAACCATCTGACAGCACTTGTGTATCAGACGGCCCACTATGTGCAGCTGAATTTACAGTCTGTCCCACCACCACTGGCCTGCACGAGTGAGCCACAGAGATGGCATCGTCCAAGAACACAGGCATGTATTTTTTTTCTTTTCTGCAATTTGTAAGAACACTATAGTATCAACTCAAACAAACAAGTAGCCTAAGTACATGTTAACATCAAAGCATTATGGACTAATAATGCACAAGAGTGCAGATTAAGTAACAAAGGTATAAATTATCATCACCCGAGATTAATACAATCTGTTTACTGTTATTACTCATTATTATTTCATATAAATGCATAATCTAATGTCATAATCTAATGTCAATGTATATAACCTTATAAAGTGTTTCCAGAATACTTTAACACTGCATTTGTTTGTTTTATACTAAGGGAGTCCATCCAGAGGCAGTGAGTGAACTTGTTGTCCTGAAGCCAAAGTCAGCTGGGAAGACTGGAATTAAGTCTACCCTATACAGGGCTTACACAGGTAATACACAACACTGTATGTGTACACGTGTACTCAGCTACAACTTAATGTGTTCAAGACTAATAGTTTGTATTCATTTCTTTAGGTACCCTTCCAGATCCTGATGTCTTGGCTTCTGGTACAAAACTGAGTCAGATCCATCCCCGGCCTTTGCTGGCACACATACTAGAGGGCATGTCAAAAATAGAGTTGGTCCCCTCACAGTTTGGTCCTGTACCTCGTGGTAGTCCACTTTCATACCAATGTCCCCCTATAGCTGCAGATGTTCCTGTTGTTAATTTCCCCCCACTACCTGTGCTTGGCTATCAGTTTGGCTGTAATTTTAAATATGTGCCCATACACCATCAATCACTTCATCTGGGGTCTCATTTATAAAACTGTGCGTAGGATCCATACTAAAAGTTTACGTGCGCCCAAAAGCCAAAAATGGCGTACGGCAAAAAATATTCCGATTTATAAAACCGTGCGTACGCACACCTGTAAGCAATGTTCCCTTTATAAATCACAGATCACCCGCAGATGTGCGTACGTGAACCAGCCTCATATCACGCCCTGTACACGCCCATTTTTAACCATAAATAGTCAATGCAAATCACCTCATGATTGCTGATCAGCATGTAAATGAGAGTGGAATCCCATATATAGGCTAAGTGAAAACGTGTATTTCTGTTACTTTGAATAATGGCGACAGGTGAGAAAAGAGGAAAAAAACGTAATTTCTCAGATACTGAGATTGAAACACTTGTAGGGGAGGTGGAGGCTCGGAAAACATTGTTATTTGGTGGCCACAGCAGTGGGGTCACTAATAAAAAGAAGCAGTGCGAGTGGCAAAGTATTGCTTCTGCCGTCAATTGTGTCAGTGGGACAGAACGGACAGTTGCAGAGTTAAAGAAAAAATGGTCCGACCTGAAGGTATACTAATTTTTTACCAACATATTACATTTGTGTTTTATTAGGCTATATACCTATATAAATAGCAATATTGATTTTCAAAAAGTTTTATTTACATGTGCTTACAGTATGCAAAATATGTGAAATAAAGATTCTCATTCATTCAAGGTGGAGGCAAAGAGAAACCTGTCCTCCCACCGCCAGAGCGTGGCTGCAACTGGTGGGGGCTCAAGTACAGCTGATCTCACATCAGTGGACAGCAAAATCGCGGCTATAATTGGGGAGGTCAGCGTGTGTGGTATTGTGTCGGAAAAGGAGGGAGACACTGACGTGACTGAAACCACAGAGGAGCAAGGTTAAACAGATTTTTTTTTAATTATTAACGCTGTATATTTGAGTGTGTGGGGTGATAAATGGATAAATGTTGCCAATTGTTTGTCCTCCAGTCCTTCCGGAGTCTGAAGCTGTGAGTGAACAGGAGGTTCAGGGTGAGGGGTTCTCAGATGCAGATGCACAGCGTCCGGCTCAAAGCAGTGCCCCTTCTGTGCCTGGCACGTCCAAAAGTGGTCGGGTACTCACTGACGCAGTCCTGCAGTTACAGCGAGAGACAATAAACGCTGTCAACAGGGTTGCAGATGAGCTACGGCAGATGAGAGAAGTGATGCAAGAAATTGCACAATCATTAAAAGATGCAGTTAAAACATGAACCTTGAGTTTTGTCTTTCTTTACAAACGCCGCATGACATCCTCACGGATTCTTGCACCTCGTTGATATCCCTCTTGTCGGCCAGGGGGCTGTGGCTCGGGGTCGTAATGCCGGGGTAGAGGGAGATCAGGAGGGAGAGGAATACCGTTCCTCAGTGCTATATTGTGCAAAACACCACACGCCCTGACAATCTTGCACACTTTTGCTGGATGGTATAAAATTCTGCCACCCGAGGCATCCAGAGCACGCCATCTGCATTTCAGGATGCCGATGGCACGCTCCACAACTGCGCGGGCACGAGAGTGGACCTCATTATAATGAGTTTCCTCTGCGCTCTGCGGGTTTAAAAATGGGGTGAGGAGCCAGCGTCTCAGGGGGTAGCCGCTGTCGCCTGCAGGTTATAATTATATTAAAAACAAAATTGTTACAGTTTCTACTTTTTAATATTGTTAAACTCACCAAGAAGCCAGCCATCACGTACTGCGCCTGCATTTAGTCTGTTCCCTACACTGCTATGTGTCAAGATAAAGGAATCATGTGTTGAACCAGGCCAGCGTGCCACAATGTTTGTGAGGGTCATGTTGGAGTCACATATGATTTGCACATTAATAGAATGCACATGCTTTCTATTAACATAAGCAAATTCATTTTCAGATGGTGCCCTTATAGCAACATGAGTGCAGTCAATTGCGCCGATTACATTTGGGAAACCAGACATTGCTGCAAATTGCATTTTAATTTCGGCCTGTTCTCACACAGTGTAGGGGAACCTGATGTATCGACTAACCATATTAAGTATACCATTTAAAACGACAGATATTATGGCACTCAGGGACGGCTGTGATATACCAGACCTATAAGGTGAGATGATAGATTCCAATAGAATTATTTCATATACAAAAAATCATCATGGTCCCTGAAAACTCGTTCTCTCCTTATTCTGCCATTGGCGTAATCCTCCAACAGTGCCAGGAGTGCCATCATGAAGCATTACATACCCGGGTCACCGGAGAATTTATATGTTTCTAGCAAATAGACTGATCGTTAACACCTTGACAAAATCACATAATTAATTTGTGGGCGAAAATTTAAGACGAAAATGTTATAGTGAACACATGCTTCTTGACGGTTTTGTAATGAACACCGTAATAGTTAGGACCGATGATGAGTAGCGATTGTGCTTCATGACTGTATTTGCAGACTTTGACATTTTATGATATATGTACATTAAGGAAAATATTTCCTTTTTACACTGTGTTCTGCAGTTCTCGAATAAAAGGGTATTTCATGCTATTCTGTATCACATGTAGTCGCGCCATGTCCTCCTGTGCTCCCGTTGTGGACAATGTGACTGTAAGGCAGCGCTGATTATTATTTTATTTTTAATACATTTTTAATTACGTTTGGATTTTACTACATGTATATAGCCTAAAACAATCGGCACAAATAACACTGTTGGATTTAATCTTCATGATAATGTGGATATAACATATGAAATGGAGTGAAAATTAAATGTCATTAATTCTTATAATCGTTCTTCTCACATTTATTTTCTACAATCTAACTTCAGTTCACGACCTCACCATCTGTGTCGCCAATTCCCTTTGTCTCCAGAATGTGCGTACGCACGGCTCAAAGTTTGCTTAAAGGTGCGCACATTCTCCCGTCAAGTTTGTTTTTTATAGATCACAACCTTTGCGTGGGAACTGGCGTACGTACGTTTCCAGCCCCGTTTTGTGCGTACGCACGCTTTATAAATGAGACCCCTGGAGTCTATACAGGTTACCCATTGTTCTGCTTGTCAGATTGAAGAGGCCACAAGACTACAGTCAAAATGCACTGCTTGGGGAAAAATGCGGCAATCAAGGGTTACTGCAAGCAGGTTCAGGGAGGTTTGTCATGTAGTTGGGGATTCATCTGGTCAGTCATTAGCGGTAAGAATCATCAAGGGCACGAGGCAGACAAGTGCTATGAAACGCGGCCTTGAACTTGAGCCAGATATTTTGAGAAAATATTCTGAGACAGCCAGTGTTAGTGTCCTACCATGTGGGTTTATTATCAATCCAGAAGCACCACATCTAGGAGCCAGTCCTGATGGACGAGTGCATGATCCATCTGAAACCTTCCAATTTGGCCTAGTGGAGGTAAAAAGCACATCTGCTGATAACATTGCCCAGGTTCCATTTATAAAACTTCAAAGAGGACAAGCCAAACTCAAAGAGACCCACAAGTACTACTGGCAGGTTCAAGGCCAGCTTGCAGTGACTGGTCTACAGTGGTGTGACTTTGTGACTGACACAAAATCAGATTTCACAATACAGAGGATCTGGCGAGATGATGCCTTCATAGCATCAATGAAAGACAAGCTAGACTTGTACTATTATAGTGTTTACATGGATGTGTATCTTTCAATGGTATAAATGGACAGTTTCTGTTCATATTATAGTACATGACCTGTGGATTTATTCTTACAATTGTATATATATTTATGTACATAATGGTGAATACATGCTCATATTTTGAATTTGATCTTGTGTAATATATCTGATTATATGTATGCATACACATTTACTAATTGTATATGTATTTATATTGTGTGAAATAACAATGAACAGCAGAACTGAGTTGACATTTTTTTTTAATGAATTCTTATTAAAAAAAGGTATTTTGTTGTCAACTATTTCATTGTGTCTGTCAAATTATTTTCAGGAAACAGTATAAATAATGACAATATTGATCAAATGTTACAGTACAAAGAAAAAAAAAGTAAAAAGATATTTAATTATGTTAAATATTGAAAGTCTATCACTACTATTGTAACAATCACACTGTCAGTGTAAATATCTAATATTTATTATACATATATACTATTATACTATACATTCACTGCTCAAGAAACATTGGTCCCTGGTAATTAATCATAAAACAGCAATTATGCCACATCTGGTTGATGCTTCCTGACAAGGTGAGTGGCACAACAGAATCAAAAATGTGGTTTTCCTTGACCCTTCGAATGACCCTTTCCACCAGAATTCTGAGGCGTGCAATGGCCTGTGTTTTATCACAGTCCTGTTTGCTGAACTGCTTAGCACGTTTGAAAGGTGGAATGATCAGTCTAGCACCAACACTGGAGAGCATATCCTCGATTGTGAACCCCTTGTCTGCCATGACGTCATCTCCAGGTTCAAGCAGGTCCAAAATGCCGGACTTCTTTGTGATCTCTTTGTCGGAGATTGAACCTGTGTCAAGCTGGGAGATGAAAGTCATTGCACCACACGGAGCTACTCCAACCAGACCTTTAAATGTTGTAGTGCTCTTGTAGCTGGAGAAGATCTCTGAGTGGAGTGTCAGAGATGTGGGGCTCTCACAGCGGATTTCTGTGCAATCCAGGATGACTCGCAGGTTTGGACAGAACAAACTGTACTTCTCTGGCATGGAGAAGCATATTTGTTGCCTGGACCTCCAAATGGGTACTGAACCCAACACAAAGAACAGGTAGTTAGCCCAGGTGATAATGGCCCTACTCACTGTGGCCACGCTTACCCCGAAAATGTCAGCGATTACTTGTTCCCTCAGTCCAGCAGCTACCCGACAGGAATACATGAACAGTTCATCTATGAGCTGGATCTTCCGTGCAGGGCTAGGGCTCGGGGATGCTTCCTGTCCCATCCTCTGTGCCTTAGTCCAGTACACAAGATTGCTGGCAGATGGACAAACAGATTCCCAGAACACCTGGAAAACTTCCTGTGAGGGAAACTTCGTGTAGTCGTGTTTAATTGTGTGATCAGAAACACAAAATCTGCTCATTGTTGTTTGTTTCTCCAGTGACATTTTCTGCAGTTTAGCCTCCAGCTCTCCAATGTACTGCAGAGCCTCATCTAATGCACCTATAAAAATGTAAAATAGTATAGTTAGCAACTAATTACGTATATTTGTGTGTGTGTGTGTGTGTGTGTGTGTGTGTGTGTATATATATATTTACATACATACATATATATATATATATATATATATATTAGTGGTGGGCCGTTATCGGCGTTAACGCGAGACTCTTATCGCGCGATAAAAAAAATATCGCCGTTAATCTATTCTCCAAGTTGGGTTGGGAGCGTTGGGAGCTGGCTCAAGCTACACAAGCTATGATGACGCAATCTACCCGCGGCCGCGAGGAACACCCGGCTGCAACGCATCATATTCGTCGTCATCTTAAGTAAACACGGCTGAAAGTGAAAGCTGGTGTAAAAGATCGGTGCAACATCCATTATTTGGACTTGGTTTGTATTTAAGCCGTCCGACGTAGACTGTGTGGTGTAACAGTTCGGTAAATTAACACACGACTAATCCGTTCTACCACCTCAAATTCAAAACGAAACATATAACTGAATACCAGCGCGCGCGTATTATTCCCAATATATCTGAGTGAGTGGTGTAGCACATAATCTCTTTTTATTAAAAGCGCCCGATTTTAAGAATCGTTGTTGTGTTTCTTTTTAACTGAAAAGACATCAGTTAGACAATATTCTAATTTTAAATTTGGGGTTTCATAAGCTCCAAGCCATAATAAACATTAGACCTACTTAAGTCTCTGCAGCTAGTGTACTTAACCCTCTGGGGACCAAGCTGTTTTTGGGGTCCTTGAGATGTTCTGACATGCCTTGATATTTGTGCTTTTTTCAGTTATTTATAAACATGTTAATGGCAAAGGTGTAAATTCACTCTATATAGCACAAACAGGGCTACCATAATATGTGAGCAACGTGTATGTAGATGTTTGTATTTTTAACCTGTTAAGCTGCAACCCCACTTTTGAAAAATCCCAAGAAATGACATACCCAAACTGAAACAGATACAGTTCATGAACCCTTTGTACTAAAAGCACAAGTATGATCTCATTTGAAAGCTGACACCTGGCAGTTTATTGTAATGTAGAATTAATTATTGTCATAATGACAAAAATTGTTATAAATAGCTTCAAAGTTTTGTAAAGTTATTAGAAATTATTTTTTATGAAACATCCTCATGAAAATAAAATTGAAGTTGGCCCTGGAGCAGTCTAGAAATGCACTACAGCTAATGCCACATGTCTAAACATTTTATGTTTAAAATCTTAAGATAATAAGTCCAAAACTCTGTATTTAGTGAAATGTTTTTCAAGACCATGTCATGTGACTTTATTTTGATTTGATGCTAAAATGCTACTGATATTTAGTGTCATCTTCTTACCATCTATGCAGTATATTGTCTTTATTGTTTTGTGGTGCAAACGAGCCCCATTCAGTCTCAGTCTCCCCCTGCACACATTCACACCTCTCCAGCCAGGTTATGGCTCTAAATATGCATTTCTTTTGTCTGCATTAGTTACTAACGACTGGCTATTCACATGCTATTCATATGGTTTCAGTCACTAATTTATTTTCTCGAAGTTCACCCTTACATTCTAAACTGTTTTAAATGCATTTCTTGAATAAAGAAACATTTCAGTAAGCGTTCAAAAAATAATAAAAATATAACTTCTAGGTGGCAGGTGCACCTAGGGCTAGCTAGCATGTTAGCTTAGCACACCATCAATACACGACAATTTATGAGATTAAAACCATGTTTGTGCTTATAAACTTACTTTATAAAGCAAATCGAGTATTTTAAATAATTTTCTGTGATCTAATTTGGCTTCAGATAAAAAAATCAGACAGAAAATATACTATTGTATACTGTTCTGCACAATGATAGTCTATATAGATTAGCATTACATTATAAATATAATCTATTATTATGGAAATACCTGGCATGGATTGAAAAACACAGGTAACTCAAATATCATAGCAAACATGTTTATTGTCTTCAAAACGACTGTATCTCCATGTTACAGCCATAGTTACAGCGCGATCTCTTGTTAGCTGTGTGTGTGTTCGAGGCTTCCTGGATTGTCACATGATTATGGCACTTCTTCATGTTCTAATACTGTGCACAGGGCGGCGAGGGCGCCCTCATGCTATTGGTATGAATTGAAAACGCATTAACAGAGTATACAAATGCTCATAATGATTACATCGACGCATTTGGGTATAAATTCAATAAATATTATTCCTGTCTATAGAAATCTGATGTAAACCTATGAGAATATATCAATATTTCTCCAAATCTGCACAATTTTTAGCTAAAAGCCCGGAAGGACGTTGTTTTGTGTATCGCTGTCATGACGACGGCACGGGAGTTTTTTTATGAATGAAAGCGGCTGACGCGCATAATTCATATCAAAGGTATCGACTCATTTTTTCATTTCATAACTCCTGACACAAATTAAGAAATAACTGTCGCTATAAGTTTCTCAGAATACAATAGTGGTCAAATTCTGAAACTTGAGTCTTATATCTTTGTAATGATGTATAGTTTGTCAAGGTATAACATTAAATCTGATAGTAACTTTGAACTATTTATAAAAAAAACCGCTTCAGTGCGCCCGCGCTCTGGCAACGGTTAACAGGTTAAGAGAATAATTTTTATGCGTGGTTATTGGAAAAAAATAAAATGAAAGTTGCTGATTTAAGAACACAAAACACATAATAAATATGTGTCCACAAGACTTTTGACTAATTGATTTTGTCCCTTTGAATTCTAGCTTCAAAATTATGTGAAAATCATCCTGCCTGATTGTTCACATGAAACACTACATTGATTTAAACATTGTAAAACAGTTTTTTTGTCAGAAGAGGTTTATGCGTGGGAGTGGTAATGGGTCATCAATATTAATGAGATTCAGACCAGAGGTGTGACATAAGCTGTGTCCCAAAGTGAAGGCTGCGTCCTTCGAAGGCCGGATTTGAAGGCCGGATGGCCGTATTTGAAGGCCTATTGCGTCACCGCGGCGCGACGAAACGTCACAGCGGCGCGACGAAGGACGTCCCAATTCAAAGACTGCATCCTTTGAAGGGCGCATTTGAAGGCCGATTGCGTCACCGCGGGCGCGATGAAGGCTGTCCCAATTCAGTTCGGCATCCTCCGAAGGACATATTCGAAGGCCGTTTGCGTCATCGCGGCGCGACGAAGGCTAAAAGCGACGCCAAATGCACCCTTCGTTTCCCAGTGAGAGGAAGGATACAAAAACGGATCCTTAGTGGCCTATCCTACCCTATCCTACCCCATAAGTCATTGCGCGCCGGTGACGACAGGATTTTCATTTGAAAAAATGGCGTCCTCGAGTTCGGTGGTGGAGGGAAAATTCACTTTTAAATGTAAGTATTATGTTTTCATTTACTTAAATAACTAGCGAAACCACAGTCAAAAGCCACACGTTTTTCTTTCTTATAAACTTCATCTTAACTCCTTAAGATGCGTTAGACGCAAAAGTTGTGCTAATTACTTTAATAATTTTCAGGGAGCAAGGAGCAGACCGCTCAATTTATTAAATTGCGGTCTGAAAATGACCATCTATTTACTGGGGCAAAAAACTCCGCCAGCGTGGCTTGGAGGTAAGACAACAGTTGTAAAATTTGCAGTAGTCTGTCTCACTTGTGTATTATAATAAATATCACTCACCCTAGAAAACCCATAACATTAAGAAAAGCAGTAGATGATGCACAATGGGTTTCACTTTTATGTGTTTTTGTAGTGTTGTCATGCAAGTTATGTCTACAAAGGTTTTAACCACATTTGAGTATCCAGAAATACGATTTCTAAACTATTTTCAATGCATGTCCTGATGTGTCATTTTTCAATGTTAACAATGCACTAATGTTAATATTTCATTTGCACCCCTGTGTTATAATGTTTCATAAGTACCCTTTTCTGCTTTTTTAGAGCAATTCTGGAGAAAATGAGGCTGCAGGGGAAGGTAACACCCATGCAGGCAAAGAAAAAGTGGGATAACTTAAAAACAAAATATAAAGTAAGAAAGTTAATACACACATCTTTGCTGAAATGAATTGTGCTGTGGTTGTTAACAATCCATGGTTAATTTGCTCTGCCTTAGGATTGCAAGTGTCCTGGGACAGGAGAGGGAGTGGATGGGAAACCCACTGCTGAAACTTGGCCCTGGTTTGTCCTCATGGATGAGGTGTTGGGACAGAGGCATTCTGTCAATCCCCCTGTCCTCATCGCCTCAATCCGTGAGGACACACCAGGGTCAAGTTCAGCAGTGGGTGGCCACAGTGAGGAGGAGCCAGCACCCGCAGCACCACCACCAGCAGGAGCACCCGCAGCACCACCACCAGCAGGAGCACCACCAGCAGGAGCACCCGCAGCACCACCACCAGCAGGAGCACCACCAGCAGGAGCACCCGCAGCACCACCACCAGCAGGAGCACCCGCAGCACCACCACCAGCAGGAGCACCACCAGCAGGAGCACCCGCAGCACCACCACCAGCAGGAGCACCCGCAGCACCACCACCAGCAGGAGCACCCACAGCACCACCACCAGCAGGAGCACCCGCAGCACCACCACCAGCAGGAGCACCCGCAGCACCACCACCAGCAGGAGCACCACCAGCAGGAGCACCCGCAGCACCACCACCAGCAGGAGCACCCGCAGCACCACCACCAGCAGGAGCACCCGCAGCACCACCACGGAGAAAGCGGGACTTTGAGGAGGATATGCTGAACCTCATTAGAGAGGACATGGCACTACAGAGGGAGGCAGAGGAGAGGAGAGCTCGAGAGAGCAGGGAGAGGATGGACAGGCTGTTTGCTCTTCTTGAGCGTATTGTAGAGAAATAGTTTTTTTCTTTTCTTTTTTTTTAATGTATATAAAAGAGAAAACTTTCCTCCTTTACAGTTTATTTTTCATTTACATTAAATGAAGCAATATATATATTTAAAAGAGGAAATTTAAGTTGTGAACCGTTTACTTTTGTAATCTAAGTTATATTAAGTGTTGTTTATTTTTTTCAAACTTGTGTACAGTTTATTTAAAATGAATAATAAACATTTTTTTTTCCATTTTTGTGCATTATTTTTTTAAATAACTTGTTGGGATATGAAATAAAAAGGAATAGTTATTGACAGTGCTTATTTTTTTTAATGACAGGTGCAATTTGAAAACAAACAATATTTTGGAATAACATTTGGAAAAAATAAATAATTATATAGATAAATAACATTTTATAAATAATAAATAACCATTTACAACATAACTTGTATATCATCTGACAACAATTTAAATGAACAGTACATAAAATGAGGTTTAAGCTGAGCAGGGAGACCCTGGTGGAGCTGCTGGACCTGGGTGGGCTCCACAATAGAGACCCTGGTAAGGCCTCTCTGCCGGTGGGTGGGACATCATCTAGGATTGTCTCCAGAGTGTTTGACTGCATAATTCCCACTGTCCACTGCATTGTCTAACAGCAGGTTTGCAGGGCTGACTCAATCGACGGCTGCCATCTCACTGAGATCATTTCAAAAAGAGGGAAGAATAAAATAAATTAACTCACATCCTCAAATCAAAGCATCAAAAATTTCACCATGTAAACCCATTCTATGGACATTAATTTTTGGTTTTGGCCATTATAGCTTTAAAGTTCTCTGACTTGCCTGTTACAAATAATCATGGTCAATGGGAACCTCCTCCAGGGCAGACACCTCTGCAGACGGCTGGTCACGCCAGGGAGCCCCACTGACCGTCTCCAAAACATGCTCCCCCTCATCCTCCGCATCATCCTCCTCGTGCTCATCCTCCTCATGCTCATCCTCCGGGGCCATGATGTCACCAACCCCAAGGCAGATGTTGTGGAGGATGGCACAGGCTGTGATGACCTGAAATGAAAAAACAAAACAAAAATTTATATGGTCTGGAAGAAAGAAGTTAATTATGTTTTTTGCAAATGTATTTTTCATTTAACTTACATGAGGTACAAAGGTGTGGTGCACCTCCAGCGCTTGCAGGAAGATGGCCCTGAACCTGGTCTTCATCATCCCAAAAGCACGCTCTATAATGGAGCGTGCCCTGGAATGATGAAGATTAAAGCGCTGGGCTCCCACACCCCGTACTGGCCTCTTGTAGGGAGTGATGAGGGGGAGTGGGTGTTGGAGACACGGGTACCCTCCGTCTGCGAGGATGAAGTGCCCTGGAGGAGGGTACACTGACCTCCTGTACAGTGGGCTGTACCGGAGCACCCGTGCGTCATGCACTGACCCGGGCCAGCCCACGTAGGTGTCAATGAAGCGGCCCTGATGGTCACAAACAGCCTGGAGGATGATGGACGGGAACAGTTTCCTGTTCCTGTAGCATTGACCATCAGGGCCGCTTGGAGGCTTGATGCGGACATGGCAGCCGTCGATTGCTCCTGCAGCTTTCAAGAAAGCTCTGTGTCTGGCCAGCCCTGCAAACCCACGGCAAACTGCCTCCAGGTCTTCTGGGGTGTTGGGGAACCGAATGACCTGGTGGCGGATGGCCACCACCTCTTCAGCGACTCGTTGGACAATGCGGTGGACAGTGGAACGAGGCATATCAAATGCTCTGGAGACGACCCTGTAGGATGTACCACACGCCAGCCAGAAAAGAAATACCAGGGTCTCTATTGTGGAACCCCATCCGTGTTGCCGGTCACTTCTCAACAGGTCCAGCAGCACTCTCAGGGCCTCCCTGCTCAGCCGAAAATCAGGTCGAGTGTCACGGTCATTAAAAAACCTGTCCAGCACTGGCACGCTCAGGTTTATCCTGCAGTACAGGGGTCTGGTCTGATTTAGAGAAACAAACAAAAGAGAAATTGTTTATAGTTGTGACAATGTAATTGTTGGAAGATATTAAACTACTTTTAGTAAGTATTAATGGCACATTGGGGAAATCTAAGTAGTTATATTTAAAACCTTACTTATGTACAAGTGTTATCTTGTATATTTGTATTTAATTTACTTAAAATATTAAGAATAAAAGTACAGTTATGTATTCTGCATAAAAAAACTCCTTGTCAGGGTTTTTAGATATGTTGTTGCATTCATATTACTGCTTGGCTATGTGTATATTGCATTTTAATTCTGAATATGTTGAAGGTTGTTATATTTAAAGTAATTTACAATTTACTGTTGAGTAGTTTACTATACAACAATGCATCATATTGTAAAATACCATGGTTTTGTAGTGTTGCTGTCCTGTGAGATTAAAAAAAAACTCATTACTTCACATTTGTATGTGAATACTTAGCGAATGTACTTGCTTACAGTCAACAACAGGTTATTTTGAAAATGAAACGAGCACAATTTTAAGGAATTGTTGCTATACAGATGCGTGCCATATAAAAGGTTGCATCCGAAGGTGAGCGGGAGTAGCCTACCATATATATATATATATATATATATATATATATATATATATATATATATATATATATATATATATATATATACATACATACATACATACATACATACATACATAAATTTATTATATATACATTTATTATATATAGGCCTAGGCTATTTTTTAAAAAAATACATGTATGTATTTATTTATTTATTTAAGAGGTATATTTCACTGTGTTTATGTATTATTTTGTGTTTTATGCTTCAACTGCGTTAAAACAAAGCACGCGCAAACATGCCTGAATAAGATCACTATGTTCAAGAGAATAAACTCCATAAAAATCGCATCTTCGTAAGGTTGCCTATAACTAAACATTTGAACAGCTTTATGTGTAATTGTGTATTTTGTATTTGTAGCCTATCATAACATGACAGTACACTCCCAATACTTGTGTACTCCAGCAATTAACCCTCTGGAGTCTGAGGTGTTTTCTGGGCACTGGAGGTGTTCTGACATGCTCTGACATTTGTGCTTTTTTCAGTTATTTATAAACATGTTAATGGCAAAGGTGTAAATTCACTCTATATAGCACAAACAGGGCTACCAAAATATGTGATCACCATGCATGTATATATTTTTTTTTTTAAGAGAATAATGCTTATGCGTGGTTATTGAAAAAATTAAAAATGAAAGTTGCTGAAAGAAGACCTCAAAACTCATAATAAATATGCATGAATAAGACTTTTGAGAAATGGATGTTCTTCCTTCGAGTTCAGGCTTCAAAATTATGTGAAAATAGTCTTGCTTTATCGTTCAGATAAAACAATACATTGATTTAAATTGATGTAAAACAGGTTTTGCTTGGAAAGCCATTATGCGAGTGGGCGTGAACGAGGAGTGGTTTACACCTTGGAATACAAAATGTCCCACCCATTATGCATAATGACTCTGCATAATTAGCCATTCATTCAGGTGTGACTGACTGAGCCACAATGCAAGGACAAAAAATTAGAAGAAGACTTATATTGACCATTTAAGATTTTGCTTACATCTATCTTGTAAATATGTTTTGCTATTTTATTAAAAAGGTTACAATTACAACAATAATTAAAATTTCAACAATTTTTCAAGTGTACTCTTTCTTTGTAAAAAAAAAAAAAGATTATAGGCCTACATTTTAGGCCTATCTATGTATTCATTAGTTTGAATATAGCCAAAATTGGAACAGCTAACATCTTAGTTGATGACTTTATTTTATATATATATATATAAAAATTGCTAAACAAAAGCTTATTTGATATATTCAGTATATTCTACAGTAAAAACTGTACTCAAATCTAGTCAACAAAATGTTGTCTTTCATATTTCGCCTGACTGTAACGTTGTTTTTATGAAATATTAGGGCATATAAATGTTAATTTGCAGTTTAATACGTATTGCTTATACAAATAGCCTACATTTTATTTCAACATGTTTCAGTCGATTTTTACTCATCTCAGTATAGTAATACAGTTTGCTAAAACATCATCATTCATTCACACACGCGATTTAAATTTAAACTGTCTTTTTGCGAGCTGTGGTAAACAGCGCGCATCTCTGCCGTTCATTCATCAAAAACAGAAACCCGATTCACGTGAGAAGAAAAAAAAACTTACAGTATTCCTCAGCTCGCTCCTCGATATACCCGCACTTCTGAGGTAGGCTACTTTTTTCATCAAAAGCTTATGTGGCAGTATATTCTACAGTAAAAACTGTACTCAAATCTAGTCAACAAAATGTTGTCTTTCATATTTCGCCTGACTGTAACGTTGTTTTTATGAAATATTAGGGCATATAAAATTGCAGTTTAATACGTATTGCTACGTACAAATACGTACAAATAGCCTACATTTTATTTCAACATATTTCAGTCGATTTTTACTCATAGTAATACAGTTTGCTAAAACATCCTCATTCATTCACACACGCGATTTAAATTTAAACTGTCTTTTTGCGAGCTGTGGTAAACAGCGCGCATCTCTGCCGTTCATTCATCAAAAACAGAAACCCGATTCACGTGAGAAGAAAAAAAAACTTACAGTATTCCTCAGCTCGCTCCTCGATATACCCGCACTTCTGAGGTACTTTTTTCATTATTGTTATTGCTCACAGCGCTGCTGAGACGGTGTTAAAGTAATGATCTGAATAAACTGATATGTGGGCGTTTCACAGGTTTGCTTGGATTGCCTCATTCATTTGCGTTTGAATAGTGCACGCTCTCCGTAGGCGGAGTCACATTACATTTGAATTAGCTCTAATGAGGTCGACTGGAATCGCTCTCTTTTAATACAGATTTCACAACAAGAGAATATTTGTTTTTTTATATAAATGACTTCATTTAAGAGAAGAGAATTCAAGCTTCATGCCTGTGTGACTGTATGCCTGATTGACTGAGTATTCGCTGAGTTATTGTTCATTTTCGGACGCGTTTCAGAATGGACGACACTGGCAGATAGAAGGCAGAACTCGCATCACGTTTATTTTTCTTTATTTGGCAAAAAGCACAACACTTTGTTTTTATTGTGAGTATACACAAAAATAATACACATTTAACAGAATCGATTGATGTATGAAACTTGTTTTGTAAAATCAAAGTCAAAAGAGTATTTTGGGTCTCAATTCAACTCATAAGGAAAAAAGCGAGCAGATCACGCCGGCGTGATCTCCGACCTCTGAGGGTTAAGGACGCAACTTCTGAATTGGCATGCAGCAAACCAGTTTACTTTACCTGGCCACGGTCTTGACAAAGCCGGAGATACATCACCCGGTGGCGCCGGGGATGAAACATCCCCACCATCTCCTCCAATAAAACATAAAATAAAAAAAATAAAATGACGAAATCTCGCTCCATTTTTATTTTTAATAAATGCCGCGTAGGATGGCAGCTCTCCTATCGCACCGTTGCTAGGCGACAGCATAATTGGGAACACCTGGTGGCATTTACAATCAACTCGGAGCGTCCTTCGAATGCTGGGAAGGCTGGGTAGGCTGGGTCCTTCAACGGCTGGGAAGGCTGGGTAGGCTGGGTCCTTCGAAGGACGTGTCCTTCAAAGGACGCAGCCTTCACTTTGGGACACAGCTATAGACGCTCCCCCAAGTGTTAATGGGCCATCAGTGAGGCAGCCTGAACAAAGAATGAGGAGATTCAAATGTTTTGTTTTTCAATCTGTTTTATTGTAATTTTGTAAAAACAAAAGTAAAGGCAGGTATCTCACAGTAAATGCTTATGCCCCGTTGATGCGGGCTCTAAGCAAATCATATGTGACCATATATTGCATATATATGACCTTTTATATTAACATTACCAATCAATAATTGTTATGTTGTGCATGCATAACAACACATTTGTTGCAAAGCCACACAGGCACATATAGGCTACATTTGTATCATCACAAAGTATATAAACAAAATGTAACTAACATCTGTAAAATAGTAGGTAAATATGTACTTACTCTTTTTGATTTTTGTTGCTGCGTGTCCTCGTTGCAGTGGAAGGCGAGAGTGAACAAGCTACATTCCTTTTAAAAAAAGTTACAAAACATATGTAACATCAACCAATCTCCAAAAATAAATAATAAAGTCATACAGGCTCATATTATTAACACTAAGTATAAACAAAATTGAACTAACACCTGTAAAATAGTGGGTAAATATGTACTTACTCTTTCTGATTTCTGACTGTGTTGCTAAGCGCACTCCGAGTTGCAGGCGGAGGTAGTGATGAAGCTACATTCCTTTTAAAAAAGTTGAAGAATATTATTACATAAATATAACTATAGTAGCATTAGTCTATAATGAATTACTGATGTAAATAATTTTAGACGCGTGCAATAAGCCTATATGCGTGTCAATGGGCCATTACCGGAGAGGCACACCGCAAACATTAGCCTAACACATTTGTGCACTTCATTAACTGGGTATATTTACACATTTCAGCACATTTACACACATTTACAACTGATATTTGCGAGCATGCATCGTTAATGATAATGAGGCAGCATTTATATAGTCAAAATATAATCTAAACACCTACTAGGCCTACTTTCTAAAATAATTTCTAAATTCTATCTTTCATACATAATGATCTAAACATATCATTTAGGCTACACATACAAATACAAATTTCCTAACCAAGGGGAGTAGCATATGTACACAAAAAAACAAAACAAAACATTTTTAACGTTGAAATGGTACGAGATATTAAATTCATGGTATAGATATGCACTTTCATTAGATCGTGTTGAATATAGGTAGATATAAAATGTCAGTACTCTGGATGGCAAGTCCACCCAGTATAATATGTAAGCTCATGTTTTGAATAGCTTGTCAACTAATGCAAGTAAGAATAAATACTTACTCATCCGAAATTCTATCCACGGCTGGATCAAGTCGCTCTTCAAAATACAAACGGTCGTCATCAGAGTAGTCGCGCTCCTCTTCTGATGAAAATCTGGACTCTTCGTCGATAGTATCCAGGACGAACTGCAGGGCTTCCGCACCGGTGTACCGTGTCATCTTCCCAACGCGCAGGTGACGAAATGATGAAACTTGAAGCGTTTAATGCATTTGCTTGGGGGCATTTGCCTGTTTTGCATAGATGGCTTAGCACATTATCTTGTGAATAGTGCGCTCCGTGAGTAGGCGTGAACGAATTAAAGTCAATGAGCTTGTAATGAGCTCGACTGGAATCGCTCTCTTTTTATACAGATTACAGAAGCTGATAATATTTGTTTTTTATATAAATGACTTCATTTAACAGATGCGATCTCAAGCTTTATGCCCGTGGGTCTGTTTGCCTGTTTGACTGAATTTTCGCGGAGTTATAGATCATTTTCGAACGCGTTTCAAATGGGAGTTTACTGACAGAGAGAAGGCAGAAATCGCATCATGTTAAAGTTTCTTTATTTGTCAAAAAGCAAAACACTTTATTTTTATTGTGAGTATACAGAAAAAAAATAGAAACTGAACAGGATCGATTGATGTATAACACGAAAATTAAAGATCAAAATTAACAGAGCATTTTGTGTTTATTTTTCATTGCTAAAAAAAAAAACGAGCAAAACGCGCCGGCGCGTTTTTGGTCCCCAGAGGGTTAAAAGCAACACAAAAATTGCGTTTGTTAGTGTAAGAACGCTGGCAATTCTGATGACGTCACTGGAATGGTAGGACCTGAGAAGGTATATAGGCAGCTGCAGGTCCTTTACACACGAAAATTAGTCATCTTGGTTACGCGTTTGAGCCTGTGAGGGACAGGCCAGTAGTACCTGACTACCACCACAAGGAGGACGATCAGTTTCAGGCTCCACCTACAGTACAGGATCGTTTGGGGGGGAAGTGACTGGTGTGGGCGCGGGCGCTGCCGGAGCATGGACACCGCAGCGGGATCGATCTGTTGCAGAGAGGTCAACCTGGAACATTTATTTTTGAAATGCGATATGGAATTAGACCATATCGCATATATCGATATAGTTCAAAATTGTGATCCTTGCTCCCCGCTCCTCCTTTTCCACTCTGCGTGCGTGTTTAGAGCATGTTATGTTATAGAGGCGAATCATCACTACTTCAGAAAACCCAGCACAGAAAAACTGACTTTCTTGTCCTGTCAGCCGTTATCCTCGTAGTGCACACTCTTCAACTGCACGCGCAAATGCGGCGACGCGCGCTGTATCGCCTCACTGATCAAGTGCAAAGAAACTGGGCATGCAACGCCGTTATGTTGTAAATTACACGAAATAAAAGTAATGCAGGTATGATACAGATTGTATGTGCAATGTACATTTCAGAACCTTATAATAAAAAATCTATTTTTTACAGGTCATTTTAAACTTTGGGCTTTAGCAAATGAGCATGTAAACATAAATGTTGCATCTATCTATCTATCGTTCGTTCGTTCGTTCGTTCTGGTTTCCATCCCTAATCCTTATCCTAAACCTACCCGTTCGAGCCCTGGGCCGATTTACCCCCGGTGGACATAACCCTCAATACCCCGGGCCACACTAGCCCTCCTTTTAAAAGTACGGGTCATTATAATTAATTAATTTTATATTATAAAATCAATATGAGATTGTGGGGTGTTGCTTAATTATACTAACGTGGACTGAGACTCAAAATGAGTTTTAAAATAAGATTCAAAATGAGATTATATCTATCTATCTATCTAAATATATCATTATCATGAGTTCAAAAATAAATATTGTTTACTAATAACCTTTAATAAAAAAACATGTGACTGCAAATTAAAAAGTCCATCAATTAAATCTACAGTATTACAGTTTTTCTCGATTTCTTAAACACATTTCTTGAAACTATGCCTCGTATTCTCAAAACTATAAACACAAATCCATAACGTCTCACCCAATTCCCCAAACATCCTATTTTCAGGTCAAAATGAAGCTCTACACTCAAAACCATTCACTCTTGCTGAAAAACCAAACTTTGCCCTCAGACAGGACACACAAGCCCTCAAAATCACACACACTACAACATAGTCTAACACACTGGTGCAATAAATTCAAAACAACATTTCCAAAACTGGTAAGTTATGTTGCTTGTGGTTCCCTCCCTCACAAACCTTTTCACATGATGAACACAAAAGACACAACCTATGGATACATTGGCACATTTTTATTCATTCATCTACTACACGGTACAACACACAGACACAATATATATATATATATATATATACTCTCTCCTCTAATTTTTTTTATTTACTTACAGTAAGATGTGTGTGACCATCATATGACAGTAAAGGAGCACACACAAACCTTATTCTAATATGGAATTGTATTGGAATGGTAAAGGAGTGTTGGTCGTAACAGGAGGGCCTCCACTCAAGGACACAATATGATGGACACGTCTAAGAATGTTTCACGTATGGTTGAAATACCATTATTTGCCTAGAAAGATAACATTCTGGGAGTCAAGACTATAAAGGAGAAAGAATGCCCTCCCTTCACTGTCACACTCTGTGTGACTGTACGACTGATGGCCTTTTCTTGCAAGAAAATACTCCTCATCAAAGACTACTGGAAATGTTTTTTATTCAGTGATAGAATTTTGTTTGTCACCACACCTCCATGAAGGCTCTCGAGGCGACGGTAAAGCGACTCAAATTAGGCCTTACTCTTAGCCCAGCCTCCCTCATAGTCATACCATTGACAAAAGCCCTATTCGGACGGGACTAGTTTTCCAAACGATGTTTGAGTTACAATTCTTATCAACCTACGTCTGTGATTTCATGTACGGATTCGGACGGGACTAACATCTCCGTGTTTATTACCGAGGTAGGAGTGTCTGTGTTTTACATGTGGGCATTGCAGAAGATCACGTGTTCAGAATGCGTGGATTGCGTATGGTCATATGAATTAAAATTAAGCACTTTGAAATATAAAGTAAAACGTCCTAACGTATTTAGTGTTTTGTAAACATTTTATAAAAATAGTAGTATAAAAAACTAAACATACATTTATCATGATTTTATAGAACTGGATTCTTATAATAAACCCACTAGAATAAAAAAGTTTTATCTTACATAATTTACACGTTATGTAATAAAGTACAGAAATGAAAATAATCTTACCTTAAACTGATATTACAGTAGCCAGTCTTAACAGTTTACGTGATTTGGCTCTTCTGTTGATTTAATTTTCTTATTTTTCGCCTTGTACCGAACACATTTACATCCATTATCGGTGCGCAAAAAGCAGGAACTTCAATACCCGGCGTGATAGCGAGAGATTGTGTGGTAGTTCACGTTGACCAAAACACAGAAGAAAAAGCGTTTTGGAAAAAAACATTTTCGGCAATCACAGACATTCGCATTCGGACGGGATTAGAGTTCTCTGAGGACCGCCGAGTTTGATGAAAAACAATAGGTAATTTGCTCTGGAATTTTTACAGAGGTCGTGTGAGAAAAAGACAGACATGGCAGATTCAGACAGGATTAAAATCTCAAAGTACGTCTGTGAAACAGAAATTTCTCTAACGTCCCCCTGTGAAACTAGTCCCGTCCGAATAGGGCTTAAGACATGGGCAACTTGAGTGGCTTGAATTTCATCTGAGACTGCTTTGTCTTCTTGCCCTTCGTCGTCCTCCTCCTCCTCCTTATCCCTCCTCGATCTCTTCCTTCATGTCTTTCTGGATCCATTGTTCCAAAACTCAATAAACTGATTTGGGACCTTTTATCTATTGAAGGTTCTGATTGATGTGTGTTAAATTTTGACTCCTAGTGTTTCCACCTGGGTAATTGTGTGCTAACTGAGCTGAAGCTGTGCTGACTTGAGTGAACAATACTGAATGCTAGTGCTTTATACATGACAAGATGGTGTAGGCAATGAGAAATGAAGGGATTTGTGTGTAGGGTTTTGCAGTGACAGTTCAACAAATCTGACTCATGTGTCAAAACAGGGAATAGTGTTTATAGTTTAGTGAAATGGGTGTGCTTTTTGATAAATGGCATTGTGGTTTTGAAATTTTAGTTCAAAAGCCTGGTTATAGTGTTTAAGCAATCGAGAAAAACTGTAATATGCTGATTTATTATCAGTAATGCTGCTTAATATTTTTCATAAACTGTGCTACTTTGTCAAGGATTCTTTGGTGAATACAAATTTAAAAAGAAACAACATTTATTTAAAATAGAAATCTTTTGTAACGGTACACACTAGTGTTGTCACAGTTGTGTTCAGTTTGCTTTAGTTTTCCTGCACAGTCAGTTTGTTATTAGTCACACGTCTTCCTTTGTTCAGTTTTCCTGCCACTCCATGGACGCCATCATTATGAGTTCATTTGGTTCAGCTGTGTTCTATTAATCATCTTGTCCATCTGTTGGGTTAAAAAAAAAAAATTATATATATATATATATATATATATATATTTTTTTTTTTTGGTTTTGTTATTTTTTTAGTTTTTTTTTTTTAATTATTATTATTTTTTACTTTTAAAACGAGTGTGCTTAAAAATTAAAGTGGATTTTTATTCAATAAAACATAAAAAATAACCCTAACTACCTACAACTAAAAATATAAGAAAAAACACTATAATAAAATGTGCTAACTATATATAGGAAAAATAAAATGTGTGTAAACAAATGAAATGTTATACCGGTTTGAATGGGGCCTAATCATCCAGCCATTCCAGGTCTAACCCACGAAAAGATTTTCGATTGACCCCATAATCAAATTTCAATTCACAGTCAACAGGGATTTCAACAAGTGCTTTGAACAAAACTACCTCCTTTTGCTCAACATCAAACTTCAAAGTGCAGCAAAAGGGCTTTACATTTGCTGCTTTTGTAGAGTGATTTATACAGTAGCACCTCAATGCAGTACAAAAGATCCGGGGGGAGGAGTCGGATCTCATATAAGGGGTGGAGATTGGTAGGTTTAGGGGTGGGTCTAGGGATCAGGGGGTGGAGTTGGGTAGGTTTAGGTATGTAAGGTGGGAGGAGTTGGATCTGGATCCGACTCCTCCCCCCGGATCTTTTGTACTGCATTGAGGACCATCTCGATTTATACGCCGACCGAACGTATCTACTTGTGGGTGACAGACGCAAGGGAATGTTTGTGCATCCACGCATAGGCTTTTCTGACCTGATTTTTAAAAAAAAAACAGGTACCCTGCCTCATCATGAGGGTTGTGCATTATTGCTCTCCCTTCAGAAGCTGTGATGACCTGTCTGGTCTTGCTTAAGGTGTATTGCCACATTCTGCTATTATATCCTCTCATGGCGTTTTAAAGCTTCTTCTGTACTGAAAGTCTTGTAGCACTCAAAGCACAAATAATTTTTTATGCCAGTGTGGATACTCATGTGAACCTTGAGATTTTCTTTTTGTTTGAAACTCTTCCCACAATGATAACATTTGTACAGTTTCTCTTCAGTGTGGATCCTGTGTGGCACCACAGATGAAAACTTTAACAAGTAAAGAATAAAATTATGAAACTAAAAAAAATATATATATATATTTTTGCAAACCACAATTTAAAAAAAATAAAAAATAAATACTTTGGTACAAATGTAAGTACTTACAATGGTCAGTTAGACCATTGGACCTGGCCTATTCATCCAGCCATTCTACCCAGTAAGAATGTCTCTTTACACCATAGTTGAACTTAAGCTGGGTGCCTACACTGAGGTCCTTTAGTGCTTTGAACAAGATGACTTCCTTGTCCTCCCCATTTATCTGCATCCTGCAGTGAAACGGCTTCAGGTTGGGCAGCTCACACGAATGATTAATTCTTCTGCCAAAAGTGTTAGCATGGTGGCACTCGCATGGGAAGGTCTGGGCATCGATGCACAGGTCTCTCTGTCCAGCTTTAAAGAAGAAAACGTAACCTGGCTCGTCCTGCTGGCTCTGCCCTTCTGCAGCTGTGATGACCTTGCCATGGTAATCACAAACTATGTCGTCTTTGCAAAATCGTCAGGTTGCGACAACTCCTATAATAAAGAGAACATTACATTTGAGTTAATGAATAAACATTACATGTAGTTCATGGCTGCTAAAATGTACATTTGTTTCTTCTGCCCTTATAAGATAAGTGAAAGGTTTTCTTACCTAGACCTTGCTCTGCACCAAAGTCTTTGATGGCCAGCCCCGTCCAGGTCTGCTCGGACACACACTGAATCACAAACTTGTTATCTTTAACCGTTTTCTTTGGAGCTGATCTCCACATCCGTACAATGTCCTCCGGCCTTGGGCAGTTCACCTTCCAACCCTCCTGTGCAGTTATCCTTGCCACCTTTGCTGCAGAAGGCTTGCGGAGTGTGAAGTGTGCTGAAAGACAGAATTAAATAACTTTACTCATGCGAGTCACTTGTCACTGTAAATAAATGGCCTAGTTTGTGTTGAGTCAATGCTGTATTGATGGATTCGGAGACTAGCAGATATTTCTCTCTCTGGGGATACTGGGAGGCCTCCACTAGTCATAAAAGACACGTTCTTCTGGAAAACCTGATTCGATCCTTTGTTTTTAAAGAATAACTTCTGCTTGAACGATATCCCAACATCTCCTGGGGCCTGTTTCAATAAGGAGGTTCAACCAACTCTGAGTTAAAACTTGAACTCTGAGTTGACTTACCCTGAGATGGGAAACTCTGAGTTTTCGGTTACAGAACAGCTGAAATGAGTTAGTTCAGTCAACTCTGAGTTGACCGACTCTGAGTTAAGCGCGTGCACCACAACTATAAAAAGCCATTATCAATGGAGCACAGATATTATGAGTCAACATGGCAACAGTGCCAGACAAAAAGAGGAATTACTGTTATACAGTGTTGGGTGTAATTAATTACCAAGTAATCTAAATATTGTGATTTAATTAAAGGGATAAATCTTAATTATTCTGTAATTTAAAATAAAATCTGATGTAATTACATTAAATAGGCTACTGCATAGACTATAGAGAACAATTCTGTATAAAACAATAGTGGATTTAACATACATTTTTAAAAGGTATATTTTTTATGTAACCTTCTCCCTCTACACACTTTGGTCAATTCAAGAATAGTTCATGCCATTGTATATTGTTTATTTGAAAGCATTAAAAGTGCAGTTTCTTGTCTCTCCTTGTATTGTTCAAGTGGTTGAGGTTGACATGGGATTTAGTAATTAGTAATAAGTAAACCAATACTTTCTAAAGATGGTAATTATTACATTAATCTAATTACACTGTTGAAGATAACATTGATAACTATTTTAGAGTAACTTACCCAACTGTTATAATATCAGAGGTGAAACTGGAAGAACAGTAGGCCTATGTTATTCAACCTTATTTTAATTTTCATGTGGAGCAATCCTGCAGGCATTAAAAGAACATGGCAGCAGCTGAAAATTAAATATAAAAACATAACTCATTCAGGTAAGGCTTGAGCATATCATGGGTGAGGGCTACCTGACTTTACAAACATGTGACATATTAAATAACTAAAGCATCCAGTGTCCAGCAGTGCAGCAGCATTTACAGCTGAGGGAATTCCAGGAGGGACTTCAGAGCCAGTCACTCCCGAAGATCCAAGGGACTTCATAAAATGTAAGAGGTTTACATATGTGTTATTTTTTTTAGATATTAGATATTTAGATATTTTTATAGGCTATTTTTGATATTTCCATTTATTTTACTTTGAGGTTGGGTTTTTTGTTGGTCCTAACAGATTCTGATGGTAATATCTGTCTTTTGGAGCCTCCTGTCCCAACAGAACCACATGCAGTTGTAAGTCGCCTACTCAATACATAAATAGTTTCTGCTGCCACAGAGAGGCCTACAGAGGTAATGTTAATATTATGTGTCTACACATCAAACAATCTACCCATTCAGATTTTTTCAAATTTTTATGTGGAGTAGCCGATAGAATCTAAGTTTAAATCTAAGTATAAACAGGTATTCTTATCTCTCCCTCCGCCCTCAGAGTGTGGAAGAACAGCAGGAGGACGGTCCAGCAACTTCTGGTGCACAGATGAACACAGTTCAGTGATTTCCAGTAAATGCCACAGTTTAATTCTGTAGAATTTGTTAGATTTGTTCTGTAGAATCTGTAGAAACTACATTATGTAACTCTAATCTACTACTGTATTTTCAGTTGCCAGTTAAGGAGTTATATAGACTTCATCTTATTAAAAAAAAAAAATAGAAAAAAAACTGCAGTAAAAATAACAATATTTTATTTATTAATAAAATATTAATTTTATTAATAAAAATGTACTGAAAGAATGAATGAGGTGTTTAAACACCGCTTCCCCTTTAAAAAAGGGGAGGAGACCGATAGAAACTCTGGGTTTACTGAAGAAAACCTGCTCCCGACCAGGTTAGGTTCACAGAGTAAGTCACCATGGTAACTGACTCTGAGTTTAAGTTACCTCTCTTTCTGAAACGGGCTTGACTTACTCTGCTTTCTCAGGTTTAACATACCTCCCATTCTGAAACAGAAAACTCAGAGTTTCCCTCATTTCAGGGTTATAACATACTCAGAGTTTTCACTTAACCTCCTTTCTGAAACAGGCCCCTGGTGTATCTTCCTGAATGAGCATCTTTCCCCTTTAATTGCTGTGATGTCATCATGAGCCTACATAATTTCCTGTTTTGTCTCCTCCTGTTCCTCTTGGCATTGTTAATGCACGGAAGAGGTGAGTTATTTTTGGCTCCTGTTAATCTTCATTAATCTTTATTTTAATTGTTGCTTTTATGTCTATATTTTCATTGCAATTTATGTGTATTCTGTTATTTTACTTACCTGTGTGGTTATTTTTGTCATTTTGTCCCATTTTAATTTATATTTTTGTCTTTGGCCTATATGTGGAGATGAAAGCACATGGTGATTAAATGTACATCACATTTGTTTTATAGAGCAAAATACTCAGAGGCTTCTTCTATTTGTTTCTTTACATCAGATAATAAAATCCAGTGAAACCGCCACCTGTTGTCCCGTGTCTGTCTCCACTACTACACAACGCAGACAAGTGTTTATAACTGGTGTCGCAAGCCACCAGTTAAACGGGACAGTGATGATGATGATCCATGATGACAACAGAGCGTGATAATAATAATAAATTGAATTTATATAGCGCTTTTCACGAACTCAATGTCGCTTTACAGGGTAGGTAGATAATAAAAACAATGCAAAACAAAACAAGTATCAGACACAGATGAAAATGGAGAGGGCATGGGGCTAGGAGTAAGCAGAGGTGAAGAGATGGGTCTTGACGCGGGACTGAAAGATGGTGAGGGACTCAGAGGTGCGGATCTCTAGGGGGAGGGAGTTCCAGAACCTGGGAGCTGCCCTGGAGAAGGCTCCGTCCCCAAAACTGCCCCAGGACACACATACTCCAGAATGAAGGAAGGTACAGTCAGTATCTGAGATGCACAAATCTAAGGTGACTGATTACAACATAGATAAATATAAAAATGATATTTGTTTTGCCAATACTATTAAAATTAGAGATGGGTGATTCCACAGTTTAGGGCCAACTGCAAGGACAAAAGCCTGCAAAATCAATCTTCATGGAGAAAGCCATTGTCCTCAGGTTAACATCCTGAGAAAAGCTGGGGTACAGCTGTGTGAAAAGCAGGATAAATCTGGCAATGGTAAACTAGTAAACTTTGATCAAAGTTGAGTTGATGTCAAATTTAACGTATGTAACATGGACGGAAAACCAATGTAAGTTCAAGCAGAAAGTGTACTTAATCTAATTCAGTTTAATAAAATTCTGGTTGAATCCCAGTTCATGTTTTACTTTGTTCCTAATTTGGTATAGTTATGAGTCAGGCGTAGTGTATGGTTCACAAAACTGGTAATAGGACTTCCATGTAGGCAGTGTAGCCATCTAATATTATCTGTTCTATAAACTTAAAGGTGCATTTTTGAGTCTGGTATGTTCACAAACTGAAAGCCAGCAAAATACTAACAAATACCACAGGTATATTTTTCAAATTTATTTGCCAAATGTAGAAGACAAAGGAACTCCTACAAGTGTGATAAGTTATAACGTGTGTAACGTGGACGGGAAAAATTAAACAATCCTGCAAGATTGCCTCTGTAACACAAAATAATACCATTTCATGAAAACTGGCAAAGAATAGAACAAGTTCATAACACATTAAAATAACCTGTCATCATACTATCAAATTTAAAGATCATACAGATTGTGTTAACGCACTATTAACATGTTAACTTCGTCAGCCTAAAGCTATATTCTTATGAACATTGGACAGGAAAAAAAAAATCATCAAAAAAAACAAAAACAGAAAAATGTCATTGACGATGTTGACTTTCATGAACAGCTTATTGAGTCAAAAATACTCAGAAAACAACGTTGGAAGTTGGACAGACTGAAAATTTCCGTCTAATTTACGAACAAGATGTGCAGAATCTGTCAAAATGTATAAAACCACCATTCATGCACGCTCTTTCACGATGAACGACGCTTTCGGTCCGAAACCACTCGCAATCATCCGACTTGCACACTCTTTTATCCTTTCTCACCATAATGATCCTATTTAATGTTTACTTAACCAAAGTTTACCACGTTCGTAACATTTTAACGTTCGTAACCTTTTGGACAGAATCCACAAACTTACCCACATTAGTCGAAATCCGTGAAATCCTTTTAACTCTTCCTCCCGCGCAGAGCGACCGTGACCTAGACAATCTTATTTCTGACATGAGAACCGTTGAGACATTAGATGGAAATTCAGCGTCAGAATGAAATGTTCGAGCGTTATGATTTTTGGACAGAAAATCTCGGCCCCTGTTTTATCCCGATTTATTGACAATTTATCATGTAGCAACACAAACGAGAATTTAACCCACACAAGATGGTTTTATCTCCGCTTCCTTTAGAATCATAGTTTAACGTGCGTAACTGCTTGGACAGAAAAAGTAACGAACGTTAGTAAATGTTTCCATTGCATCGTGGTGGATTAAGGGAATTCTACTTTCAGTGTTAGTAGTAGTATTTTGTAGAAGACACACCAAAATAAATGTTATGCGCCAAAATTCAGGATTTTATTAAAGGAAATGAAAGAAATGACTTAGGAAAAACCAGATGCACTGAATGTCCTACCCTGACATCCGCAATTTCTGGGGACGGAAATAAAATAAAGTCTCATTACACAATATTGCCAAGGCTTAGTGGGATAAAAGTAACTTTATTATTTCTTACATCTATCTTTAACAAAATAGTGAACTAAAAATAAAAAAATGACAACAACTGGGTATTATTCAATCTTTATTGTTCATTACACCCCTTGTGGACAGAAACTGTGGAATCGCCCAAATGCTGTAACTCGGTGTGAGGCAGAGATCAAAAGGAAAGAGATTGACTGTGTAATTGAACAATGTAAAGAAAACATATGTACAGGTCCTGAGTATGTGTGTTCAGTTTGTCATCGTTGCTGCTTTAAAATGCAGGTCAAACACTGTAAAATAAGTAAATATGTACAAAAATCAGACCATGCAGGATATATTGCAAAAAACTCTATAACAGGGATGCAACAATAGCTGGATTCTTTCAGCCATTGCCTCCAACATGTGTCATAGAGAGGCTCTTTCCCAGTTTGGTAAGCTGCATTTCCTTTCTTTATTTTTTTGTGTCCCATTTAGGGCTGCACAATTATTGCAATCGTAATCGCAATATGATCCAACGCAACTGCCTAATGGTAAAATCTGCAAATAATCATCATAGGTACATTTGACTTTTATATTCACGTCATCCTCCTGGACTGTGCCGCTTCTGGTTGGTGGGTGTGCATAGTGCATGAAGGGTACAAAAATTCTTATTACAGAAATCTGACCACCTCTTCCCTTCTGTAAGAGACTGAAGTCCATGAAGTCTGAGTGCGCTCTGTTTCGGGGCTTATCTCTGCCTCGTTGTTTTTCTTTGTCAGGTCACTCAGCATTGAAACCCTGTCCTCCTCAAGACTCTCCTGGGTAATTCCCTCACCCATGTGCAAGTGTCGGTGCATTACGATCATTCATTCCATTGCTTGTCACATTTTTGGCTAAATGCAGTTTTGTGACATTTGGGGATTTCTCCTTGAGGGCTGAAACTACATCCTCGTTAAGAACATCAACAGGAATTTCTGAGACTTCTGTGACCTCTAGTATGGGTTTAGTGGCGCTTGAAGAATGCATGTAATATGCAATCACCAGTTGATGTTTTGCTGCGAGTGAAAGTGTGATGTTTTTAAAGCGATTTGTGTGTCGAGTAATTCTTCTAAAGAAGCTGTGTTTTGACTGAAAAGGCATAGTCCATAATCTAACCAGAGGCCCAAAGCAGCGAATCATTGGAGGGAAGTGCTCTAGTTAGTGATGTTGTGGTAAGACACATCCAGCAAACAGTTCAAGGTACTTTAGTCTGTGCTCAGAGATTCTGAAATCTAAATATCCAAGTGTCTCCACAGTGTGGACTGGAGCAACTACTAACTCCACAATGTCTTTTAGTCTCAGTTGTTTCCAATTTTCAAGAGCATTTCCGCCGATTGATTTTTGGAGGAAAATGTGCGTTGAATAACATGTGGTCTATTGGTTTTCATATGAAATGTCCAGAAAACTCTCAACAAAGCCAGCCATGCCATGGGCTTTTTTGTTAGGTTGTTTACATAAGTTTGCATTTCTTAAAAAAAAAAAAAAAAATCTGCTTATAAATGATTTATGGTCATCCAATGAATGCCCATGATCCCTTTTTTTGAGAGTGAGTTTTATTTGCATGATTCTTTTGTTTGCTAATTTAGTTATTGTGGGCTGAAGTTAATTTCACTTTCGTTACTTTTCGTATTATATTGTGATTATTATCTTCACATTAACATTAACACGTTAACTTAAAGTAAACCGTCCAGTTATTTATCATTAACTTTATCTAATGTTAACTCCTGAACCCTAGACATTATTAAATATTAGAGCACAGCTTGTAATAGTGATTGACTGTAGGTTTGGGTTGAGAATAAAGGCTTTTGAGACAGTAAAACATTGCTTAGTTGAATGATAGGTTGAGATATGCGCAATGGTGACGGGGAATGAATTGCCAGTATCACAATAATCATCATCACCTTTAACACACACCAGTGTTGTATAAAGTACTAGAAAGCAATACTTGAGTAAAAGTGCAAGTATCATATTAGAAAAAGACTTTGGTAGAAGTGAAAGTTACCTTTTAGAATATTACTTAAGTAAAAGTCTTAAAGTATCTGATATATACTGTACTTAAGTATCAAAAGTAATTTTCTGATATTTAATGTACTTAAGTAATTGAAGTAAAAGTTTTTTTTTTTAAAGCAAGCGGTTAGAACTTTGATTGTGAACTTTATTGTGGCTTTATTGTGGGGTGGGTGGGATGTAAAAAAAATAATCTTGCATCACAATATGCAATATTGACTAATTTGGATAAATATTAGGTACACAAGATAGGCATTCATTTTTCTCAAGAAAAAAAAACTCACCTAATGCTGTAAACATATAGAGAGCCCTATCAGATATAAATATAATGCGTTTTTTATCATAATAAAAACTTTATTTAACTTTATTTAAAAATATAATAAATATGTAATATAGTACACATATTTAGCTAAATACTCTCTATAGCCTAGCTCTTTTTTTTCTAGCCAACTAACTGCTATAGCCTATATTATGGTCATCAAATGGCTTTCCTGAGGTAAATGTTATGTGACATAATTGTTCTCCAGCTGTTTTACTGACCCTTTCCGCGGTTGAAAAACACTGATTGATCGATATTATGTATGATGAATATACATTTTGGTAAGTTGTACTGTTTCTTTTAACATTGTTCATTCGTGTTTATTTACTATTAGCTAGTAGATCGGTTCACGTGCCACTAGGGATCTGTCACGTCACATTTACAAGCGGCAAAACGCTATTTATTGTTTGAATTTCGTAATAAAATTGACAGAATCTGAGAGCTGAGATTTTTTTCTATCATAAGTAACCTGCTCTGTCAAGTCTGTCGGTCTCCGTGTCCTCTTTGGTTCACGATTTTTCTGTGCGTGAGAAAATGGATGTGTGGCGTGAGAGCGTGTGAAAAGTGAAAAGTGTCAATTGCGTGAGTCTCACGGTGAATGCGTGAGAGTTGGCAGCTCTGTGTCAGGGTGGTCGTCTACGATAACGGGAGGTCCTCCAGTAGGTGCTCGTGCTTCCATGGCGGTTTCAGTTGTGCTTCCTCCTTCTTTGGCATGGCAACAAACAACCATTACGCTGAAATAGAGCGCGCGCCGTGCGGAGCGTGCGTAATGCAATCTAGGAGCAGTGATTCGCCAAACCTCCCTTATTGCAGTCGCACACATTTCTTCTGATTTTATTTTGTAGTAACGAGTAACGAAGATGCTTAGTGGAAATATATCGGAGTAAAAGTATACATTTTATCTAGGAAATGTAGTGGAGTAAAAGTGAAAGTTGAAATAAATTTAAATAGCGAAGTAAAGTACAGATACGTGAAATTTCTACTTAAGTACAGTAACGAAGTATTTGTACTCCGTTACATTACAACACTGACACACACACACACACACACACACACACACACACACACACACACCACTGGCTCACCCGCTACAAATCTTGTCATAATTTAGGCCGTGGTTATGAAATTACAGATAAGACTGGTTATATATATGAGTTATGTAAGGCTTTTAAAAGTGTTATTCCACATCAAACAGTTGTTTTGATTTGAATTCAATTTTACCCATCATTTAAAGTCAACTTCACGTTATCAGGTCCATTTTTAATCTTTGTTTTTATATAGTCAATTTCAGCTTATCAGCGTATATATTGTTTTATATTTATTGATGCATATTTTGTTTACTCATTTACTCATTATTGTCAGTATCAGTGTGAATAAATGAACAGTATTTGCTCGCACTAACATAACACAGGCGCTAGAATCAGCGTGTTTAGCGTCAACAAATTGACAGTAAAGAAAACAACAGATTAAACATAAAAAAAGAAAGCAATTGTGTATTTTTAATAAAATCATACAATTATTTTAAAATGGAAAGTTACACTTCATTCTGTTGTCTATATTCGGTTGTGTGTGTTTGGGTGCAGTCTCTCAGTTCTCAGTTCATAAAAATTTCATCATAGTCTCCGTCTCCTGCCTTTGCTCCTCGTTTCACAGAATGACTGACTGAGGATAACATACACAAGAGCAACAGACTAACAGCTGCGAACAATCAAGTCTAATCACGGGGAAACCTTCAGAGAACTACACACACACAACAGGAACAGCAGAACATAAGAGTCCAGGACAGAGTTAAAGTAGGAGAAATATCCTGACCGATTATCATAACCATTATATATGCTACCACTTTATAATCAGGTTCATCAGTTAACATTAGTTATACCATGGGCTGTTTAAATACTCGATTCTGATTGGCTGGAAGGTGTGCAGTAAAACCGTTTAATGCACAGGTAGTTCCAGTCAGTTTGATTACAGTTCGAAATTAATCCGCTACATTGGTAACCATAGTAACACAGATACACTTGCAAGCAGAGTGAGAGACGCATATGAAAACGTTTAGGTAGGCTAAATGGATGATTTTTGAATATCGTTTAATTTGTATCAGTGTTGCCTGTCATTCATAAATAATTGTAATAAATCCATTAAAGAATCATTCGTCACTCCGCTTCGCGTCGGGTGGTTCTTCGCCTCTACGTCGTGCATTAAAATCCTTTAATGCATGGCTAGCCGTGGATTATCCCTTACTTAACTAACTTAGTTAAGATGACCTGAGAGTGAGCAATACTTCTACAGCATTAATTAATCTTAATATATTAGTAAATGTTGAAATTAATATTATCAAAATGAAAGGTTGTATTTGTTAACATTAGTTAATGCACTGTGAATTGCACTGGATTATTACTAACATTAACAAAGATTGTTAAATACTGTAACCAATGTATTGCTCATTGTTAGTTCATGCTAGTTAAAGGGTTACTTCAGGATTTAGCATTAAGCTTTGTATCAGTAGAAAACCTGTAGTATTTTCGAATTACCATGCTTTCCTCCCTCATATCCCCCTTGAGACAAGAGATTTATGTTTTTTTTTTGTCTGGAAAAAATCCTCCGATGACGCAAAAAATCGTCATTTTGCGTCATCGGAGGATTTTTTGGCCAGAGGCTAAAGACTACAGCCAGTAGGAGGCACTGTCCCGCATGTGTTCAACCCGCCCATAGGGGGATCTCACTCACAGAATGTACAAGCAGTGTCAGCCGTCTTTATTTGAAAGCTAAGCTATCGAGTTCTTATTCAGCAGGACGAGGCTGAGGGCCGCGGGAGAACGGCGCGAGGCCGGTGGCATGATCGGTTGATGTGCGTTTTACCATTGCTAAGAAAATACCCGCTCCTCCGTGAGAGATGCGAGACCAGTGCCTCACAGGCGCTCATCAGTAATGACGCCACCGGCCTCGCGTCGTTCTCCCGCGGCCCTCAGCCTCGTCCTGCTCGCCACAGTAAACATGAGGAATGGCGACTGTAGAACGCAAAAGCCGAATCTCGGACTTTTTAAAATCCGGAAATCCCGGATTTTGTGCGATCTCAAAAACCCAGGCAGACTCACGGAGACTAGTAACTTAGCTTAGCTTTATTGTTTACAACTGCGCTCTATTACCGGTAGGCGTGGCTTGGGAGTGGCCTCGTAGAGCAGCGAAGCAAGTGCATTCTGGGAGTTGTTGTCTTTCATCCACATGAGCCAAAAATACATTTTCTGGCTTTTCTCAGTCTAGAAAGCTCCAAATTCAAAAATAATTTCACATTTCTTCTACATAAATGACCTAATTTAAATACACATTCATCTTCCCAGAGGTGAAGTATCTCTTTAATACATCAATGTTAACTAATGAACCTTATTGTAAAGTATTACCATATATATGTGTGTGTGTGTGTGTGTGTGTGTGTGTGTGTGTGTGTGTGTGTGTGTGTGTGTTTTAAATGCATTCATTGATTTAATTAACTTTACTTTTTTTTCTTGTTCATGCAGAATGAATAACTAGAATCAATGAAAGTAAAATTACATCTTCCCAAAACAGCAGTTTGATACTTTCATTTGTGACGCATGGCGTATTCATATTCAGCTCGTTCAAAATATAATTAAAGTCAATTTTAGATGTATGATTTTCTAACAGGCCGTTCAGCAAAATAATACAGTTGTGTTTAGAAGATGAAGACCATTTAAACTAATGTATTTTACTAAGTATTGTAAGTATAATAAAAATGAATGCTGAGCATCTGAAGACCAAGTCAAATGTTTTAGATTATAGTCGTAGTAATTGTAGATAAAGGGTCAAAGTTTCACTTGAACATCATATATTTCTTTACATCACTTTGCTCTATTGAACAGGACTCTTGGATCAAATTCTTTTTCTCTTGTTGCAGGTGTGTGTGTTTTCCAGTCTTCTGGAAGCACTCCTCCTCTGGACACCTTACTGATGATCTCTGCCTTCTTCCTGACCTCCATTAAAGCCTTAATGCGATCTTGAAATCCAGGCTTGGCTTCTTGTTTCTCAGACTCAATCATCAGATCAATGTAGTCAGGAGTGGACAGAGGATTGGGCTTGAGGGCGATTTCCTCCAGACGCTCCAAAGACTTTTGAGATCTTTCAATCAGTCTGGCCACAATATCCTGGACATCCTCAAACTCCATTTCAAGCTCTGCAAAGATCTTTTCTTTTGACATGACCTGTCCATGTGCAGCCTCATATCGCCTTTTTATATCCTGATAGGTTCCCTTTCTCTTTTCTTTGACATAAGTCCATGTGTATTTCTGATTAAAGTGCACATTCCAGGCACACTTTCCAGGACACACCGTACACACTCCAGCTTTCATGACACTGCACTTATATTTATCACTGTCATTTGCAATTGGGCATTTGTCATTACATGTGATGTGACACATCTGGCAGTTGGTTGAGTAGTAGCCAGTGTTGTTTACGATCTGTTTTGGGACAGTTACATCTATTTCATATTCATAATCCTTGTTTGCATCCATTTCTGCCTTGTGTTGCTCCAGAGCAGCTCTTGTCTTCTTGAGTTCATCCAGTTTCCTCAGACCAGCAGTGATTTGGGGCCATTGGAGGCCTTCCACAAGCACTTCAAGATGCTGTCGCTCTTTCAGGACTTTCCGTGTCAGAGACAAGCTCTGGGTTTGCATCATTCTAAGGTATGTGAAGAACTTTCTCATGCTAGAAAATCCCAGCTTCCAGAACATTTGGTCAAAGTTGTCACAGTCAGACTCCTCATCGTCTGCAGATGTGTTATTGGTAGCAAACAGAGCGGAGTTGTTGAACTTGAAGTGAAGTGGCTCTCCAGACTCATTGTGTGAACAGGGAACCTCAGAGGCTTTGATGGCCTCGAGAACAGGAGGTTTTTTCCCATCTGCAAAGGTGATCAGCATAAGAATGTTTTCAGCAATATCCTTCCCCAATATGGAAAGAATGGAGTCAAAGACGTATTTCTGTGTGTGCGTCAGACGGGCAAGTGAAGCCTGGACTACAAAACACACGGCATCAATGCGGTCGATCCCTCCTGGATTAGAAAAGAACTCCTGAATCTGCTTTGTGATTTTCTGGTCATGTGAAATTCCTCTGGTGTCACCGAAGCCTGGTGTGTCCACAATGGTCAGAGAATATGGGACCCGGAAACCATCCATGTGATTGATCTGATATGCCGTGATCTGCGAAGTCTGACTTTCAGCCTGGCATTTCTGCTTCCCTTCATCTATCAGCACAAACCGGAAGTCATCTTCCCATTGCACTCCCAGGATGTAGTTGATCATGCTGTTAATCAGAGTGGATTTTCCTGAACCCGTGGCTCCGATCATCATGACGGTCTTGTTCTCTTTAGTGATGTTTCTCCCAAACGATCTTCTTCTGCAGAATCCATCACGGTTTTGCCACGCTTCAGACAGGTGGAGTTTAAACATGGGCAGGTTTTCATTGCTTTTACAAGATATTTTTCTGCTCCAGCTGTTCTTGATATCATGTGCAACCCTTCCATCGCTGTGGTCTTTTCTGCTGCTTGCTTAAAGAAAAACAATACAATAGTGTGAACATCCAGTCATCAATACAGTATAATTACTCAGTGTTCACACTGTGAAGGCTGTACTGTATTTAGACTGAATCTGATGTCTTGTGTGAACAGCCTAATCTTTACACATGCTGTCATGACATGTTTCAAATGCATGTTATACAGTTTGGATAATTAGCTGTTTTCCAAAAAATGCCAGACATTTTTAATTTCGAGATAATCTAAATCTTGAAGAGAAAATAAACAGATAATGCTAAATAATAAAAAGCTAGTAGGTGATTTTCTGGCTCCTTGCAGACCTTGATAATCCTATTACAATACAACTACAAACGTCCTAAGGGAATCCTACAGGAACACCTGAGTTTTATGGAGATGGTCGTGGCTGAAGGGACACACTGCCCCAATACTGTTCACAGGGTTCGTACAGATTCTGTCAAATGATTCCAGGAATTTAAGCACTACTTTTTAGGATTTCAATCAGCACTTATCAAACAATGTCTTTATTTTATTTAATTGTTTTACTCAAATTACAGATATATGGTATCTAATGTTTCACGTCATAGAGATCAATCCATTGACCAGCGCTGTCAGGCATGGGAAATCACCGTAACCATTGAAAGGATATTGAAACAGATTTTTTTCCTATGAATATACGATTGACCTGAAGAATGAAAGTTGTATTATACTTATCATGTACTTAATATCATGCTCATAGCCATGCGAAATAGCTCTATATCTCAGACGGGCTGCAGCGTTAATTTAGTGTGAAACGATTGTAATTTTTCAACAACAACATTTTTTAATTAGGGATGCGCCGATACCACTTTTTGCAGAACAAGTCCGATACCGATAGTTTCATTTTTGGTACTCGCCGATACCGATTACCGTAACCAATCCCTGAATTTTCACTGCATTTGTCATTTTTAACAAATTAAATTTAAATTTGTCATTAATTTAATTTTTAAATGTATTAGTAGACAAACCAAAGGAATATAAATCATATTAGTTGGCTTAATTTGTTCATCAAATATATATTTCCTTCAGTTATTCTCATGCTTAATTAAGCCTTCTAAAATGCATTGTATGAGCTTCTGTTACTGTCACTGTTCATTATTGCTCTATCATATTTGATCTTTCATTTAATAGCACAGCACATATTTAGAGCAGCTCCAGCAGGGCTCAGTGCAGAGGATCGGGTCAGCGGTTCTGATGATTAGATACCAGTGAAATATAAATTATTTAATCCAATTTTGATCCAACAAAAACTACCAGCCTAATTAATGTGAATTTAAAACATTATTAAAGACAAGTAAGCAGTCAGTAACAAAATAAGAACAAATAATCGAATTACAAATAGGACAAATCAATACAATAGAACAAAGAAAGGCTACAAATGAAATTAACAGTGTTTAGAGTTATTCGGGTAGATCTAACAGGTACAGAAATTTGAATAAAGCAATCAATTGTGAAAAAATTGCATATTCATTACTGTATAAATTAAACATAGATGGATATTTTTGTAAAGTTGAAAAGGGTAGCCTATTGAGTCAAGAGCAGTGCTAGTGAGTGATTTATTTGTCTTTTGTTTGATGAACATTGAAACACAGCAGCAGGTTTATTAGACTGCTGTCCCTTTAAGACCGAACGCACCGACCCCATCTGAACATGACTACGGTAGCTTGAGATATAACCAACTTTGTTTACTGGGATACTCGCTAAGACAGACTTTTTTACATAATTTTGTGTGAATTCGTCCGTACAAGCGCAAGATGTGAAAGATAATTAAATTCAGTATTCACGCGCTGTCTGAGACGCTGGTTTTCGGGGCGCGCGCTTCGGATGTTTGAGTTCATTAAACTTCTTGACCTGCAAATGTTCTGTAATAATGTAGGGAACCACTCGTTATACATAAATCAGGTAACAGGTCATGTTTTACTTTACTTACCTATACGATTTAGTTTTAATCCAAATAACACGTGCTGAGTGAACGATCAGCAATCAAAAGCATTCAACAGAAGTGCGCTCTCTCTCTCTCTCGTCAGTTAACGTTAATAAGCTACATGCCTCGTTTTATTTTCTTTGCCATTGACATCCGACTGAACTACAAACTTTCTACTGATGTCTGTTTAAAGGGGTGTGCTCGACCAGCTCGCTCGTCTGTGCCGATGCGCGCTCAATCCACCGCACGTTTTCCTCTTATCAGCTCGCGTTACTATACACACGCTGCCTGGTAGGCCTATCGGTTGTTGGTATCGGAGCATTTTTACAAGTTCATGAGCTCGGTATCAGTGCTTTTACAGATGTACAACAGACGTAATAAAAATTAATAAACACATAAAATACATATTTATGACAGTAATATTGATGAAGATAATATTAGTAAAAAATAATATTTTGACGATGAGGAATAAGTGATAATATAGTCTTATATGATAATTTAATAATACTAATAGTAGTAGCAATAATAACAGCAATTAGACTTTTCATCAGGAATGAGGGGGAGGCTGGATGACAAGGAAGAGGAATAATGATAATAATAATAATAAAAATAATATTAAAAATAACACTAACAATAGTAAGGCTATACTAATATGGTATTAAAAGGCTGCCTCTGATCCCTCCTTGGCCACGGCATAAGCCAGACCCCCCCCCCCCATCCCCCCCCCCCCCCGTCTACGCCACACTACAGTGGTCCACCAAGAAGAGGAGCTGCGCACCCCACCCCCCCAAGAACACTCCCAGCCTCCGGCCGCCAAACACATGCCATGCTTATCCTAAATTATATATAATTAATATAATTATTATTATTATTATTATTATTTTTCGTGATGGGCATATATGTATGTTTGCTAGTGTGTTGCAATAAAAAAGTGAGACATGCAGCGTGGAACCAGCTCTGTGCAAAGCCCAGGTCAACACGCCCATGCCACACTTGTCCGGCGTATGTGATTTAATATATATATACCTTACCACTTGTTTTATTAATGACACCCCTGGTAGAAAAAGATCAAAAAAGGCTGTAAAAAAGAAATCTGCATTGTTCATCCTTTTGATCTTTCATTTAAAAAATTCGCAAAAATCTAACCTTCTTATTGAAGTAAAAGAATTGAAAGTGGGGGGGAAATCACATTATAAAATAAATGCTTTTCTCCAAAACACGCTGGCCACAATTATTGGCACCCTGTTATTAAATACTTTTTGCAACCTCCTTTTTACAAGATAACAGAGAGTCTTCTCCTATAATGCCTGATGAGTTTGGAGAACACCTGACCAGAGATCAGAGACCATTCCTCCATACAGGATCTCTCCAGATCCTTCAGATTCACAAGCTCATGTTGGCGCTGCTTCTCTTCAGTTCACCCCACTCATCTCCTATAGGGTTCAGTTTAGGGGACTGGGATGGTCAGGGTAGAAGCTTCATTTTGTGCTCAGTGACCCATTTTGTGTTGATTTTGATGTTTGTTTTGGATCGTTGTCCTGATGGAAGATCCAACCACGGCCCATTATAAGATTTCTAGCAGAGGCCGTCAGGTTTAGATTTTTTATCTGTTAAAATTTGCTAGAATCCATAATACCATGTATCTGAATAAGAAGTCCAGGACCTCCAGCAGAAAAATAGGCCCACAACATATAAGATCCAGCAGTAAATTTAATTGTAGGCATGGGGTACTCTTCATCCCTGTTTGCACCAAACACATCTGGTGGGTTTGCTGCCAAAAAGCCCTATTTTTGTTTCATCTGACCATAGAATATTTTGAAGTTCCAGTCGTGTCTGACCACTGAATATTCTGGAGTGTGTTTTTGGAGGAGCGAGGAGGATTTTTCTTGAAACCCTCCCAAACATCTCAAACTTTGGCCACTCAAACTCTCCTCCTCACCGTGCATTAAGACAATATAGACACACGTCCTCTTCCTGGCAGATTCGTAACATCTTTAGTTGATTATAACTTCTTAATTATTGCCCTGATGGTCAAAATGGGGATTTTCAATTCTTTAGCTATTGTCTTACAGCCACTTTCTATTTTGTGATGGTCAACAATCTTTTGCTGCGCATCAGAACTGTATTCTTTAGTTTTACTCATTGTGATGGATGATTAAGGGAATTTGGCCTTTGTGTTTCCTCATATTTAAACTCCTGTGAAACAAGAAGTCATAGTTGGACAATTTCATGTTCCTAGTCACCCTGGTGTGCTAATAAAGGTAAATATTAATGGGAATATACTTCAGAGATATTTTACTCGTAAAAATTCTAGGGGTGCCAATAATTGTGGCCAGCGTGTTTTGGAGAAAAACATTTATTTCATAATGTGATTTACCCCCCACTTTCAATTCTTTTACTTCAATGAAAGGTTAGATTTATGCAAATGTTTTGAATGAAAGATCAAAAGAATAAACAATGCAGATTTATTTTTTTACAGCCATTTTTGATCATATTTACCAGGGGTGCCATTAATTCTGACCACCACTGTAGCATAAATAATTTAGCTTAAATATTTAAATTATACTGCAGAACATATACAACTAAACAGTATCAAACTAGCTTCAACATGACTTGACATGGACTTGGGCAGCAATTTACACGAAAATTTCATTATTATTCAAATGACAGTAACTGAATACACAGAATATTAAAGTTTGAACAGCATATAAATTAAAACAGATAACTTACGTCTTAATCACTCACAGAAACAACACACATGCAGCAGTCCATTTTGTCCAAGAAAACAAGTCAGTCTCTCCACCTGTGTATACAGACTCTGACACTGGTTCAGAAATGCCCTGACTTGTCCATGCCCGTTCAAGCACCAACAAAGTCACATACATAAAGATTCCTCCAGGGGGCGTTGTTGGGCTTTTGTTACGGTGTATTTTATGGTTCTATTGTCAACTATTGTTCTATAGGAGAAAACGCCTTTTGTGTCTCACGGCAAACAAACTAAATATTACAAAATGGTTAAACGATTAAAGAAATGTTATTCATTTTACGTTTTTAAAGTGTAGTCTTGTTTAACATCATATAATAATCCTCTGAAATGAGTTTGCAGCAGAAGTCACAAACAGCGAAATGTTATTATTTCTTATTAAGTAAATGAGTAAACTGCAATTAATAAATGAGACTGAAAACGTAATTGATAAGACAATTAAATGCAATAGAGTCAAAACATTAATGCCACTATTTTAATATTCATAAATAGGAATACGTACAAATTTGTATATCAGTTGTTAATACGTAAATATTCTACGCTTTAGTGCTATAAATACGTCAGTATTATACATTTCTCTGTATTAAAACGTAAATAAATGTATGTGTAGTAGTACTACACTTTATGTAAAAATACACACGTATTCTCATGAGATCACGCTGCATTGAAGCTTGAATTTGTTGTCATACGTTAATTTATAGATTTTATTTTCCTGTGGTTAGTTCAATTACTTCCTTTACAATGAACTTCTGTATGCTTTGCATTTATTAATTAATAATGATTATAATTAAAGAATATAAATAATGAGATTTGCATTTGTTAAATATATTTTTAGCGCAATTTTCCACCGGACAAAATTGCGCTTGTTAACTCATGATTTCTGTTCTGTGCGTCTGTGCGCACCAATCTTGCACTTCTATCTCCTCCTCAACCAGACCACCTAGAGACTTCGGGTTTTCGGCATTATGTTAAGGAAGGTCTAATCTTGGGAACGCACAAAAAAAATCCAGGAAAAGATTTACTATCTCTTAGTGTTGTGATCCCATGAGGTGAGAAAATTGCGCTAAAACACTCACCGAGTTTTTATTACTTGTTTATATTAATCAATCATTTCGTCTTCAGGGATGACTGAGGTCTTTCTACAGTGGGCTTAAGAGTCAACAGCTTTTGTGTGTTAAGTTGATTTTTTTTCTGTGTGTGTTTTGTTTATTATTGTTATTGTTTATTCATTTATTTTATTTTTATGTCAGCTATATTTTTAAATGTCCAATTGGTTTTCAAATATGAAATATGGTTGTCAATGCAAACATTAACTGTGTGGTGGGCAGTTATCGGCGTTAACGTGAGACTCTTATCGCGCGATAAAAAAAATATCGCCGTTAATCTATTCTCCAAGTTGGGTTGGTAACTACTCTATACTACACAAGCTATGATGACGCAATCTACCCGCGGCCGCGAGGAACACCCGGCTGCAACGCATCATATTCATCGTCATCTTAAGTAAACACGGCTGAAAGTGAAAGCTGGTGAAAAAGATCCGTCAACATCCATTATTTGGACTTGGTTCGGATTTAAGCCGTCCGACGAGCAGCAGCAAACTATAGACAGAGTGTGTGGGGTCACAGTTCGGTAAGTTAACACACGACTAATCCGTTCTACCACCTCAAATTCAAAACGAAACATGATATCACTGAATACCAGCGCGCGCGTATTATTCCCAATATATCTTAGTGGTGTAGAACAATATCTCTGTCTGCGCCCGATTTTAAGAATCGTTGTTGTGTTTCTTTTTTACGGTGGCCGAGAGAGCTCAACGCGCTGCAAATGAATAAAACACATGCAAACAGAAAAAAACGCATGCAAACAGAAAAAAACACATGCAAATAGAAAAAAAACACCAGCGAATAAGAAAACATCTTCATCAGTTTTACAACTCACGTGCGTCCCAATACTCACAACACAACGCGCTGCAATTACAGAAACGCGCTGCAAAAGTTCACAACAAAACCAAATATAGAAACGCGCTGCAAATAGAACAGAACACAACGGAAATGTTTCCGGGGAACCTAATAAGTGACGGACGGACGGCTCGCAAGCTTTACCAGAGAGACGCGGGCTCTGGCTTTACCTATGCCCTAACGTTACTCTCTTAAAAGGGCAGAGCCCTTGAATTGGGCACTTTGGAGTGAGCGGGGCACTTGTGTGCCATTATGTTGATGAAGGGAGCAACGAAAGACAACGTAATTTCCTCATTATTTTCACCTGGGATGTTCCCATGACAACGCAGCGCGTGTCCATCAGCTGAATAGCTGTTCTTACCGGAAATATAGTATTAATGCTGTTAACATAACTGTTGCAAATAAATATACATTTTATACAACAAAGTTTTTAAAATATGTGTTATATCTTTGTGTGAGTGTCTCAACTTTAAAACTTGCCGTCTCATATTTGGACCTATAGCTACATTCTAACATTTCTCATGAAACTTATGAAAAATTTCAAAATGTGTTCAATGTAACTGATGTATAGATTAATGTCTTTTCCTCGTTCTTTTTCTCTATCTTTTTTATTTATTTATTTATTTTAGTCTTCAGCTCATTGTTCTTTTTAGTATTCTTATGACATTGAACATATCGCAAATACATTTTGTATATTGTATAACGTTACAAAGTTGTATGTCATAAACGTGTCATCTTTGTATGTTTTGCAAAAAAATAATAAAAATAAATAAATAAAAGTAGACAGCTGTAAGCATGTCCTAGCCGTCCGTCCGTCACTTATTGGGTTCCCCGGAAACATTTCCGTTGTGTTCTGTTCTATTTGCAGCGCGTTTCTGTATTTGGTTTTGTTGTGAACTTTTGCAGCGCGTTTCTGTAATTGCAGCGCGTTTCCGTATTTGGTTGTGTTGTGAGTATTGGGACGCACGTGAGTTGTAAACCTGATGAAGATGTTTTCTTATTCGCTGGTGTTTTTTTTTCTATTTGCATGTGTTTTTTTCTGTTTGCATGCGTTTTTTTCTGTTTGCATGCGTTTTTTTCTGTTTGCATGTGTTTTATTCATTTGCAGCGCGTTGAGCTCTCTCGGCCACCGTACTTTTTAACTGAAAAGACATCAGTTAGACAATATTCTCATTTTAAATTTGGGGTTTCATAAGCTCCAAGCCATAATAAACATTAGACCTAAAAGTCTCTGCAGCTAGTGTACTTACATTTTATTTATCTGCAAAATTATGTTGTATACTTACAGTTTTGCACAATATATGTTCTCAAAACTACATACACCCTTTAAAAAAAAAACATTTAGCAGTTGTTTAGCAGGGTCTGTGTAACCTGTTCTGAAATGGTTTTATTATAATATATATCATTATCGCAAGAGGCTGCAATATATATCACAATATAGATTTTAGGCCATATCGTCCATCCCTAATTGATAGCCTATAGTAGTTGATAATAACATAGACCTACCTAATGTTGCCTACGGACGGTAACAGTACAGTAGTAACTAGGGCTGCACGATTTTGAGAAAAAACCTAATTGCGGTTTTTCTGACAAATATTGCGATTGCGGTGCGATTTTCGATTTTTTTGGTTTTATTTATTTTAAAGCTTGAGTAAGCAAACTGTACTTTTTATGTAATTTATGTAATAAATATAACCTTATTGTAAAGTGTTACTGATTAGTTATACACCGATTCAGACGTCTCCTGAGTTCACTGTTGGAAAGATCAGTTGTTTTAACCATTCATTAAAATGAATCGGTTCAAAGGAGTCATTAGTTCGCGAATTGGACGTGTCATGCGCGTTGTGTGATTATCCCAGCAGTTAGGACATGGACATCTAAGATTTCTGTCAACACAGAAAACATTTCATCACTGGATATTTTTTTCGTTTAATTAAAGAGTTTTTTTTTTTTTTTTTTGTCAGTTAAATGTCCGGAACGCTTTTCAGTTCAATTTATTTAGCACAATTCACACCCAGCGATAATTCAGGGGAAAAAAAAAATCTCCGAATGATCCACATGAAACTTTGGTCTTCCGACCTTTTACCACCGTGTCGATTTATTTTGATTAATATGTGCGAGGGAGAGAGAGCAAGACAGCGCTTAGTTTGGAGACGGTGAAGTCTTGTTTACATTTTCGCCTGGCTCCGAAGAGAGAGAGAGAATGCGCGTGCGCGACCGGCTCTCTCTCTCTCTCTGCTCGTTCTTTCAGTTAAACATGCGCCCTGTCACTCACAAGCGCAGCAGTTCATCTACATTACTCACCGATCAAATAAGACTTTGGCGGGACAAAAATTCACTTTGGCGGGCGCTAAAACAAGTTCAATGCAGAAAATTCATGCGTGAATTTAACTTAGTAGGCTACATGACCATGCACTCGCACAAATGCGACCACATAAAATTTTAACTCGCACATTCTCAAAAAATGGTCGCATATGCGACCATTTTGGTCGCAGTCTGGAACCCTGGTGTCGGTGGTGATTTTTAAGATGCTGGTATAGATTGGTAGTGTTTCTTCTGGATCTGGCCACGGCACGTCGACATATTTTAGCACTCTTTTGCTCCACGTCGTTCTTCGCGAATCCAAAATAAGTCCAAACAGCTGAAGTACAAGTGCTCCCCCGCTTCCTCTCCCGTCACCGAAGAAGTGCCTTCGGCCATTTCTGCGCAGTTACAAGCTTTTTCGAGGTACACGTTGTGTGTTAGCTGCTTTGCTGCTGCCAGAAAGCCGGTGCACTGCATACAACCTTGTAACTTTCCATTGCCATTTCTAATTGGCCAGCAAGCCAGGAACGCGAGATTCGACCATTTTGATTGGCTAATAGGTTTGTCACTCAAATGTCAGAGGCGGGGGAAAAAACCTCAGACTCCTGAGGTTAGGTTATTGCGGGAGTTAAAACCTCAATATCGATGCGATAAAGGTTAATCGTGCAGCCCTAGTAGTAACCTTTTACAGTCTATGAGCAGAACAGCTTTCTCAAGCAGTTTGTGATGCATTTTGGAAACAGGAGATGAGCCCCTGGTCTAATGCGCCACCTGGCTTGAGAAACCCGTTCTCAAAGACTTACTTTTATAGTCATTATTTGGGTAGCACACATATTCTGAATGCCTTTGGCAGAATTCAAATGAGCCATTTTAATCTAGATTAAAAAAATTAATCTATGCCCACCTCTAATATATATATATATATATATATATATATATATACACACACATACACACACACACATATACGGTATATATATATATATATATATATATATATATATATATATATATATATATATTAAGATAAAGATTAATGCAAAGAAATGTGCATATGACACTCACCTGAAGACAGTATGGAGCTGATAGTGTCACTGGCTTCACTTACTCCCACTTTACCCACTATCCTGTAGCGGATCAAGTACTGTTTTCCAGACTCCAGTCCAGTCAGAGTAAAGTCTTCATCAGCTGTGTTTATGATAATCCACTGTTCCTCAGCGCCAGAATCTGCTTTCTCCTGCTGGTACTCCACTCTGTACCTCACAGTTTCTCCAGTTGGGGACTTCTGCAGTTTCAGGGTCACGCTGTCCTCCAGGACCTCGATCACTTCTGGTGGAGGAGGCTTCGATATGGGCTGGAACTGTGTGTCTGTCAGCTTCCCTGATTCATACAGATAGATAGAGGAGCCAGGACTGGAGGGATCGGAGATGGCAGAAATAATGAATCGATATCTCTTTTCATCTTTATTAGCCTCTGAAAAACTTCTGAAAAGAGATAAGTTCTTTCTCATCTTTGAGGTGACATCAGGATTGTTGAACCACTTTCTGACAGATGCTAACGTGCTAGAACGCGGTTTCATTCCCACATCTAGCTCTTTAAACCCGTCAGATTCCAGAAACTGCTTCATGGCTGAAAGATACGGGTCTTCATACTTCAGAGATGTGAAGGTCAAGCACACTACAACATCAATATTAAGATTAAAGAGGATGGTGTTGAGACGGTTTGAGTCTACAGTTTTGATTCCTTCCAGCATCTTGGTGTGAGAACTCAAGAGGTTAACTTCAGACTTTGCATGATCTAACCACTGGTTAAGCATGCTAGCATTAAAGGGGGAGCTGTAGTGGATCTTCAGGATGTCTTCCAATGAATTTTGCTCCATCTCTCCTCCTCGTATAGCAGGCAATACCTTGGCCACTTCTTTCAGGAGCACCATTTTGTAAATGTTAAGAGAGCTCTGAAATAAACGGAGCCTATCTTTGATGTCTTCGAAAACATTTACCAGAGTTTTTCTGGAGAAGTCGTTGCATGTCCTCTCTACTTCTCCCAGCCCCTCTATTATATCTTCAGTGTTGGAAACCAGATGTGTGGTGATTTCTCTCTCCAACTGAGCTGCTCTTGTATCCAGTAGAGAAAGAGGATAGAGCCAGACTTTTATTGGAACTGCAATCTGTGGATTCTTCTCCAGTGTAGTGGGGAGCTTCTTGTACACCTCTAGGGCGTCTATGTAAGTGGTGGGACTCTGCTCAAGGCGGACGTCACCATAAAATGTGCAGGAGATGCTCTCAGCCCTATTCTCATGGCCTTCTGTCATTTGTAAATCTCCTTTCCCCTTAATAGAAAATAGAGGAATCTTTTTTACCATGACATCCAGTTCTCCCTCAATCTCCTGTTTTTCTTCCTCTTCTGAAAATGTCCGATCAAACACCATGACGGCCTGAGCTCCGTATAGAACACCAGTGACCACATGAGTTGCAGTTTTCTGGTCAAAGACCTGAGGGTAGGTGATCTGTCCCAGATGGCTCATAGTGAGCTGTTCAAATCTGGTGGTTTCCCTGTAATTCATTGTTACTCTGGACTGTTGGTTTGAGGATTTGGTGTCACGCAGGAACTTGGCAGATCCTCCCACCTCCACCAGCCCTCCTAAGAAGCTGGCCTTCAGGGAAGCACTCACATCCAGGAGACTGGACTTACTGGAGAGCGAGTCGGAGCTACTGAACTTCACATCTGTCATGGGTTGTGGACGGGTGTCCAAATCTTCATTCAGTGACTTCTTATCCCACAGAGTGACACCTGAAATGAGACATGGCTTTAACAGTTCAGTCAAGTCAAGTCGCCTTTATTTATATAGCACTTTTTACAATACAGATTGTTTCAGCTTTACAGTGATAACAGGAAAATAATGCAACAAAGTTTGTTTCTAGAAGAAAATAGCACCATTATCCAGCTTAAGTAAGTTCAGTATATATTGCCGCTCTGGGGAAAAAAGTGATGTCATCGTCCAGCTCAGTTCAGTTCTCATATAATAATGTCAATGCAGGCAGATCAGTAATATTGTTGAATATTAACGTGTGATGTTGCAATGTACTGTTCAAGTCATCATGCCGATTTTGTATCTCTAAGCAAGGGCGCCGTAAAGGGGTGGAAGGTTAGGATGATTCTAAGGGCCCAGGCTGATTTAGGGCCCAGAAGAGCAGACCCCCTTTTTCTTTTCTTATTTCTTTTCTCTTTTTTATACATTAAATGCACAAAATGTGTATTTTGTCCGTTTTGACCATAGATTTAAAATTTATAAAACAAATAATGTATTTACTGTTTCAGTCACACCCCTCCCCCTCACAATGGTTCATTCCACCTGCGCTGTCCGAGCTACGATCGCTGTGTAGCGTCTCTTGCTTATTGCACTTGTTATGATGCAGCGCAGACAGTGACACACGCAGGCATGTCACATCAAAAGTCAGGGCATCAAAAACGGAAAGAAAAGAAGGAAAGAGAAGACAGAGAATGTCGGAGTCGACAGTATTGGCGCTTTTCCACTTTCATGGTACGGTACGGCTCGGTTCAGTACGGCACGCTTTGGCGCTTTTCCACTGCATGGTTCGGTACGGCTCGGTTCAGTACGGCACGCTTTGGCGCTTTTCCACTGCATGGTTCGGTACGGCTCGGTTCAGTACGGCACGCTTTGGCGCTTTTCCACTGCATGGTTCGGTACGGCTCGGTTCAGTACGGCACGCTTTGGCGCTTTTCCACTGCATGGTTCGGTACGGCTCGGTTCAGTACGGCACGCTTTGGCGCTTTTCCACTGCATGGTTCGGTACGGCTCGGTTCAGTACGGCACGCTTTGGCGCTTTTCCACTGCATGGTTCGGTACGGCTCGGTTCAGTACGGCACGCTTTGGCGCTTTTCCACTGCATGGTTCGGTACGGCTCGGTTCAGTACGGCACGCTTTGGCGCTTTTCCACTGCATGGTTCGGTACGGCTCGGTTCAGTACGGCACGCTTTGGCGCTTTTCCACTGCATGGTTCGGTACGGCTCGGTTCAGTACGGCACGCTTTGGCGCTTTTCCACTGCATGGTTCGGTACGGCTCGCTTCGGCTCGCTTTAAATGGTACCACCTCTGTTGAGGTTCCAAGTGTAGCGTACCGGTACTAAAATGTGACGTGAAAACACTGCAGATCACTGATTGGTCAGACAGAATCATCTCTACCAGCGTCATTGTATTTACGACACGAGACACTAAACACGCTAGATTTAAATAGCCAGTAGACAACAGCCTACGCTGTAGCGCCTGTTTTAAAGTATTTGCTTCAAAAAAAGAGTATAAACTTCAAAAAAGAAATAGCTGAATCATGGTCAGTGGGCGAGGTGCAGACGTTCCTCTCGTTGGTTTTGGCAACACGGAATGAAAAATTCGCATTTAATATGATGATGTCATGGCAGTAGAGACGGCAACTATAACAATCAGTCCCACCCACTTTGAAGCGGTACTAACTGCAGTGGAAAAGTCAAGTCAAGTCAAGTCAAGTTTATTTATATAGCGCTTTTCACAACACAGGTTGTATCAAAGCAGCTTCACAGTAATAAATTAGAGCAATACATCAATGTTTGTTTCTAGTGGAACGTCTACGTTCGGTAATGCTGATCAATAGTATCGTTGATTGATTAATTCAATTAAATATCCCCAAATATCCCCAACTGAGCAAGCCAAAGGCAACAGTGGCAAGGAACCGAAAAACTCCATCAGGTGACCTAATGGAGAAAAAAAAAACCTTGGGAGAACCCGGGCTCAGTCGGGGGCCAGTTCTCCTCTGGCGTTTATGAACTAGAGGTCGGATTTAACTGTAGGATTAAAAGTATTATATGAATGCCTGGCTGAAGAGATGCGTCTTTAATCTAGTTTTAAACTGGGAGAGTGAGTCTGAGCAACGAACAGTATCCGGAAGACTATTCCAGAGTTTTGGTGCTAAATGTGAAAATGCTCTCCCTCCTTTGGTGGATCTGGATATCCTAGGTATGACCAAAAGCCTCGAATTTAGTGATCTTAAAGAGCGCGATGGATTATAGGGCGATAGAAGATCGGTTAAATAGACTGGAGCTAAGCCGTTTAGGGCTCTATAAGTCAGTAGCAATACCTTGTAATTAATACGGGACTTTATAGGTAACCAATGTAGGGATGATAAAATCGGTGTTATATGATCATATTTTCTTGATCTAGTTAGAACTCTAGCGGCGGCATTTTGGACTAACTGTAGCTTGTTTATTAAGGATGCAGGACAACCGGCTAATAACGCATTACAGTAATCTAGTCTCGAGGTCATGAATGCATGAACTAACTTTTCTGCGTCAGAAACTGATAGCATATTACGTAGCTTAGCAATGTTTCTAAGGTGGAAAAAGGCTGTTCTTGTAACATATGAAATATGATTTTCAAAAGACAGGTTGCAGTCTAATATAACACCCAGGTCTTTTACTGTAGAGGATGAAGTAACAGGACATCCTACTATGTTAAAGTTGTATTGTGAGAGGTTTTGTGGGTGGTTTTTTGAACCGATAAGTAGTACCTCTGTCTTGTCTGGATTTAATAAAAGAAAATTATGCGTCATCCAATCTTTTATATCTTTAACACACTCTGTCAATTTGGATAATTTAGCGTTTTCATCTGGCCGTGATGAAATATAGATTTGAGTGTCATCAGCATAACAATGGAAACTAATTCCATGTTTCCTTATAATATTTCCAAGTGGCAGCATATATATTGAGAATAATAGAGGGCCTAACACAGATCCCTGCGGCACTCCATAGTTTACTGGAGTTATGATAGATTTTTCTCCATTTAAATAAACAAAATGGTAGCGGTCAGATAAATACGATCTAAACCAGCTTAATGCTTGTCCTTGAACACCAGTATAATTTTGTAGTCGATCTAAGAGTATTGTATGATCTATAGTATCGAACGCAGCACTAAGATCAAGTAAAACTAATATTGAGATACAGCCTTGGTCAGAAGCTAAAAGTAAATCATTTGTGATTTTAACGAGCGCAGTTTCAGTGCTATGATGCGGCCTGAATCCAGACTGAAACTTTTCATAGGTGTCATTTTCTTGTAAGAAAGAGCCCAGTTGAGCGGACACAACTTTTTCTAGTATTTTAGACATAAAAGGTAGATTTGAAATGGGTCTATAATTTACTAGATTATTCGGATCTAATTGTGGTTTCTTAATGAGAGGTTTTATAAAAGCAACCGAGCTAAAGTGAACCGAACCGTGCTGTACCGAGTCGAGTCGTACCACGCAGTGGAAAAGCGAAGCGAGCCGAACCGTTCCGCGCCGAGCCGAACCGTTCCGCGCCGAGTCGAACCGTACCGAGCCGTACCATGCAGTGGAAAAGCGCCATTAGTCACACAGTTTTTCAAAAAGAAAGGTAGCTTGCCCTATTCCTGTATTCCAAAACTTTCAGAGTTACTTATTTTTGTTGCTACATGACCTGCTTTTATCTAGCTAGCTTAGTAAAATAATTACTGAATTATGATTTACATCCAACAATAATAACATCTCTGCTGTGCTGTCTCCGGGTTATCATGTCTCGTAGACACAGATTCAGCGGCTGCTGCACACCCACGTCCCCCTCCCTGTCTCAGCCGAACAAGGTGAGCCTGAGCGCGAAACTTCACGAAGATTGAAGCCTCTAAACACGTCTTATCTACTGTGTGTTCGCTACATAATGATAACTTTACAAAACAAAAAGTAATCTACACGCTTCAAAAATTACAAAATCAGTTTGCCGTGTGTGTTGTGTGTTCTGTGAAGTGACAGTGCTGCTGCTACTTGACGTTCTTAATATGAATAAAATGCCCCAGAAAAAATACTATAAAATTGAATAAAACATGTGTCTGTAGTAACCATTGGCTATAAGGAGTTTACAAAATAGATATTTTAATATTTTATATTAAGAAAACTAAATAGGCCAATAAAAATAATATGGTTATTACGTGTGTGTGTGTGTGTTTGACTTATACAGACGCAGAGTCAGCTTTATTGTCTGCACCTCGTCCTCCTACTAATGATGGACCACATAATCAATGATTTAAAAGTACCAGGTTTGCCACAACAGCTGAGATCTTGGATCAGTTTTCTGTAGTTGTAAAAATGGGTCAGTTGCGTGATGATCAAATCCATTCTGTATGCCAGCCATTGATTTCAAAATACAACACTGATCTGACTTGTGAATTTGAAGATGAAGTCAGACACCTCAACTCTGTATATAGGGCCACTTTCCCAGGGTGTCTGTAACCAATTGATCTGCTCAACAGCATTTACAAGATGCAGCTGCAGAGTATTTTTGGGCAGGTCTGCATAGTTTTGCAAATATTTTGCACACTGCCTGTGACCGTTGCTGGTGGCGAGAGAGCATTCAGTAAGCTGAAACTGATCAAAAATTATCTGAGGTCTGCCATGTTGCAGGATAGACTTTGTCACCTTGCCATACTATCCATTGAAAGCATTAAAACTGTCAAGAAGGCTGAACTTTGATGATTTAATACATGATTTTGCCAGCAGAAAGGCACGCCGCTGGGCCATTGTAAAGTGATGTTGAACATAACCTTTGTTAGACCTGGATAACAAACAGTTGATGTCTGGTTCAGTACTTGTTTAGTCCTGGACTGGTTTAGGCCTGGCATTACTCCTGGTGTGTCTTGATTTTGAGCCCTTTTGGCCTAGCTAGTTTTATTCCTGGACTGATTTAATTATGGGTTAGTTCTATCTGATGTTTCCTGATTGAGCAGTTTGACCCAGCTAAAGCTTGTTCATCTAAAGTATATGTCAACATGTGTACATTATGTTCTGTTGTGCTTGCAATTGCAATTGCGATAATAAATGTTCTCCCTTTTATGTAAACAAGTACATATTTCTATATTTTTTTCTTGTTTTTGTAGGCTTTGTACTCATCTTTAGACATTTTAACTATGCAATGTGCTAAGTATATTTTTAGCGCAATTTTCCACCGGACAAACTGCGCTTGTTAACTCATGATTTCTGTTCTGTGCGTCTGTGCGCACCAATCTTGCACTTCTATCTACTCCTCAACCAGACCACCTAGAGACTTCGGGTTTTCGGCATTATGTTAAGGAAGGTCTAATCTCGGGAACGCACAAAAAAAATCCAGGAAAAGATTTACTATCTCTTAGTGTTGTGATCCCATGAGGTGAGAAAATTGCGCTAAAACACTCACCGAGTTTTTATTACTTTTTTAAAGTATACAGGGCATGTTTATTGGGTTAAATGTTATCTATACAAAATGTAGGGGGCCCAGAAATGTCTCTAAGACTACTAATTTAATAGTTGAGTCCTTTCTCTTAAATCTCTAAATTACCACATTGTTGATTCACATTTGGGTGAAAAGAGTAATAAGTATTTTAGTAGGTACTGTACACACCTGGAATGAAGGTATCCTTGCGGCAGTCATACAGCATACCAGGATACAGAGGTCTTCCTAGAGCTGCCACTTCAATGGTCTGAGATCCCATGGCTGCAGGAAATAACAATGAACAATGGGGATATTTATACATTTGAAGATTATTAATTATCATTCTAAAATTATTTTTACTTGTTACTAATTTCATTAGTTTACTAATTGTTTTAACGTTCCTTAAAATTCAATTTAATCCAGTGTTTAAAAATTCTAAAACACATTAAGGCATAAATCCTTCCGGCTACGTTTAGCCTACATGCAACCAAATAATCCGTTAGTAATGGGATTGACGGCTCAATCTGACTGAAAAGCCTTCATATACACACCTAATCGATCCGATTGAACTCGATCCAAATGAAATTTCGATCGGATTGAAAGGGGAGGTTTATTCCCTTTCTAATTTATCGAGAGAACATGCAACACGCAATCGTACTAAAAACCGAAACTGAAAGGACTGTGCATCTGCAATGACGTAAATGGCGAAATGACGCGCTGAACGAGCTGATGTTGTTGTTAAATTTATATTAAAATTTAGTTATACTAAAATATCACTATCGTCTGTGAAGTGTAGCAGAACAACATCTCACCTGTCCTTGTTTCAGACTCATCCACAGACGCTTTGGCCGCGGAATGAGGTGTTTTACTGTTTGAAAAATATAAGCAGCACAGTATAATGATTCATGTGCTCGTCATCTCCTCATGACCAGAAATAGATATGAAGTCTGCTCTTTAAAACAAAGAAAAGAAGCAATGTATGAGAATTTAATGTGCAAACAGCAGGAAACTCTTTAGAGACATTTGTGTTCCTAATGCATTTTGAGTTTTCCTGCAATACTGTTGCTCCAAACACCTCATGATCGTTCCATGGGAAAAGTGTGACTTGTGTTTTGGAGTTCGTTCTCTCTCCCTCTGTCTCTCGCTCTTTACTTTCGTTTTCATCTGTCAATCTTGGAGACGCAAACTGACAACATCGCGTGTTTCCTCCAATAAGGACAACAACAACAAAAAAAAAACACTGTTAGTGTGTACCAGTAGCATGTTTTTTCCCCCGATGACGGTCCGCTACCGAGCTGCTGGTTAAGTGTTTTCTTCGGTTGGTCCACGGGTCATATTATGATTCGTTTCTCTTTTTTTCATTACTGGATCATTTTAATAGTTATAATCAGATCCAATGTAGGCTAATATGAATCTTTTATGAATTAATCAAAAACAAAGTACACAACTGCCAATAACCATTGTAAATATATACATTTTATTGGATAGAAGACACGTAAAGGATAATGTATAGAGAGGCGGTCGTTATAGCGAATAACAACCCCGACAGGCTGAACAGGCGTCGGGGTCTTGAATCAGCCTGAAGGGGTCGTTATTCGCTATAACGACCGCCTCTCTATACATATCCCGCTTATTACATGGCTACCTACAAAAATAAATAAAAAATTTGACACGAATTATTGATTTAAAAAGGAGTTTATTGATTTTAAAACGAATGTATTGCTTCCGCCAAAGAAAATAGTCCGTTCCGCGTCCATAGCAACGCGCTGTTTTTCATGGCAACGGCCTGTTATACTTCGCAGCGGTCTGTTATCAAGAAATAACAGACCGCATTCTACATTAGAATTCAACCAAGCCATGTAATAAAAATGGATAACATACTCAAAATAAACACATGTAAATAAACATAAAATAACTAACCATTATGATAAATATTCAAAATATGTACTTTTGTTAATATATCAGTATATCTTATTATTATTATTAATAATTAGTGCTGTCAAACGATTAAAATATTTTATCGTGATTAAATCACACATTTTTATCTATTCTAAATGTCTCTTGATTTCTTTTTGTCCCATTATTTTTTCTCATTTTAATGCTCTCATCAACATGGAAAAGTGGATCGGCTTGCTTTGTGCAAATGTTTTTTATTGAAAACAACATTGGCATATACTGTAGTGTTCAATTTCACACTAACATTCTCACTCGGAGCAAATAATCTCTCACACAATGTAACACTGTCCATCAATAAAAGGGTGAAAGAAATACTAACGAGGTCCTGATATTGACGAGGGGCGGAGAATTCGCATACCGGTAAACTGAGAAAGTGCATGTCCGATGTGCGATACAAGTTGTCCTAGACGCGGCTTCTCATCCACTCTTTGGCCGGCTCGCAAGCCCAAACAAGTGTGTGCAAACTTTGTCGTTTTTTTTCACATGCTGTTGCACCAACTATTAACGTTAGAAAACTACAACACCACACCGGATCTAGCTAGACCGGAAACAAAACAACATCTCTTTAAGTCTAAGACGATATAGCAAGATGCCATGTTCTGAGATTTTTTTGTGTGTAACTCTGTTATCTTTTATTTACACTTGTGTCGTCTTTGACAGTTCGTCTTATGTTTTGTTTTTTCTTTACAGGTAACACCTCAAGACATTTTTTTTATGTAGAGGTTTACAGCATAATTATTTGCAAAAAGCAGATAAAATAAAGTATACACTCTTTCTAAATGCCTCTTTTTTCATTTTTTTTTACAGCATTTAAATGACAGTTTCTCTTGAATCCAATGTCCCATACAGTATTCACATCTCATCTGAAATAATTTTAGTGCAGTATTTTGTAGATGTGTCATATTTTACTACTTTAGATGCCTGTTAAGTTCCCATTTCTTATAAGTAGAAAAAAAGTAAATGCCAGTTCTCATAAGGGACGTCCCATACAGTATACACACCTCATATCTTACCATTTTACTGTAGCATTTTGGAGATATGACACATAATTCGACTTCAGAGGCCTATAAAGACCTCATTTCTAATAAGTAGAAAAAAATAATGGACAGGTTTAATACAGGACAGTATACACACCTCATATGAATCCAATTTACTGTAGCATTTTGGAAATATGGGAAATTTTCAACTTCGGAGGCCTATAAAGACCTCATTTGTAATAAGTAGAAAAAAACAATGGTCAGGTTTAATTCAGGATGTCCCGTCAGAGTATACACACCTCATATGAAACTATTTTACAGCAGCATTTTGAAGATATGACACATTAAGTGACTTCAGAGGTGTATAAAGACCTTTTACTGAGTCCTGGTGTCTATACAGATGACATTCTCTAGACAATGTAATGACATGACAAATTAATAAATTAAAAAATATTTTTTTTCTGGTTATAAGGAGGATATTTTTTAATAATTATATATTTTAGTTTACATGCTAACAGTGTTTTCAGTGTAGCATTTTCACTTTGTTTTCATTTACAATTTTTTTTTCTTTTTTCTGAGAGTACTTGTATTATTTTTTTAGATTTTTTTAGCCTATAGTTTAAAACACAAATCTTGAAAGTATTGTAAAGTAATAGGGAAAAACACTTATACAGTTCTTTTGCGTTGCACTCAAATAGAAAAACAAGTTTAGAAAGTTTTATGACATGCAGCATCATCTGACGTTGCATTCTCTTTGGCTCTTCTGATGCATGATCAACTCATGATTGCACCTGCAAGGCGATCACTATCTTTAGTGAAATCACTATGTCATTCAGTCTATCCTCTAAATGCGCACTGTGTCCTGATTGGCCGAATCACTGCATGATCAGCGCATGAAAAAGAAATGGGTGCTTTTACAAAGTAATTCTAATCATAATAATAGTAACGATAACATTTATTAGTATCACTTACTTTAAAGTTACAGATTTTTTTAAACATCAATTTAAAACGTTTAATAGCTTGAAAACATGTTTTTTGAAAAACATGTAGGTGAATTTAGGTGAGGGTGGGTGCATTGCATTAGATTCCCATCTTTTAGTCTTTAAAACAGCATCATGAGGCGACAGAAAGAGCGGTAAGTTGGTAATCTTTTTATATAATTAATTGATGCTTTAACTGTAGCTACTTTGATAGATATTTCTTCATTAACTATTGTTTTAATGTTGCCATGTTGTTTACAAAAAATCTTTCATTATTGTACATTTCAGAAGATACTGTTTTAAACATTTTGGGAAGGTACGTAACATTTTCATCAGGCTATTCGGTAGTTATATTACTATTTGACATTTAAATTGGCAACACTTTTTTTTATAAAAAAATAAAAAGGAATTAAAACATTTTTTTGTTTACTTTTCTCTACACAGAGTCGTAAAATTATGGTCACTTTGCAAGACATACAGAACGTTATACACGGCTGTGCTACGGAAGAAAGTGCGTATCATTCTGATGGCACCTGGGTAACAATTTGCACGTCTTTGCAGGTTCCAAATTCATTATCAAATAGGATACGATTAAGGAACATTTTCTTTGCACACTTGAAGGTAAAATTGTTACCAAAATATAAATGATAAAGTTATTTATTAACAATAACAAAATTGTTGTAAATAAAAATTGTTACAAATAAAAAATGAAATAATTGTTTGTCTCTGGTTGAACGGCCCATTGTATAAGGAGCCTCCTGAAGGCAGTGAAGAGGAGAGAGATGTGTTGGAGGCAGAGTCTCCGACCCCCAAGGTTGTTGTTGTAATGCAGTGTTATATTATATTATATTATATTATATTATATTATATTACAGTATATTATATTATACTACTTAAATTCTACTTTAAAAGTTTTCTGTGCATGTCGGGTGTTGTGCCCTAATAACTTTTGTTGTTTTTTGTGTTTCCTCTGCATATCTAAGCCTTCTACCCTGGGCAGTCCTTGAGACTGAATAACACAATATGGCATTGCAATTCATTTAACATTGTTCAATCGCACACTGTTGTGGTCCAACAACAATGTTTACTCGTTTTTTTTCCACTGTGCATCTAAGTGTTCTCCTCTGGGAAGTTCTGATGCTGCACTTGACAGCAACATTGAGTATGAGGCCAAGGATCTTGTGGAGCTTGAGTCTTCTTCATCCAAGGTAAAACCTTTTTTAAACAATTCATCAACTTTGATATGTAGGGAGCATTCACCTGGTGTATAAGAATGTTGTCATTTGTGTGATCATTTAAAACTTAACCTTTTAACCATCCAGAAGTATACTCTGGCCAGCCAAGTACCATCTAAAAGCAACACAAATAGTAAAATCATAGAACTTGTTAGAAGCTACACATCACAGAATAAGCTTTGTAACAATGGACCATTTAATTTACTGTGATGATGCTTTTCCACAGTTATGAACATCAGAAATTTTATAAAATAAAGTTTTTTATATTTTCATTTTTAAAATCTGTAATACACATTTAAAACGCTATATTTTGTGTTATATTACCTTGGCTATAAATTACCTGAAAAAGATAAGAAATGAATGCTGCAGTAAGGGTGTTTGTAATATAGGGCTTAAGGGTGTGACAGCAATATTTACATCTTTCTTTCTTCTGACCAAGGTAATAAATCTCTCTTTATATTTTTTTCCTCCGTTGGAAAGTAGTATAAATGCTGTCGGACATTTTTTTTATTTTGCTATTAATGCAAAAACATTAATTATATTTGCTATGTTTTTGGACTGTAGAATTCAAGTCTGAACTTGTCTTGATAACGTAAACAGTTCTGAAAGAAACAAGCACAGAATCAATTGTACTTTAAACAACATAAAACACTATAAAAAAGTGTTTTATCTCTCAGAAAGGCACTTAATTCCATGTAGTAAAACCACACAAAAAAAAGCATTACTAAATATATTTATTGAGAGTATGAAGTGTTTTTTGTAATTGTAAACACTCAAAAATGTGGTTCATGTACTAACATACAACTAAATCAACATGATTTAATGATGTTTACCAACAAAAGTTACAATTTTAACCATGTTCTACATCAATATGAAGTTCCTTCATTCATAGGACTTGCAGAAAAACAGTATTTACACTGAACTACAGTTATTATATTTAACAACTTTTTTCTTTCATTTAGCTCACTGAGAGACAGGATTCTAGCCAAGCATCAGAAACATCTGAAAATAGTGGTCCAGATAGCCTATTTTTTCGGCATAAGCTGCCGACAGGCCCATGTTTTTTTTTTATGGACACTAAAGAATGGAGCGACCTGAGAAAACGACAGGTTGGACACCAGTTCAAAGATCTGCAGTGGACAAATATAATCTCAAAAGGAGTACAATCTGTCCATCCATACTGCAGCATTGATTTTAAAAGGCACACTGTGAAAAATAAAATGTCCAAAAGAAAAGGGCCTTTATACACCCAGGGCCTGGGGTATTGCACATTTTCAGATTGCCCAGTTTGTGTAGAGGTCACTGTGAGGGAGGAGAGTACCCTCAAGGCCTGGGTGACCTTTCAGGGAGAGGAGGTCTGTCACAGTATGGAAGAATTAAAAATAAGATATGTACGGGCTGATAACAAAGACATTTTTGGAAAACAACTCGAATCAGTGCTTCCAAGGGCCTTACATTTGCAGTGTCTGGACAAAATCCAACCTGAAGTCTTTGAATCAGGATGCAGTCCTCAAAAACATAGCCTACATGACACGAAAGAAATGCAGAAGGCATGAAAACGAAATACTAAGTCTTCTCAAAATGGTGGAGGACAAACAGGATGAAGTTTCATCAGTTTTCAGTTTGGCCTTTTCCAAAAGGTGATCTTACACCACAAAGGAGTCATGTTGTGGTCCAAAAACACAATCAGACTGTACCATCAACGATCCAAGGATGATATTGTGTATATTGACGCCACAGGAAGCATTGTACAAAAAGCACGAGGGAAAGCAGCACCTTTTTATGTGTATGAGTTGGTGGTGAGGCATGTCACCTGCCAACACACCACTGCATCAGTGATATTTTTATGGAGTCATTTCAAACGGATTTCTACAAGTTGTTTGGAAGGAAATCTGTGAGGAGACCTGTGATGATTATGTGTGATGGGTCCCTTGTTCTGATGCAAGCTGTTGCCTACACTTTTTGTAAACTTTCTTTGGAGAGCTTGCTCAGTGTGTACTATGACATTGTCACTGGACAGTTGAAAGAGGTCATGAATATGCCAATTCTTCATCGCTGCCTAAGCCACATCATGAAGAATGCAAAAGTGTTCTGAATGAAACAGTAAGTTGATTATACATATATTGTGTTGTCATACATGGTTAGTCACATAAAATAATTAATTAACTTTGGAATAAACAATTGAACAGACATGGTCATGGTTTACAGTGGAACTATTCTTTAACCCATTCAGACCCTGCGTCCATTACAATGGACATCACATGTCAACCCCCCCTTTTTTTTACTTCTGAAGCATTTCACCTAGTTTAAAGCCTGCAGTCCATTAGATTGGATGCTTGTCATTCAATCAAATGGCAGTAAAGCTCTGCATGTAGTAATTATTAAAAAAAAAACTACTTTGAAGAGAAGCATGTCAGCACTTCACTCCAAACACAGAAGCAAGCTAGCCTGGGTTTCCCCATACTGCCTTGCTCGCAGCGCGATTTTATTCACGCTGCTAGGCAGTCTGGACACCATGGACCAAATTTTCCCCTGAAAAAGGGAACCAATCACAGAACGGGGAGGGAGCAGCAAGACGATGACGACACCGAAGCAGTTTGTTTATATCAGACTCGACGTTACCTTCTACCCTCATGTTTATCTTGCACAAACGGTAATATTCGCTAAACGCCATCGTGTACAAATAAATCTTTGACCCATCGTCTTTTTCCTCGTCGAATTTCTGTCACTCTACATACGTCATCTGGTATAATTGAAGCGATTGGCTATGAGCTACATACAGGCGCATTTGATAGACATTCATAGCGCCCAATAAACGGCTCTGGGCATTCGTAAACCACGCCTCAAATACGAGAAAATGAACACTTGGTCTGACATTAGCCAGGCTAGAAGCAAGCAACATTTTCTGTGGTTTTATTTACATTTTTTGATATGTTTGTCAGTATTTCATAGTTTGTATGTAAAATAGACAGACTGAACTTATTAAAGTTAAAAATCGATTGTAGAATTTCAAATTTTAAATCAGGATTTTTTCAAATGTGTCTGTCCATTAGAATGAACAGTGGGTTCAAAAGCCTGTTACTGAAATCACATTCCAGTAATTGAAGTCCAGTTATGCTGATTGAAATTTCTTATATAAAAAATTTATATCACAGTACCGATACATTTTTTTTTTTTACTTTTTCATGCAGAATATATAGTTCTTGAAGTGCTTGAACATATAGCTGATGGAAGTATCTCAGATGTTGACTTTATGTGGAGTGATGATGAGGAAGATGGAAATGTAAGAAAAATATCTGTATTTAAAACTTTATAAAGTAAAATGACTAGCTTCCGGCCAAAGGAAACATACGGATTTGACATAAATCTAAAGTGTAACTTGAAAATGAATTATTTTTTCTTACACAAACGCATCGCTTCGATTCAATACGCCTTTATTTACCCCCAAGAGCCATGGAGCACTTTTATCATGGATGGATGCACTTTTATGGACTTTCAAAACAGAAACAACCATTCACTGCCATTATAAAGCTTGACTTTATGTGGAGTGATGATGAGGAAGATTTTTCTTACACAAAACAGAAAACAGAAACAACCATTCACTGCCATTATAAAGCTTGGAAGCCAGGACATTTTTTAATATAACTCCAATTGTATTCGTCTGAAAGAAGAACGATGTCATATACACCTAGGATGGCTTGAGGGTGAGTAAATCATGGGACAATTTAAATTTTGGGGTGAATATCCCTTTATAGGTATAGTACACCCAAAAATTATATTTGTCATCACTCACTCATCCTCATGTTGTTCCAAATCTGTATGAGTTTCTTTATTCGGCTGAACACAAAAGAAGATATTTTGAAGAATGTCGGTAACTAGACAGTTGACAGTATAGCCATTGATTTCCATATTTTTCCTATTATAGACTATATTTCCTAATAACTACATATTATATTATTATGATATAATATTATCATTATTAGTAATTATTTTGAAAATTATAATAATATTTATCAGTAATTTATCAATATAGATATTACAGTACAACACCGTATAATTCATTACAGCAAAAGCAGATCAAATGATGAAATACAGTAAAAATACAGTAAAGTACTTTACAGTACTGATCTTGTGTACTGTAAAGTGAATTACAGTACAGTTACTGGAAATCGAAATACATGCATCATGCATGGCAACCGTGCTGCCAGTAATGTACTGTAGAAATACAAGAAAATCGTTAACAGAGAAATTGTTTCAAAGATGCACACAGTAAATTACTCTAACGTGAATGCGTTGATTGATTTCTAGGTTTATTTTGTTATGAATAAACAAATGTGCGATCTATAAAGCAAAAACCTTACAATTAAAGTTGAAATGTTGTAATGTTCAAGTTTTTGATCTAAAAAAGAAAGATGCGCAAAGAAAATTACTCTAACATGACCATATTGATTGATTCTAAGATATTTAGTTTGTTACAAACAATGTGCAATCTGTAAAACAAAAACCTCAAAATTAAAGTTGAAATGGTATACTGTTGAAAAGTTTTTGACCTTGAGAAAAAGCTTTAAGTATATACTAACAATTTTTATGTTTATTATTTAATTTTATGTTGGTACATTTTTGTGAAGTACACCTGTTTTGACCTGACGTCCATTGAAATGGACAAAAAAAATTACAATTAAAGCAAAACATTTTTTTTTTTTTTTTTTTTTTTTTGGTCTCATTTATAGAAGCCTCATGAGCTGGGAAAATGTACTTTTATATTTTTCAGAAACCTAGAACATAATTCAGGTCTAAAGGGGTTTTTAATGTAACTTGTGATTTTTGATGTAAGCCTTGAATGTAAACCTGACAGACTTGGGCCTGCTTCCGGTAAGTATAGATGAAGTGTAGTGTACAATAGTACTAATACACTACCGTTCAAAATTTTGGGGTCAGTGATCATTTTATTGTTATTTTTTGGAGGAAAGAAATGAATACTTTTATCAAGGAATAATTAATTTGATCGAAAGTGACAGTAAAGACATTTATAATGTTACAAAATATTCTATTTCAAACAAATGCTGTTCTTTTGAACTTCATATTCATCAAAGAATCCTGAAATAAAAAAAACTGTACAACTGACAGACCAACAACTGTTTTCAACATTGATAATAATAAATGTTTCCTGAGCATCAAATCCTCATATTATACTGATTTGTGAAAGATCATGTGACATTGAAGACTGGTGATGCTGAAATTCAGCTTTGATCACAGGAATAAATGACACTTTACTATATATTCACATAGAAAACAGCTGATTTACACTGGAATAATATTTAATACTATAACATTTTTTTGTTGAATTTTTAATCAAATAAGCGCAGCCATGGTTAACAGAAGATAATTCTTTTAAAAGCATTTAAAATCGTACTGATCCCAAACTTTTGAACGGTAGTGTACATCACAACTTTCTGATCTTCACTGTTTAAGAATATAAGTGTCCTGCCACAGGTCAAGGGACAGAGGATGGCAAGGCGACGGCAGCAAATTGGCCTTGGTTTGCCCTCATGGACGAGGCATTAGGGCAGTCTGCAGCAGGCGTTCGTGACTTGATTAGTCGAGACTGTTTTCCAAGATGGGTCCTGTCTGTAGATGCATAATGTACTGTCTTTATAAAGTATCTTCTTATTAAACTGTCTGTACACTTACAAAGTTCTCCATGCTTCGGTTTGCATGTAGGGACCCTCATTATGCTACCGTGTTAGTGTGAGGCTATATTGAGCCTTGTTAGAAGTAGTAACTAGCGATTTACTTTTACGTAATCTCTGTACAATATACTAATGTTATGAGCTATTCTGTTTTTAGAGATAAAACACTTTACATTCGATTTTCATGAAAACGCATCCCAGGGAACGATCGACTCGGCAACCATGTGTTAATTACCCCTAGGTTCACCGGAATTGTCCTTTAACCTCATTATGGTTAAGTAGCAAGCTATTCATCTTCCAATAAGAAGAGCCCCTGTTACAACTAGCTTCAGAAGAAGCAAAATTTTAATACAAACAGCCTTATGATCTGTTAGTGGAGATTTATAGTTCTTTATCACATTCATCTTATCTTTCCTAACGATCCGCTAGCTGCCCGCCCCGTCAAAAAAAAACGCGTCTCTGTCGGTGATTGGTTGGAACACTAAATAATTAAAAAAATGAGAATTACTATGTAAATATAATTCAACTAAATTTGTTTGTTTTTGTGTAGTTTGGACGTTTTTTTTGAAGGGACACTCCACCCATTTGCATTAAGCTTTGCATTGTTAGAAACCCAGTCATACTATTGAATGGTCATGCAACATTTTTTCATTTTCCCCCGAGACGAGAGAAATCTGTATTTACCTCTTTACACTTCCTCCTACAATGACGCAAAAATCGTCATTTTGCGTCATTGTAGGAGGAAGTGTAAGAGAGGGGGATTTCTGTTAAGACTACAAGCACTAGATCCACCCTTTCAAACTCGCCCATAGGGGGTTGGACCTAATGCGCTAACAGACCTATCACAGATCAGTGCGAGTGCGTTTGATTTCACCGGCAGAAACCTGCAGAAAACAGGGACGTAGAAAGCTGAGTAGTAGGGGTTACCATACTCTATTTCCCAGACATGTCCGGCCGTCGAGATCGACAAAAATGTCCGGGATTCAGCTTTTGCTTTCTGCGGTCGCCATCCATTGTTTACATGCTCACCTTTTGTTTCAATCTAACTGAATTCACCCCGATTGGTGAATCTGAATGTAATGTTTACATGAATGCTAAACAAGTGATCGGTTTATGTGTGTTTTAACATTGCTAAGACCTGGACGAGGAGAGAGTGAGAGACAGCAGCAAAGAGAGAGAGCATGGCACAGAGGAGAAGGGAGCGAGAGGATCTAATCCTACAGATACTAAAGGAGGACATTAAATACCAGAGGGAAGCAGAGGCCAGAGAGGTCACAAATAACGTTTTGTGAACGTTTGGTATGCCAAGCTCTACAAAAAGCATTAATTTCATCTTTGTTACATAAAATGTTTTATTTAAATATTTCTATATTTGACAAGTATAAAGCAGCAAATTAATTTTAACAACTATATACAACAAGACCAAGAAGAACATCAACAATGGGGAATGGGGAGCGGGGAATGGGGAATGGGGAGGTGTCCTAGGTCGTTTCCTCCACAGTGAATCACGAGCACATTCGGAGCAATTCTTCCTTCAAGGCACTGTTGGAAGAAGAGAAGGAGGTCTCCCCAACACATGCCTCTCCTGCCAAACCACTGGACCTGGGAAGCCACTCCAAGGTTGGTGCCTATGGTCTCTCTGGCTCGCTGTTGGCCACGTCTAATGTAACGGTCACCAATAATCCAGACTCTGTGCACACCTGATAAAAAGATTATAATAAAAATTATGAACTCATTCAGTAGCTGCATCACAATAAACTTGATGCATTTCAAGGCCTTTCTTTAACATGGACAGCCAAAGCTCACAATCTTAAAATCTAGGGCTGGTCCATGATTTAAACATCTACAATTTTCCAACGAACATACAATAATATTTAAATGTTTGTGTATTTTGAAATGAGATTGCCACTACATGCATTATTTGTGTGTTAAACGCAAGTGACAAAATATATTTAAATAAAATATTTCAAAATAGGTTGAGTAGAAACATACCTTTCTTTGAGTAGTGGATTTACTGCTAGGTTGTTGACTTTGCTTAAAATAAAAATAATAATGTTTAACAGTTGCAACATCTGTAGAATAACTGGTAAAACATTGTTTTTCATGTTTGTTAAATTGATCATTAGGAGTTTAAATATACACAATATAATTGTTGGTACTACAACAAGTCTTAAATAAGAATTATGAATTTCACTCTTCTGTCTCTGCATAGGAGATATTTTAACTGTCAGTTAAATGGAGTATCAAAAAAATATATATATTAAAATACTTAAATTACTAGAGTAACCAATTTGAAATTCTGAATTGTAACGGTGTAATTATTTAATTTCTTTATAAATAGACCAATCAAAATGCTGAACTTACCTCATGTTAAATCCAAATGTGGTTTTATTTAGAAGGGAAATCCAAACACGTAATCCAATTCACAGGCAAAAGTCAAACACAGGAAGGCAGTCCAAACTACCAGGCAAACAAAACAGGCGAGGGGCAGAGGCAAAAAGGGTAATCCAGTGAACAGAACGCTCAGAAATGCAGTACGAATAAAGCAAGACTTCGCAGTGAGTGAGTGAGTGAGTGAGTGTGAAAACCAGGCTATTATAGTGCGAGTTAAACAAGGTAATGATACACAGGTGAATGCGCTGATGAGTCCGGGCAGTGAGTTATGGGAAATGTAGTGTGTAAGGGTTAAAAAATCACTTGTAATGAGAGATGTTTTATGTAGTTTAGTTTATTTTAAAGTTAAGACCAGGTTAAAATTCTGCCCAGTGGAAACATTTTTACCCTGTTTTCAAAATTTTTAATTGTAAAAGGGACGCCTTTTATTTTATTTTGAAAGGGACAATGCACATTTTCTTTATTAGTGTTCAAAAGAATTAATTAGTAAAATTTATTAGTTTTCTCTGGGCCTGAAGCGTTTACTTTGAAAACATTAGAGTGTTCAAAGCAGGCCACAGAGGAGAGAAGAGGAGAAGGGAGCGAGAGGATCCAATCCTACAGCTACTAAAGGAGGATATTAAATACCAGAGGGAGGCGGAAGAGAGGAGGCAAGCAGAGGCCAGAGAGAGGTCACACCGCTTTTTTTGCTGTTGGAGAGGTTGGCGGAAAAATAAAGTCAATTAAATTGAACTGGTTTGGTCTTTGCCCCTTAATTATTTAATATAAACTGTATATCCATTTTTTTAAAACCTTGTTCTTTAGACTGCAATAGAAAAAAACTTGGTAACAAATAATTAGCATGTGAAGCCTAAAACAATGTATTGAACAATATCTTTTTTTTTAAGTTTTGTGATTAGGTATTCCAAGCTCGACAAAAGCATTAATTTGATCTTTGTTACATAACATTTTTTATTTAAACATTTGTATATTGACAACTATATAAATGTAGCAGCAAATTCATTTAAACAACATTCTCATATCTACAACTATATACAACAACATAAACATTTACAACTATATACAACAATTGAAACATTTACAACTATATACAACAATTGAAACATTTACAACTATATACAACAAGACCCAGAAGAACATCAACAAGCGGCCGTCAGCCACACTGCCTACGGTACCGCCGGTGCTGCTGTTGTTGCTTCAAGGCTGCAGACAGAAGAAGAAAGTTTAGGTTAGTCCAGTGCTAATCCACTCTGTCATGTAAGATGAAAAGCAAATTAAAGCAAATTTAATCTAATGGCCTTCGTTGACGGAGGACATTTCTTAAATTTGAGCGTATTGTCCGCCCATCACACCCACCCTGGGGTAGTCTTTATGTCCGAAAATGCCGCACGTGCCAATGCCATCGTGGTGATCAACACAGTCTTTGATGTGTTCTCCAACAAGATCAAGAATCTGCCACCAGAGCAGAAACAAAGACCAACGATCCAAAAAAACAACAGCTACAACCTCGGTCGAATGAACATATTGAAAGAGGACCAACCCTTTGTGCTGAAACTCTTCATGGAGGCAATAAGTGAAGTAGACACAAATCCTGAACAATCGCTTGTTGTCACTCTGACGAAATTTGGCCAGAAAGACCAGGAGCCCCTCAAGCTGGCTGAAATGATCGACCTAAGAGCAGTTGAAGATATATCTGTCCACGCAGCCTGCACCATACGCCCAGCAGACTACAGAATGGAATTGCTGTGGTCAAGGAATGGACTCCAGCAGGTGGTGGGACACAGGGGGTCCTTGTTTACGGCTTATGGGATACCGGAAGCAAGCAATTACCAATCTAACCTCGACCAGCATCCGCATACCCTGGACAACAACCTGAGAATGGTGTTCAGTGGCATGGAACCGAACTCAGAGTTGAACTTCGTCCAGCTCTACTCAACAACACCACACTGCCATGTTGGTAAAGTTGCCACACATCCAGTAAGTAGGGTAATCACGACTTGCGGGCTTCACAATCCACAACACAGCCAATCCCTGCTGAAGCAGGCGAAGGATTATGTTGACTGCTTTCGTGACCTTTCGGGCAAAACAAATGGCCGTGTATTCGCAAGACTGGAGGCAGTCTTTCTACTGAAGGAGAACCTTCCAGAAATTATTGAACCACGCCATTTCTTTGACGAAAATGACCTCTACCACCTTCTGGAGGACTACCCCATGGTCCTTGTCTTCAAGGACAATCCCAAAAAATTGGGACTGCGCCATGTCGTCAACCCAGTGACGGAATTCCTCACTCAAAGCCTCCACAATCTTTTGTCAGAATGCAAAGGACAGGGAGGTTACAACAACAGTTGGACTGCCTTCCAGCTAGAGTTAGCTCTAGAAGAGCTTTTCTTTGGGAAACCTAACAGCAGAAGTTCAGTACAGTTCTCTGTTAGTCTGGGAACAAATGGCACTAACCCTAACAGCGTCACAAAAAGAAGAGGCTTTCTGGGATTGTCTCCTGCGGGTAGTGCAAGTGTGGGAGAACATCCACCACCACTCAGCACATGGTTCAAAGACCAACTGCAACAAATGCGAGTCATGAGAATCTTCCCACTTACAGATTCCCTGAAGGCACCACCAGTCGTCGTTGGAGAAACCCTCGTTCAAATCCTTCTTAGTGACTTGCACCAACGAAATGATCAAATACCAACCCATTCGCTTAAAGACAAGACCCCCCCCCATTGTTTGGGAAGTTGATCGGGTGCAGGACAGTAACCGACTTCTGCAAAGACCTGGTGGAGCGGGACGCCTTTAATCACCCGCACACCTTTAAAAGGGCTCTGCAACTGGTTGAGGCGGCGGGTCAAGACGTGAGGATGTGCCTGCAGCTGGCCCTTTCAGCATTTAAATTCTTTCCAGCAATCGTGTACTGGGATGAGAGCAGACACCCAAAAGCCAAGTGGAATAAGACTGTATAGACTACATTGAGCTGTATGCAGAGACTGGGATGCCATCGCCTGAAGGTCAGGCAGCAACCTTCATGGGGGACATTTGTGCAGGGATGGAGAGAGAAAACCTCACCTATGCCAAAAACCTTTGTTTCATTTACCTTCTTGACTGTATGGGTGTTTACCAATGGTGTTGTTAAATAACTTTTCATATGTTGGTTACAGCATTACAGTAGTTTAAGGATAATTGCCAGCTAGTAACTTTGATGTTATTTATCTTTAATAGTCATAGAAACAAACGGTTTTCTTTTATGTAAAAATAATCCCCGACACCAACACAAAATGTTGTGCAAAATTACACATGCGGTCACCACCACATCACCACCTGTGCACAAGGCAGAGCAAAAGGATACAAGACTGTTGAGACATGGAAAAACATGAACACAGAAGATAGTGTGACTTTAGCAGTTGTTAAGCATTAACTGTTATTTTGAGTAGGGTACTATGATTTGATTAAGAAATTCACTACAGAAGTATTGCAATGATTTATTACCTTAGAGGCAAACTCTGTAGGCTGAACCGGTCGCCAGCCAGAACAGGAACACGAGTGTCTCCAGGGTCTTGCCCCATCCGTGCTGCCTGTCAGTCTTCAGGGCCACCATCAGCTGCTGCATGGCCTCTGTGCCCAGCCTGAAGTCTGGCCGAGTGTCCTCCCCTCCATAGTCCCGCTGCAGTGCTGGCCCTGGGGCACTGATGGCACAGCCGAGCCTGTACAACATGAAGAAGAGAGGAAGGTTTAAGCATAATTTCAGTTTTGTCATTTATTTAATGTTTGTTAAACTATTAAACACATCGGCTCAACTGATTTGCAGAGGGGGGATTTAAAGCTTTTCCCTTTTACTGGTGATTCACCTTGTAGTTTTTACTTCATATAGCCTTGTTTTGTTAATCACATATTTTACCATTGCATGTGTTTTAACAGCTAGAATGTTACCAGTCAATAAGCTTAACACTCCTATTATGTTGTGGGTTAATAAAAAGTGTCAATGGAAAAGATGCCAGCTTCACTTGTGTTGAATGCAATAACATACACACATATAGCACACACATACATTATGTTCAAAATGTGGAGAGAAAGACTGAAGGATCATTTTGCTCAATAGGGTAAAGAAAAAGCCTAGTTGGGGAAATAAAAAAAATCTTGTTTGTGAGATAGGACAAGTCTTTAACAAATATTTCTTAACCCTCTGGGGTCTGAGGGGTTTTTGGGGTCCTTGAGATGTTCTGACATGCCCTGACATTTGTGCTTTTTTCAGTTGCTTATAAACATATTAATGGTAAAGGTGTAAATTCACTCTATTTAGCACAAACAGGGCTACCATAATATATGAACAACTTGCATGTACATGTTTGTATTTTTGATAGAATAATGTTTATGCATGGTTTTTTCAAAAACAAAAAACTAAAGTTTCTGAAATAAGGCCATAAAACACATTCTAAATATATCTAAATAAGACTTTTGACAAATGGATGACGTTGCCTAGAATTTTTTCTTCAAAATTATGTGAAAATCATCCTGCCTAATCATTCACATAACACAATACATTGATTTAAATCTTGTAAAACACTTTTTGTTTGGAAAGGCCATATGCGGGTGGGCGTGATTCACACCTGTGGAGTCAATGGGGCCCGCATAATGAGGCTGCATACGTAATGAGCCTTTCATTCAGGTGTGTGAATGAGCCACAAAAATGCAAGGACAATATATAACTGGTTTGTTGTTTTTTTTCCACAAATTTTGCTTGCAAATTGTAAAATATCCAAGGTAAACATTTCTAGTAATTGTGCAGTTAATTGTTCTCATACTGTATTTTCAGATTTGGAATATATTCTCTTCCCAAATGTGTCACTAATAAAGCATAATAAAATTATTTAAAGAGAAGGCTTATAATGACCTTTTAAGATTTTGTTTACATCTATCCTTATATATATATATATATATATATATATATATATATTTTTTTTTATATACAATTAAGGTTATACAATTACAACAACATTTAAAATTGTAACAATATTTCCAGTGTAATCTTTCTTTGTATTCGCGATTCATATTAAAACAGTATTTTTGCCAGCTGTAGTAGCTCCACAACAGCGCGCATCTGTGCGTTCGTTCGTTCATTCATTCATACACAGAAACGCAATTCATATTTAAACAGTATTTTTGCCAGCTGTAGTAGCTCCACAACAGCGCGCATCTGTGCGTTCATTCATTCAAACACGATTCATATTATTTAAACAGTATTTTTGCCAGCTGTAGTAGCTCCACAACAGCGCGCATCTGTGCGTTCGTTCGTTCATTCATTCATACACAGAAACGCAATTCATATTTAAACAGTATTTTTGCCAGCTGTAGCTCCACAACAGCACGCATCTGTGCGTTCATTCATTCAGATTAGAACAAAGCAAACAGAACTGACCTAATTCCTCAGCGGGATCCGTTTGCTCCTCGAAATGATACTTCCAGAACTTCTGAGGTAAATTTTTGCAGGATTATTATCAAGACAGTATTATTCCTCACAGCATCGTAAAGTACATAAGTCTGAAAGTGAACTCGCGGTGTGTTATCCAGCTGATGTGGGCGTTTCACAGGTTTGTTTGGATCGCCTCACATTTGCGTTTGAATAGCGCGCGCTCTCCGTGGGCGGAGCACATTAAAACTTAATGAGCTGAGATGAGAACGACTGACATCTCTCTCTTTGCATACATATTACATAAACTGTGAATATTTGTTTTTCATAAAAATTACTTCATTTAAAAGAAGAAAATTCAAGCTTCATGCCTGTGTGACTGTATGCCTGTTTGACTGAGTATTCGCTGAGTTACAGTTCATTTTCGGACGCGTTTCAGAATTGACTTCACTGACGGAGAGTAGGCAGAACTCGCATCATGTTTATTTTTCTTTATTTGGCAAAAAGCACAACACTTTGTTTTTATTATGAGCATACACAAAAAAAATACACACTAAACAGGATCGATTGATGTATAACACAAGCATATAAGATAAAAAATATTATTTTATTTTTTTATTTTTTTTTGCACTCATACGGAAAAAAACGAACCTATCGCGCCGGCGCGACAGCCGACCTCAGGGGGTTAATTTATTACATGGCTTGGTTGGCTCCGGTGTGTTATTTCTTGATAATAGACGAAGTATAACACACCGTTGCCATGAATAACAGAGCATTGCCCATGGACGCTGTTCTGTTCACTCAGGCAATATAATCATTTTTAAATCAATAAACTCCTTTTTAAATCAATATTTTGTGTCAAATTATTGATTATTGAGTATTCGGAGAACATATTGAGCAATATTTTGATAGTTAGTGCCACCTGAAATTCCCTGAGCAACAAATTAAACTGCCTGCATAACCAAATGGTTTACTATCATCATATTTTAATGAAATAATTGTGTTACTTTTTCTACTTGTATTATTACTATGAAATTACAGAATTGAGGTAGTTCTTGTGGAGTTGTATATGTGTGTAGAAGGGTTGGTTGTGTGTTGGGCATATGTACAGAGGAGGATACAGGGTAAATACTAGGTGGCAGCTGGTATGAGTTAGATGCCTGTGCATCATTCTCCTGAGCCTCATATAAATCATTCATTATTTTTCTCTTTAGTCTTGTCTTTAGCACAATGTTTTTAATTGACCTCAACTCCTCAGCTACTTGTGCTCCAAAGTTGCTGTCACTATCAGAAGTAGGTTTGCTTCTACCAGCCTTAAAAGCAGGTGACATCTGCTGTAAAATGTTCAATTTTTCCATTTCAATGGCATCAGCAGATCGCCTTTTCTTTAGTCTCTTCGCAGTAGGTGTACACGGTACAGGAGGGGAAAGGTCGTCATCATTCTGGAGAATAGATGGTTCCTCAGCAGATGTTTCGTCGTCATCATCTGGATCATTCAAGGGGTCCCTCTCTGCAGCCAGGCCATCTTTAATTGATCGAGGCAGCTACATAATACATAAAAAAAAAATATATGAATGGATTTTTAGTAGGGGTGTAACGGTTCACAAAATTCACGGTTCGGTTCGATACGATACACTTGTGTCACGGTTCGGTTCGTTTTTGATACTGCAAAAAATGCCAGAGAAATTTCCTTGATTTAATTTTTTATATTCTTTTTTTTTTTAAATTAAAACTAACATCATAAAGTATGATTTTTTTTTACTTTGAGCAATTCTGGAGCTATAATTGACTCTTCTTATGAGCATATAAACGATACAGCTACTTGGAAAAAAATGAAATGTAATATTGTAGTAGTTATAAACAAAGGTTTATTTCAGTTCAGATTAACATTTGAGGGCAGCAATTGTATTCATAATGTCAACATAAAACCGACGTAATGTTACTTGAAGGCATTATAGCCTACTATTCCTGCCAAACTTCCATGGTTGCAGACAGTTAGTGTTACTACAGTAAATCCATGGTAAATGTTGCTGATCTGTGGACACTGGATAGTTCATTCATGACACAATGTTTCTTCCAGGTTTCCACGTCAGCGCTGTTCGATCCGCTAATAACAGAGAAATGTGAATGTTTCTCACTAGATCTCGCAGCGATGTTATTACTTCTGTGGCGAATTCAAATGCTTTCTTTACTGGATCTCTTATTAGCGCTGTCTGTGTAGTAACAGTGTCACGCACCTACATTTGAAATAACGAAATTTTGGCAGGAAAATGGTCCAACGAACCGCTCGGTTTGAAAATGCGTACCGAAAGCCTCATACCGAACGGTTCAATACGAATAGCCTGCATGTATCGTTACACCCCTAATTTTTAGACATAAAACTTAAATATTGATGAACAGTCAACAATTAGGCTAACGTTACATACGCTGCTTTCAGTGGCACGCTGGGTAACATGCTTCCTCAGAAACATCAGTGTCTTCATAAGCCATCATTGTTTGCTTGTTAGTGGCTTTTCAAAACTCCCACTTGGTTTAGTTTTCAGAAGCTTGCTGAACTGGGTACTTAAAGTTGTGGCCCGCGTCTTCACTTCTTCCACTGACATGAACAAACACGAGACATTTATATGAATTATATTATATTTATATGAATGAATGTTATCGTCCTGCTAGCGATGGGTAGTGTAGATAAACATTACCTGGTATCTCAAGTGCAGCAGCAATTTCTGCCGCCGGCTGTTTTGATTTTGTTTCCCGGTGCCTTCGTCACCTCGCTTTCTGATTGGCTCCACGCCACAGGCTGCGTGCTCGTTCGTCCCCGGGGGACACCACACACGAGGAGAAATCAGGCCAAAAAAATCCAACATGTTGATATCCCCGATTTGAGATCGGAGCAGTCCCGACATCCTTCCGAGCAGACGAGAGCAGTCTTAACACACCACACACGGCAGGAATATCTGCTCAGACTATTTTACGATAATCGGAGCATCCTTAAGATTGTCGGAAGGGGTGAATCGGGGCTCAAATCTGCCTAATTATCCTGCCGTGTGAACCAGGCTTTACAGAATGAATCCCTACATACATAAAAAAATACTACAAGGATTCTCTTTCTTTTAAATTTTATTTCACTCCTTCTACATCCCAGCAAACACAGAACGTTGGCGCAACGTAGCCAACCTTCTAACAACGTTTTAACAACATGGCCAAAAGGTTGCTATAGCTACGTTGTGTAGTGAAGGTTGTTACAGCGTTGTCACAATGTTGACATTAAACCACCGTTCAGGGCCACTGCTTAAGGTTGTGCCTAGGGTGTCTGGACAACCACTGGACTACATAATGTACTCGTCACTGCCCTGAAGCGGGAAAATCAGCCTTTTAAATTCCAACCACCTGTTGTTGGGCTCATTGTGTTCTCATTCTTCATCGAGCAAGGCTACGTGAGTATTTATTTCTTTTTTTTTTCCTCACAAATGTATTCCTTTTGGAAGTGCAATTTGAATATATTATACAGTTTTAATAAAGTTGAATTAACAAAACCTTCTGTCATTTTTACTCTTCAAAGTGTACACTTGCAGGTGTTGATAGCCCCTTTAAATAATAATATAGACAATAAACAATAAACGATAAAAAGTATAGCTAATGGGGGATATAGCAGCATATAAAAATATTGTCAGAACGTCGTCTCTCAGTCGCTGAATGTCGCGCAACAACGTTGCTACAGCCCTGTCACGTCTTACATTTCTATGTTGTTACAATGTTGCGAGCACGTACACAGCGACGTTGCCATAGCAGAAATGCAACGTGCCACAGACGTTGCCACAACGTAAATGTGTTTGCTGGGTTGCAGCTATAGCTTTTACTCCTACATGTCTTGCGGTTTCGCAATATTTTCTACACTGTTTTCAAGTAGTATCTTCACAGGTGAAAGAACTATAAGTGCTCTTCAATCTTACATTTTCATATTATCTTCATTTTCCTTTAAAAAGGACTAGGATTTGTGTGGGGGAAAAAACAACATTTCACACGACGAACGATGGTTTATGACGTTATACGATATCGTCCCCATCAGAGCTTTGCATATCTCATCATTGAACAATCAAAAAACACATTTTAAGTTAAAAATATAACTCATCCCATCTGAATATCAGTTAAATACAACATTGACTACACATATGAGCCGTTTTTGGCATGAAAATTAATTTGGCTGATTTTAAATTAATTATTTTCCTTCTGAGGAACACATTAAAAATTAAAAACAACATCCAGAATTAAAAATATGATCCATCTTACCCGAATAAGTTGATTGAGATGTTAAATAGCATGATTTGAGGCATTAAAACTCGATATAAATATTTTCCCTCATGACGAGGAAAACCACATTCCACACGACGAACGATGGTCGTGACGTCATCCGATGTCGTCGCCATGAGTTGAGTGCTTTAAAAATGAATAACAACATGCACAACACAGATACAAAAATATGTTCACACCAGCATGATTAGGCACAACCCTGGCTACATGTACACACCATTCCCATGCGATTGTAACAAGAACTCGATTTTATATCGCCATTTTCCCTCGTGGACTCTGTTGTTTCATTGTCTCTCCACTCTTGCTCGACCATGTGCGGAGGAGAGAGTGACCTAATTACACTAAAACATCGTGTAACTCTTTAATTTGAACTTTTTTCACAAAAATCCTTTTATACATCTGTCCTTTCACGTATTTACTAACAATTCGCCGACTTGGATTTTTGTTTTGACTGTTTAAAGCTTAGTTTAGTCGTTTTTCGGGGAAAAAAAACTTTTTTCAACGGCAGTCTATTTAAGGGGGGCGCGCAATGCGCGCGCTCACTCACACACCTCACTTGTTGAATGTGCAGACACGACGATCGCTCTGTAGTATCGAATTTCAAAAAGAACACTAGTAAAGACAGATTCATTAAAAAAATATATTGTAGACATTATAAAATATCTTCTTATTATATAAATATATATTTCCCTTTATTTATCCTTTTTGTTAACATATATTTTTTCAAGCCTGTCTGAAGAAGGTATTACATATACCGAAAAGTCCGATAGACTTGTTCTCCATTTTATTGTTTTTGTTTATTGTTTTATTGTTTATTTATATTTTGCACCTTAAAATACAAAATGACAAAAATAATAATAACAAAACATAAAATATATGAACAACTAGGACAAATATTATCAATTTAATGATGTGCAGGAAGAGGCAAAAAACCCCAACTGGGCTTATTTAACGCCTCCACCTATAGACATAATTACAATAAAATCAAAACAAAAAACATAAAAACAAAAACATTTTACTACATAAAAGTGACAACAAACTAGTGAAATACATATATCCATAACATACACAAAACACACATGCACATACATATATACATACAAATAACATCAACAAATTTTAATGACGATTACAGTAATGAAAATAATAAACAAAAAATATGATCATGACATAAAAATAAAATAATTCCTATATTAAAAATTTAGAACAGCAGTTAAATGGGCTTTTAAATATCTTTTATAACATTTTAATGTGGAGGAGTTTATTGCTAAGTGGGAAAAACTGTTCCATAATTTAGTACCCCTAAATCTGATAGTAAATTGACCTCTGCACGTAAGAAACTTTGGAAGATGAAGATCTAAGGATTGACGAGTTGAATAAGAGTGAACCTGTGAATTAAATTTAAAATAAGTCTTAAAGTGCTCTGGGATATTTTCATGATTAAAATATACCTTATAAATAAAAACACATATTTGAGTGATATTAATGTCATACACAGTAAGTATCTGAAGATTCTGAAATAGAGGCACAGATGAAGAATGTGACTCAGATCGGGTTGCAATCCTGACAAAACGTTTCTGAAGAACCAAAATTCTATGAAGTGTAGAAGGAAAAGTGCTTGCCCAAACTATATTACAATATGAAAGATATGGATAAATTAAACTATAATAGAGTGTAAGAAGACAATTTGTAGTAATGAGATTGCTAATCCTCCTAATTATACCAATAGATTTATTTATTTTCTTACTAACCCAGTCAATTTGTGTTTTCCAATTCAAGTTCTCATCAACAAAAATTCCGAGGAATCTTGTTGTTGAAACTTGGGATATCCCCACAGTCTCCATTTTGACTTTTAAAAGGTTCTTGGAATATGATTTTTTTCCACTAAAAATTATATAATTAGATTTTTTTGTATTCAGCGATAACTTATTTAATCTGAACCATGTAGCATATGCAGTTAAACCAGTATTTACATTTTTAATCAGAAAATTAAAATTTGAATGAGAATAAACTAAAGTTGTGTCATCTGCAAACATTATTGGGAAAAGAATATTTGACACATTTGATAAATCATTAATATAAATAAGAAATAATAATGGTCCAAGAATGGACCCCTGTGGGACCCCACAAAGTAGTCTGGCTTTGTTGGAATAGCATCCATTGATACAAACAAACTGTTGTCTGTTTGAAATATAATTTTTTAACCATTCAAGCGTAACATCATGAAAACCATATTTTTGCAATTTTTTCAATAGAATATGATGGTTGACTGTATCAAAAGCTTTTGAGAAGTCGACGAATATACTACAGGTAAATTCATTATTTTCTAATGCAGAGGAAACTTTGTCAATCAAATAAAGCAAGGCCATAGATGTCGAATGACTTTTCCTGAAGCCATACTGATGTTTATAAAGAATTAAATTAGAATCAAGATGGAATAAGATCCTTTTATATATAACTTTTTCTAATATTTTTGAAAAACAAGGCAATATCGATATGGGTCTATAATTATTGAAGCAACAAGGGTCATCTGCTTTAAACAGAGGAATAACTTTGGCAACCTTTAAATCCTCTGGTACAACTCCTGTTTTCAGGGAAAGTGAAAAAATGAAAACCAGTGGCTGCAAAATAAACTGCTTGATCTGTTTGACAAGGAATGAAGAAATATTATCATGGCCGGATGAAGATGTTTTCATTTCATCAATAATATCACTTATTTCTTGAACATCAGGAGGCTGAAAAAAAGAAATAGAAGGATAATTCCTTATAATATAATCTAGTGGATTACCATTACAAGCAGGAACTTTACTGGCTAATTCATGTCCAATGTTAACAAAAAAATTATTAAATTTTTGAGCTATATCAAATGAGTTATTAAAGGAATTAACACCTTCATAAAAAACTGAAGGTAATTCTGAATGAGACTTATCTCTATGCAGCAACTGATTTATAACTTTCCATGTGGTTTTAGTATCATTTGAACACCTCTTAAATTTCTCACAGAAATATTTCTTTTTTGACGATCTAATGTAATAAGTATATTTATTTCTATAAGATGTATAAGCACCACGGGTAAGGGGTGTAGGATTTGAAATATATTTTTTGTACAATTTATTCTTTTTCCTCAGCAGCTTCAACAAGTCAACTGTAAACCAAGGCTTACTAAAGGCCTGACTATATTTCCTAGTAGAGCTAATAATTGGAAAACATTCATTGAAACTACCGTTAATAATTTTCATAAAATTTTGATATGCAAAATGAGCATTTTTTTCTTTGTAAAGATCATTCCATGAAGTACTGGCAAGCATATCTTTAAATTTAGAAACATTTAGCTTGCTCATAATTCTTTTAAACATCTTTTTATTTTTTTGTTTGGTTGTATTAAACTTAATTAACGAAAATTGGAATATAGGGAAATGATCAGACAAATCCAAATACAAGACTCCAGATTTCATTCCTTCACTCAAATTATTTGTTAAGATGTTATCAATCAAAGTTGCTGAATTCTCCTTTACTCTAGTAGGTTTATGAATAAGAGGGAAAAAATAACTAGAATAAAGTATATTTAGAAAATCTGCAGTAAATGTATCTGGATTAGTTTTTAAAAGATTAATATTAAAATCACCTAAGATGTAACAAAGTTTATCCTCCTTGTTAATCAGATCAAGAGAACTGGATAGACATTCATTAAAATCTTTGACAACAGAATCTGGTGAACGATAGATGATGCCAACTATGACGTTTTTTCCACCAAAAACACCAGAGAGCTCCACAAAAACAGATTCTACTGAATTCAGTGATAAATCATCCCTAACTTTAAATTCATAGTTGTCTAAAAAAAATAAAGATACTCCACCTCCCGATCTATTTTCTCTTACATAATGAACTGAATTGTAATTTGATAATTTAAATATTTCTTTAGAGTCTTCTGTAAGCCATGTTTCAGATAAAGCAATAACAGAAAACTTATGTTTAAGTAAAGATAAATAATGAATAAATTTGTCATAGTTACAAGAAAGACTTCTTATATTCAAGTGAAAAGTGGAGAATATATTAGAAGGCATGGAAACATACAAGTCATTAAACTGAGTTTCATCATAAAATCTGCAAAGGTTTGTGGTATCAAATGATGAAAAAAAATGTAAATCTGGGTCAACATCGAAATTATAAGAATCAATTAAAGAGGAATCAAAAATATTGAAATCAGAATCAGATGTATTGTAGTAGTCCATAGAGTGTATATTTACTGTAAGAAAATAAAATAAAAACACAATATTGTATAAAGAAAACATGGTAGACAACTATTGAACCAACCTCTAACTGTTGGTCCTCCTTTGTTGAGGAGGATTTTGTGTTGGTGGATGGACAATAAGTTTGTCATATCTCAAATATGCAATGTCACCTCTCTCTCGAGCCGCCTTCATTGCAGGGAGTAGATCTTTCCTTCTTTGACGGACGGTTTCAGAGAAGTCCTCATTGATGAAAATGCCTGAGCCCTTCAAGTTCTTTGCTTTATCCAGAACAGCCAGTTTGTCCTTAAGCCGCAGAAATCTGACCACAATAGGTCTGGGCTTTTCTGAAGGTGTCGCTGGCTTCCCAGTTCTATGAGCCCAGTCAAGCTCTATTTTCAAGTGATCCAACTGTAACTTTTCACTGAATAGTTTTCTCACTTTATCTTCAGAATCAGACACTTTTTCTCTCACAGACTCTTTAATGCCGTCCACAACAATATTATTCCGTCTTGACTGGCCCTCCAGATAGTCAGCCTTCTCTGTGATAGAATTGAAACTTTTACAGATTGTGTCCAGATCTGACCTGGTTTCTCTGCAAATCTTTGACCAGGTGCCACAAGAGATTTTAAAGTCATCAAATTCTTTTTGAGTCATTTCCAGACTCACCTTGAAGTCATAAACTTGCTTTGACAGATCATCAATCCTCTTATTAGAAGAGTCAACTATGATCTGTACACAAGATTTGAAATTTTTTTCTTGCTGTTCAAGCAAAGTTCTGTAGAAATCCTTCTGCTGATCCAATAACTCACGCACTTGAGCCATGGTAACATAATCCTCGGTGGTGTGGTTAGAGGCTTTTGGTGGCATTGTTTAATGACCAAGGCCCACTAGGCCCGAGGATTCAGCAGTAGTGTCCCAGAAACTTCACAAAATACAAACAACAGCCACAATTTTGCTTGAAGATATTTGATTAAGCTTTTCTTACTTCAAACAGCAGCTAATATTTTGAGATTTAAGAAGGATTCCTCCGATTTTTTATGGATCAGAAAACCAGCAGTAAGATCAGAAAAACACAGCTTCAGCCATCTTGAGAGGTGCATAAATGTGACGTGACCCGTGGGCTTATTTTGATTGTTTACATTTATTTCTCTGATTTATTTTATTTATCTGATTTATGTTTGGGATTTCCCGAGATACTGTTAGGATGGATGTCTTTAGAGCAGTAGCGTAGCTAGAAAAGAGACTCTTATTAATATAATTTGTTAGTCTTTAAATTTAGAAATTCTAATCTAATTTCTGATTAGAAATATTACATGGAAAGGGTAAGGGTAAAACTTTAAGAGATCTGATCTCTGACCCCAGCAGGCGGACAGGCCTACCAAATTGAATCCACTGTAATGCTGATCAGTAGCTGAAAGAGTTGGCCTGAATTGCTGAGCCTGGACTTGTGAGGCAGAGGAAATCTACTCTGTAATTTATGGATGTCTATAATTTAAAGCAATGCCCTTACATTTTTTTGTTTGAGACCAGGATAAAACTCTGCCCAGGTGATTTATTTTTTTACCCTGGTCTCAACAAAGAGAGGGCAGGTTTGCTGCTGACTAAGGGTAACATATAGCCTGGATTCAGGCCTTTCATTGGAGTTTTGTTTTGCAATAAAATAAAAAATCACGTTAAATGGGAGTATGTATAAAATATTTATTTTTATTTAAAAAAATAAATAAAAAAATCAGTCGTCATTCTCCTCTTCGTTGTCTGCAAAGTACTGGAGATAAATAAAAATTAAATGAATAATTAACACCAGAATTGCAACTAGAGAGTTTGACATCCTACATTGAATATATCCATTACCTCAAAATCGTCATCATTTGCCCCTTGGGGGGCGGGGGGGATTGGGGCTGTTGGGTGGAGGTGGAGGAAGAAGAGGAGGAGGAATATGAGCTCCTCCTACGATCTCCTGCGACGAGGATGTGTGCTCACTGTCCTGCAAAAATAACACAACACAACATCTGTCCGACTGCACATCATACGATGATCAAGTTTTAATGACAAGTGTACACAGTCAGTGCGGCTTAAAATCACAGTGGGAAGACTTGGGGAAAAAAAAAAAAAAAACTTGGAAAAAATAAATGAAATGTGTATTTTTACCACAAGTTTTAATTTGTTGTAAATCAAGTTAATAAAGATTAGGCCAAATGAAAAAGCATTTTCTATCAATATTATTTCTACTTACCAAACTCCCACTTCCACAGGAAGTGGTCACCCCACTGTCGCTGGACACATTTCCCATCTTCGTCTGAGGAAACAAACTCCCCCTTCCACATGAAGTGTTCACCCCACTGTCGCTGGACACATTTCCCATCTTCGTCTGAGGAAACAAACTCCCACTTCCACACGAAGTGTTCACCCCACTGTCGCTGGACACATTTCCCATCTTCGTCTGAGGAAACAAACTCCCACTTCCACACGAAGTGTTCACCCCACTGTCGCTGGACACATTTCCCATCTTCGTCTGAGGAAACAAACTCCCACTTCCACAGGAAGTGTTCACCCCACTGTCACTGGACACGTTTCCCATCTTCGTCTGAGGAAACAAACTCCCACTTCCACATGAAGTGTTCACCCCACTGTCGCTGGACATGTTTCCCATCTTCGTCTGAGGAAACAAACTCCCACTTCCACATGAAGTGTTCACCCCACTGTCGCTGGACACGTTTCCCATCTTCGTCTGAGGAAACAAACTCCCACTTCCACATGAAGTGTTCACCCCACTGTCGCTGGACATGTTTCCCATCTTCGTCTGAGGAAACAAACTCCCACTTCCACATGAAGTGGTCACCCCACTGTCACTGGACACGTTTCCCATCTTCGTCTGAGGAAACAAACTCCCACTTCCACATGAAGTGTTCACCCCACTGTCGCTGGACACGTTTCCCATCTTCGTCTGAGGAAACAAACTCCCACTTCCACAGGAAGTGTTCACCCCACTGTCGCTGGACACGTTTCCCATCTTCGTCTGAGGAAACAAACTCCCACTTCCACAGGAAGTGTTCACCCCACTGTCACTGGACACATTTCCCATCTTCGTCTGAGGAAACAAAGTCGTTGTGAGCATTTCTTAAAAATAAAATCTTTATAAATAAATGAATAAATGCAGTTCTTTTTATTTTGCATTCATGCGACATTATACACTCACCTAAAGGATTATTAGGAACACCTGTTCAATTTCTCATTAATGCAATTATCTAATCAACCAATCACATGGCAGTTGCTTCAATGCATTTAGGGGTGTCGTCCTGGTCAAGACAATCTCCTGAACTCCAAACTGAATGTCAGAATGGGAAAGAAAGGTGATTTAAGCAATTTTGAGCTTGGCATGGTTGTTGGTGCCAGACGGGCCGGTCTGAGTATTTCACAATCTGCTCAGTTACTGGGATTTTCACGCACAACCATTTCCAGGGTTTACAAAGAATGGTGTGAAAAGGGAAAAACATCCAGTATGCGGCAGTCCTGTGGGCGAAAATGCCTTGTTGATGCTAGAGGTCAGAGGAGAATGGGCCGACTGATTCAAGCTGATAGAAGAGCAACTTTGACTGAAATAACCACTCGTTACAACCGAGGTATGCAGCAAAGCATTTGTGAAGCCACAACACGCACAACCTTGAGTCGGATGGGCTACAACACCAGAAGACCCCACCGGGTACCACTCATCTCCACTACAAATAGGAAAAAGAGGCTACAATTTGCACGAGCTCACCAAAATTGGACAGTTGAAGACTGGAAAAATGTTGCCTGGTCTAATGAGTCTCGATTTCTGTTGAGACATTCAGATGGTAGAGTCAGAATTTGGCGTAAACAGAATGAGAACATGGATCCATCATGCCTTGTTACCACTGTGCAGGCTGGTGGTGGTGGTGTAATGGTGTGGGGGATGTTTTCTTGGCACACTTTAGGCCCCTTAGTGCCAATTGGGCATCGTTTAAATGCCACGGCCTACCTGAACATTGTTTCTGACCATGTCCATCCCTTTATGACCACCATGTACCCATCCTCTGATGGCTACTTCCAGCAGGATAATGCACCATGTCACAAAGCTCGAATCATTTCAAATTGGTTTCTTGAACATGACAATGAGTTCACTGTACTAAAATGGCCCCCACAGTCACCAGATCTCAACCCAATAGAGCATCTTTGGGATGTGGTGGAACGGGAGCTTCGTGCCCTGGATGTGCATCCCACAAATCTCCATCAACTGCAAGATGCTATCCTATCAATATGGGCCAACATTTCTAAAGAATGCTTTCAGCACCTTGTTGAATCAATGTCACGTAGAATTAAGGCAGTTCTGAAGGTCAAAAGGGGGTCAAACACAGTATTAGTATGGTGTTCCTAATAGGGCTGTCACTTTACGTTCGAAAATCGATTGCACAATCGATCGGACCAACCAACGCAAGTTTCGAAAACGAAAATAGGGAATCGATTTTAACGGTCTTTTCTCGGAGCGCGTCCAGCTCGTCATGTTATGCCCGCAGCGAACGCGCGTCATTTGCAACTGCAGGCTCTGACAAACAAGCATAACAGCAATGATCCTTCTGCATAATGTGTCTCTTTTTACTACAAAACTGTGAATTTTCCCGGTATTCAGACAGTCTCATGCATTCAGATACAGATTCGGGCAACGGTCTATCGCCTACATAGGCGAAATTTGTTTGGCATTTCTAATCGTAAACACAGCCATGTTGAAGAATGAGGTAATGTTTTTCATATGCTGCGTGCTATGGCAGTCCACTATGCTTATTGCTTTTCGAGAATGTTGCACTAGTCATTGTGCGCGAAACTTCACGCCAATAAATCATCAGAAATATTGCTGACTTGTGCGCGTCAGGCGCGGCGCCCTCTTTACGTTCGTCCTAATGCCTGTTAGTTGTCCGTTGATTTGCCCATATATGGCGTTTTATTTTTCAATTTTCGATTTTACAATCGATTCAATGAACACTTATGTCTCAAAAATCGAACAGGATTTTTTCATAAAAGTGACAGCCCTAATTCCTAATAATCCTTTGGGTGAGTGTATATAGAAAATTTTCCACCCTGGTGAACAAAGATTTATTCTATTCAAAATAAAAATGTTTTCTAACAATCTAAATCTTTACTGTCACTTTTTGAATCCATTTAACATTTACTTGCTTAGTATTAATTTATTCCAAAAAAGAAATAAAACAATGACTCACCCCAAACTTCTGAATGATAGTGTTGATAAACTTTGACCCTCTGGCTGACTTTCAGGTGTGAGGTGAGTTCTGATTGGCTAGTTTGATTTACCAACTCAAGGGTCAGATTACACAGTGCCACAGATAATCCAGCACATTCGGAGCAGTTCTTCCTCTAAAGATGAACTGAACTGAAAGAATCAACATTGATAACGTGTTTATGACAATTAAAAGTAAATTACTCTAAAAAAAATTATTAAAAATATCAATATAGCTTTTTTTTAAAGGCACACTATGCAAGAATTGTGTTTGTCAAACAGCGACCCCTAGAGTTGTGGAATACTTGCACTGTCGTATTGTTCAGAGTAGCATAAGCCCGATAAGCGAGGGTATAAAGGAAAAGTGTTTTATTTTTATTTATTTTTGGTCAAGTGCTCACGGAAGAGATGGGTTTTCAGCTGGGGGGTAGAGAGTTGTAGACTGAAAGAAAATGAAAAATAAGCAGAGAATCGAAGATAGGCTTACCTTGAGTCAACTAGAAAACTGGATAACAGCAGAACTGGTGTATTTAGAAAAACCACTTGCGCGCTCTCGCCGCGTCCACTGACTTGTCCTGGTTGTGATCTGAATCTCCTCGGTATTTATATCTTTCTACAGTTGCTGTCTCGGCGAGCAATTAAGCAAATACAGCGAAAATGGCCCAAATCGAAACTAGCTGCTAGCAGACAATATTTCAGTGCAATTAAACTGCAATAATAATGTTCACTCGCGGCTGTTATTTAAGTTATAACGCGTCTAGATAAAATACAGATTTGTGAGAAGGTAAAAATGAAAAATAAGCAGAGAATCGAAGATAGGCTTACCTTGAGTTAACTAGAAAACTGGATAACAGCAGAACTGGTGTATTTAGAAAAACACCTTGCGCGCTCTCGCCGCGTCCACTGACTGACCACTTGTCCTGTGTGTAATAGTTTGTAAATTGTGCTCGTTTACACTATTTACAACCTCTAGGCTTATTTATGTCCTGATAATTGTGTGAGATATTGACAACTGATCTCATGATAATCGCAGGAATCAACGTCAACAGCGTCGTTTACAAATAAGAGATTTACTTACTAGTCCATCAACAAGGTCAGGTGAGCATTGCTGTGGAATCCAGTGCTGCTTTTTAGCTCGCGCCAACGACTGAAAGCCTGACCGATTGGGACTATGGGACTCTTGTCCGGTTCCTCACGCGGTCAGATTCTCTCTTCCTTTTCCTACACTCTTCCGACTGCACTTTCTTTGTTTTTTTCCATCGTCGAGTCTTCCAAGAATCACATCTGAAATGTGCGCAAGTGTCTTCATGCTGTTGTTGATGTGTGTGACGTCGTTGCCTTGAAGCAAGTCGTGTTCTCGCGAGATTTATCGGGGGCGCCTCTCTCAAACTTGCATTGCTGGTTTTTCCAGCGGCGTCCCCCCCCAAGCTTTACTACCAGGATTATTCGCCCTACTATGAGTTTGTTTACTACCGAAATGACTTTGAAGCTGTTATATTAAGGTACAATTCTTGCATAGTGTGCCTTTAAAAGCAACACAAAAATTGCGTTTGTTAGTGTAAGAACGCTGGCCATTCTGATGACGTCACTGGAATGGTAGGACCTGCGACGGTATATAGGCAGCTGCAGGTCCTTTACACACGAAAATTAGTCATCTTGGTTACGCGTTTGAGCCTGTGAGGGACAGGCCAGTAGTACCTGACTACCACCACAAGGAGGACGATCAGTTTCAGGCTCCACCTACAGTACAGGATCGTTTGGGGGGAAGTGACTGGTGTGGGCGCGGGCGCTGCCGGAGCATGGACACCGCAGCGGGATCGATCTGTTGCAGAGAGGTCAACCTGGAACATTTATTTTTGAAATGCGATATGGAATTAGACCATATCGCATAAATCGATATAGTTCAAATTTGTGATCCTTGCTCCCCGCTCCTCCTTTTCCACTCTGCGTGCGTGTTTAGAGCATGTTATGTTATAGAGGCGAATCATGACTACTTCAGAAAACCCAGCACAGAAAAACGGACTTTCTTGTCCTGTCAGCCGTTATCCTCGTAGTGCACACTCTTCAACTGCACACGCAAATGTGGCGACGCGCGCTGTATCGCCTCACTGATCAAGTGCAAAGAAACTATGGCCATGCAACGCCGCTACGTTGTAAATTACACTAAATAAAAGTAATGCAGGGATGATACGGATTGTATGTGCAATGTACATTTCAGAACCTTATAATAAAAAATTATTTTTTACAGGTCATTTTAAACTTTGGGCTTTAGCAAATGAGCATGTAAACATAAATGTTGCATCTATCTATCTATCTATCTATCTATCTATCTATGATTCTGGTTTCCATCCCTAATCCTTATCCTAAACCTACCCGTTCGAGCCCTGGGCCGATTTACCCCCGGTGGACATAACCCTCAATACCCCGGGCCACACTAGCCCTCCTTTTAAAAGTACGGGTTAGAGGTCTGCACTCCCGCGGGACCCGCTGGTTGCGACGCAAAACAGTGCGGCGCGGGACAAATTTTGAAAGGTCATTGCGGGCGCGGGCGGGATGATGGAGGTGCACTTGCGGGTGCGGGCGGGAGGGATGATACGCTGCACTCCCGCAAATTAAATATGAGTGTAAAGTAAAATATATAAATGATTAAAGTAGCGTACATAATTTGTAGTTTTGAGGGAGATTCTGTTTGGCAGCAATAAAAACGTTTTAAGCAGCCTAAACTTGTGGATGTTGTCCTTTGGAGTACGGGCGGGGCCTAATCTCACGCACACTTGTTTAGAGACAATTGCTTCCCGCTGCTCCGTGTTCGAACTCGAAAGCTCAAAATAGACAGCAATAACATTCTAACATTATCTAATATATAATTATATATATTAGATAGATAATAATATTACCTAATCGAATTTTTTTTTTTTTTGGTTACTGTTAGCCTACTAGTGAATATTATGCTGTTCATAGGCCTAATATGGGACCGTTTCGTGTTTTGGTGATCACATTTTAAATGTTTAAATGGCCTGTAGTCTAGGATAAAAATGATCCGTTTAACAAATGTTCCTATGTGTGTAGGCCATGCCTAAGGCTGTTTTTATGTTACATGATAATTAAGCCTATTGAAATTTGGGCCGATTAATGTTTATCTTTGTTGGCGTTAGTTACTGTAAGGAATTATGTGCGCACGCATTTTTTTTTCCAAGACCTTTCGTGAGACAGAATGTGAACATCCATCCTGCTGCCTGCCGTCTTGCGGGCGGGAGCGGGACATAATATCACAGATGCGGGCGGGAGCGGGACTAAAAATGACAAATCTTTGCGGGAGCAGGCGGGAGCGGGACTGAACATTGTGTCCCGCGCAGGTCTCTAGTACGGGTCATTATAATTAATTAATTTTATATTATAAAATCAATATGAGATTGTGGGGTGTTGCTTAATTATACTAACGTGGAATAAGACTCAAAATGAGATTTAAAATAAGATACAAAATGAGATTCTATCTATCTATCTATCTATCTAAATATATCATTATCATGAGTTCAAAAATAAATATTGTTTACTAATAACATTTAATAAAAAAACATGTGACTGCAAATTAAAAAGTCCATCAATTAAATCTACAGTATTACAGTTTTTCTCGATTTCTTAAACACATTTCTTGAAACTATGCCTCGTATTCTCAAAACTATAAACACAAATCCATAACGTCTCACCCAATTCCCCAAACATCCTATTTTCAGGTCAAAATGAAGCTCTACACTCAAAACCATTCACTCTTGCTGAAAAACCAAACTTTGCCCTCAGACAGGACACACAAGCCCTCAAAATCACACACACTACAACATAGTCTAACACACTGGTGCAATAAATTCAAAACAACATTTCCAAACTGGTAAGTTATGTTGCTTGTGGTTCCCTCCCTCACAAACCTTTTCACATGATGAACACAAAAGACACAACCAGTGGATACATTGGCACATTTTTATTCATTCATCTACTACACGGTACAACACACAGACACAATATATATATATATATATACTCTCTCCTCTAATTTTTTTTATTTACTTACAGTAAGATGTGTGTGACCATCATATGACAGTAAAGGAGCACACACAAACCTTATTCTAATATGGAATTGTATTGGAATGGTAAAGAGTGTTGGTACATGACAGGAGGGTCTCCACTCAAGGAGACAATATGATGGACACGTCTAAGAATGTTTCACGTATGGTTGAAATACCATTATTTGCCTAGAAAGATAACATTCTGGGAGTCAAGACTATAAAGGAGAAAGAATGCCCTCCCTTCACTGTCACACTCTGTGTGACTGTACGACTGCTGGCCTTTTCTTGCAAGAAAATACTCCTCATCAAAGACTACTGGAAATGTTTTTTATTCAGTGATAGAATTTTGTTTGTCACCACACCTCCATGAAGGCTCTCGAGGCGACGGTAAAGCGACTAAAATTAGGCCTTACTCTTAGCCCAGCCTCCCTCATAGTCATACCATTGACAAAAGCCCTATTCGGACGGGACTAGTTTTCCAAACGACGTTTGAGTTACAATTCTTATCAACCTACGTCTGTGATTTCATGTACGGATTCGGACGGGACTAACATCTCCGTGTTTATTACCGAGGTCGGAGTGTCTGTGTTTTACATGTGGGCATTGCAGAAGATCACGTGTTCAGAATGCGTGGATTGCGTATGGTCATATGAATTAAAATTAAGCACTTTGAAATATAAAGTAAAACGTCCTAACGTATTTAGTGTTTTGTAAACATTTAATAAAAATTGTAGTATAAAAAACTAAACATACATTTATCATGATTTTATAGATCTGGATTCTTATAATAAACCCACTGGAATAAAAAAGTTTTATCTTACATAATTTACACGTTATGTAATTAAGTACAGAAATGAAAGTAATCTTACCTTAAACTGATATTACAGTAGCCAGTCTTAACAGTTTACGTGATTTGGCTCTTCTGTTGATTTAATTTTCTTATTTTTCGCCTTGTACCGAACACATCTGCATCCATTATCGGTGCGCAAAAAGCAGGAACTTCAATACCCGGCGCGATAGCGAGAGATTGTATGGTAGTTCACGTTGACCAAAACAGAAGAAAAAGCGTTTTGGAAAAAAACATTTTCGGCAATCACAGACATTCGCATTCGGACGGGATTAGAGTTCTCTGAGGACCGCCGAGTTTGACGAAAAACAGTAGGTAATTTGCTCTGGAATTTTTACAGAGGTCGTGTGAGAAAAAGACAGACATGGCAGATTCAGACAGGATTAAAATCTCAAAGTACGTCTGTGAAACAGAAATTTCTCTAACGTCCCCCTGTGAAACTAGTCCCGTCCGAATAGGGCTTAAGACATGGGCAACTTGAGTGGCTTGAATTTCATCTGAGACTGCTTGTCTTCTTGCCCTTCGTCGTCGTCCTCCTCCTCCTCCTCCTCCTCCTCCTCGATCTCTTCCTTCATGTCTTTCTGGATCCATTGTTCCAAAACTCAATAAACTGATTTGGGACCTTTTATCTATTGAAGGTTCTGATTGATGTGTGTTAAACTTTGACTCCTAGTGTTTCCACCTGGGTAATTGTGTGCTAACTGAGCTGAAGCTGTGCTGACTTGAGTGAACAATACTGAATGCTAGTGCTTTATACATTACAAGATGGTGTAGGCAATGAGAAATGAAGGGATTTGTGTGTAGGGTTTTGCAGTGACAGTTCAACAAATTTGACTCATGTGTCAAAACAGGGAATAGTGTTTATAGTTTAGTGAAATGGGTGTGCTTTTTGATAAATGGCATTGTGGTTTTGAAATTTTAGTTCAAAAGCCTGGTTATAGTGTTTAAGCAATCGAGAAAAACTGTAATATGCTGATTTATTATCAGTAATGCTGCTTAATATTTTTCATAAACTGTGCTACTTTGTCAAGGATTCTTTGGTGAATACAAATTTAAAAAGAAACAACATTTATTTAAAACAGAAATCTTTTGTAACGGTACACACTAGTGTTGTCACAGTTGTGTTCAGTTTGCTTTAGTTTTCCTGCACAGTCAGTTTGTTGTTAGTCACACGTCTTCCTTTGTTCAGTTTTCCTGCCACTCCATGGACGCCATCATTATGAGTTCATTTGGTTCAGCTGTGTATCTATTAATCATCTTGTCCATCTGTTGGGTTAAAAAAAAAATATTATATATATATATATATATATATATATATATATATATTTTTTTTTTTTGGTTTTATTTTTTTAGTTTTTTTTTTAAATTATTATTATTTTTTACTTTTAAAACGAGTGTGCTTAAATTAAAGTGGATTTTTATTCAATAAAACATAAAAAAATAACCCTAACTACCTACAACTAAAAATATAAGAAAAAACACTATAATAAAATGTGCTAACTATATATAGGAAAAATAAAATGTGTGTAAATGTTATACCGGTTTGAATGGGGCCTAATCATCCAGCCATTCCAGGTCTAACCCACGAAAAGATTTTCGATTGACCCCATAATCAAATTTCAATTCACAGTCAACAGGGATTTCAACAAGTGCTTTGAACAAAACTACCTCCTTTTGCTCAACATCAAACTTTAAAGTGCAGCAAAAGGGCTTTACATTTGCTGCTTTTGTAGAGTGATTTATACAGTAGCACCTCAATGCAGTACAAAAGATCCGGGGGGAGGAGTCGGATCTCATATAAGGGGTGGAGATTGGTAGGTTTAGGGGTGGGTCTAGGGATCAGGGGGTGGAGTTGGGTAGGTTTAGGTATGTAAGGTGGGAGGAGTTGGATCTGGATCCGACTCCTCCCCCCGGATCTTTTGTACTGCATTGAGGACCATCTCGATTTATACGCCGACCGAACATATCTACTTGTGGGTGACAGACGCAAGGGAATGTTTGTGCATCCACGCATAGGCTTTTCTGACCTGATTTTTAAAAAAAAAAACAGGTACCCTGCCTCATCATGAGGGTTGTGCATTATTGCTCTCCCTTCAGAAGCTGTCTGGTCTTGCTTAAGGTGTATTGCCACATTCTGCTATTATATCCTCTCATGGCGTTTTAAAGCTTCTTCTGTACTGAAAGTCTTGTAGCACTCAAAGCACAAATAATTTTTTATGCCAGTGTGGATACTCATGTGAACCTTGACGTTTTCTTTTTGTTTGAAACTCTTCCCACAATGATAACATTTGTACAGTTTCTCTTCAGTGTGGATCCTGTGTGGCACCACAGATGAAAACTTTAACAAGTAAAGAATAAAATTATGAAACTAAAAAATAATAATAATAATAATATTTTTGCAAACCACAATTTAAAAAAATAAAAATAAATACTTTGGTACAAATGTAAGTACTTGTCAGTCAGACCATTGGACCTGGCCTGTTCATCCAGCCATTCCAGGTTCAGGCCCTCTACCCAGTAAGAATGTCTCTTTACACCATAGTTGAACTTAAGCTGGGTGCCTACACTGATGTCCTTTAGTGCTTTGAACAAGATGACTTCCTTGTCCTCCCCATTTATCTGCATCCTGCTATGAAACGGCTTCAGGTTGGGCAGTTTACACGAATGATTAATTCTTCTGCCAAAAGTGTTAGCATGAGGGTGGCACTCGCATGGGAAGGTCTGGGCATCGATGCACAGGTCTCTCTGTCCAGCTTTAAAGAAGAAAGCGTAACCTGGCTCGTCCTGCTGGCTCTGCACAATGGCCCTCCCTTCTGGAGCTGTGATTACCTTGCCATGGTAATCACAAACTATGTCGTCTTTGCAAAATCGTTGGGTTGCAACGACTCCTATAATAAAGAGAACATTACGTTTGCGTTAATGAATAAACATTACATGTAGTTCATGGCTGCTAAAATGTACATTTGTTTCTTCTGCCCTTACAAGATAAATGAAAGGTTTTCTTGCCTAGACCTTGCTCTGCACCAAAGTCTTTGATGGCCAGCCCCGTCCAGGTCTTATCTTTATCTTTATTATCTTTAACAGATTTTATCTTTATCAGATTTTATTATCTGTTATCTTTAACCGTTTTCTTTGGAGCTGATCTCCACAGCCGTACAATGTCCTCCGGCCTTGGGCAGTTCACCTTCCAACCCTCCTGTGCAGTTATCCTTGCCACCTTTGCTGCAGAAGGCTTGCGGAGTGTGAAATGTGCTGAAAGACAGAATTAAATAACTTTACTCATGCGAGTCACTTGTCACTGTAAATAAATGGCCTAGTTTGTGTTGAGTCAATGCGTGTCAATGCTGTATTGATGGATTCGGAGACTAGCAGATATTTCTCTCTCTGGGCGTACTGGGAGGCCCTCCACTAGTCATAAAAGACACGTTCTTCTGGGAAACCTGATTCAATCCTTTGTTTTTAAAGAATAACTTCTGCTTGAACGATATCCCAACATCTCCTGGTCTCTGCTTTGACGAAGGAATAGTTTCCAACATCACAGTAATAATATAATTGAGAAATAAGAGGGGGTGCGTGCTGGTGAACTTGGTCTGGCTCGGGTTGGTCTTGAGTGGTCAGTGGACGGATGGGCCGAGCACAAGCAGGATCAGGCCTTAGGTTTGAGCCTTGGACGTTTCATTCCCCTAACCAGCCGATGCCTCCGTCTCTGAGCTTTGGACCGGCCCTTATCGGGCCTTGTTTGCAGTGCACGTGCCCCCATAACTTCTCTTTAAAACCACAAACAGTGTTTAAGAAGTTTTTGCAAGCCACATTCAGTCATGAGTCACTCTTTACTATCTTTTATTCATGATATTTCTTATTGTGTGAAACATCATGACGGGTACTAGAGTCTTTGGGTTGCAGCAAAATAGAGCAGTGTGTTGGAGAATATTCAATAAATAATTTTATATACAGCAACAAAATAGTTGTTTGTATGCAAGTTGTTTATAAGCACTGATTGAAGACAAATAAATGTTGTTGTTTGTATGCACAAACAGAAATATAAATAAATATGACTCAAAAAGTGAAGTTCATGTGATTAAAAAAGATTTCATGTATTTATTTTTATTAAAAAGATCAAATAATACAAAGATATCATTGAAAAGCTTAAAGTCTCCTTTTTCATTATCTGGACACTTATATTTGATCCTTACATTAAAATATTTTACAGAATGAATCCATACATACATAAAAAATACTACAAGGATTCTCTTTCTTATAAATTGTATTTATTTTACTCCTTCTACATGTCTTACGGTTTTGCAATATTTTCTACACTGTTTTCAAGTAGTATCTTCACAGATGAAAGAACTATAAGTGCTCTTCAATCTTCCATTTCATATTATCTTGACATTTTCCTTTAAAAAGGACCAGGATTTTTGTGGGGGGAAAAAACAACATTTCACACAACGAACGATTGTTATGACGTCATACAATATCGTCCCCATCAGAGCTTTGCATATCTCATCTTTGAACAATCAAAAACCACATTTAAAGTAAAAAATATTACTCATCCCATCTGAATATCAGTTAAAATACAACATTGACTACACATATAAGCCGTTTTTGGCATGAAAATTAATTTGGTTGATTTTAAATTAATTATTTTCCTTCTGAGGAACACATTAAAAATTAAAAACAACATCCAGAATTAAAAATATGATCCATCTTACCTGAATATTAGTTGATTAAGATGTTAAGGATATGTATAGCATGATTTGAGGCATTAAAACTCTATATTTTGATCTAAAATAAATATTTTCCCTCATGACGAGGAAAACCACATTCCACACGACGAACGATGGTCGTGACGTCATCCGATGTCGTCGCCATGAGTTGAGTGCTTTAAAAATGAATAACAACATGCACAACACAGATACAAAAATATGTTCACACCAGCATGATTAGGCACAACCCTGGCTACATGTACACACCATTCCCATGCGATTGTAACAAGAACTTGATTTTATATCGCCATTTTCCCTCGTGGACTCTGTTGTTTCAGTCTCTCCACTCTTGCTCGACCATGTGCGGAGGAGAGAGTGACCTAATTACACAAAAATATCGTGTAACTCTTTAATTTGAACTTTTTTTCACAAAAATCCTTATACATCTGTCCTTTCACTTATTTACTTATTTACTAACAATTCGCCGACTTGGATTTTTGTTTTGACTGTTTAAAGCTTAGTTTAGCCGTTTTTCGTAATTTTTTTTTTTTTTCAACGGCAGTCTATTTAAGGGGGCGCGCAATGCGCGCGCGCTCACTCTCTCACACACTTCACTTGTTGAATGTGCAGACACGACGATCGCTCTGTAGTATCGAGTTTAAAAAAGAACACTATTTAAGACAGATTCATTAGAAAAATATATTATATATATTATAAAATATCTTCTTATTATGTAAATATAATATATTTACCTTTATTTATCTTTTTTGTTTAAATTTATTTACAAGCCTGCCTGAAGAAGGTATTACATATCGAAACGTCGCGATAGGCTTGTTCTCCATTTTATTTTGATTGTTTACATTTATCTGATTTATGTTTGGGATTTCAATAGATAGGCCTACTGTTAGGATGGATGTCTTTAGAGGCCGTGTGAGACACAGAAGCGCTCCACGTTACAGACTCAGACTCTCCAGCAGTTCTCCAGCTCTGAAGAGAACAAACAGTCATCACTTTCCTATGCAATGTAGCCGTGTAAAATGTAAGGGATGATGCCACCCTTATAACAATGTACGTTTAGATTGTAACATATTTAATAGCATGGAATTACAGTGTAATTAGTGTTAGCTCACTATCTTAGCCTTTTTCAGTGCATTAGGTGAGGTAATCTGATAATATTAGGGATTCTCATTTATCAAAACACTAAAATTGGTACCGTATTGGAGAGAAACTGGGTATTTTTTTAATCTCTCTATTTAACCCATCTCATGGTGTGTGATGCTGAACTATCATATGAGTTTCTAAAGGTTTTTGAATTCTTTGCACAGTATATGAATATTGATATTTTATGTGCAACAATAGCATGCTCGGGCTCAATGGCCTTTCGCCTAATTTTAAATGCTTTTTTTTTAATAATATGATTTAAATGGTGATGAGTGTACTGATTTGATGCATTTTAAAAAGATGGATGATAGATATTCTTCAATCTTTCTGACAAAGAACAAAATATAATGTGAATTACAGTAAGTGCAATTTTTTTTTTAATTTATAAATTGTAGTGCACAGTAGGGCTGTCACTTTTTATTCGATATTCGAATATGCATTCGAACATGACGTGAAATATCCGAAACCGAACTATAAATAAACTATCCGGTTTTTAAAGTGGCATGTTTTGCGCATTTTTTACAGTCTATGATTAGACCGTTTGCTTTTTATTTTATTGTTTGCCATCTCATCCAGTAGCGGCTGCTCTATAGGCCCATGACCAAATCAAGCGAATAATAGCAACCATAGCCCGCTTGTTTTGAAAATGGAAGATAACGACAAAACTAAAGAGACCGCGCTGTAATTCCTGCCTATTACACACACACACGCACACACACACACACACACACACACACACACACACGACCCACAGAAAAGACGCGTGTCAGTATCGAGTTCTCTTTTAGGCTTGAACAAACCATAACACACACATTATGCCAAATGTCCGTTTTGTCGAGTGTCCTCATAAGAGCAGTCTTAAATTATTTAAATAAAGTCTTAAATGAACGTAGAGATGTGAGAAAATGCGATGCGTGTCAGATCGCGTCTCTGTCCGCAGCAGCTGGTCTTAAAGCGTCATTAATGTTAATCAAATAACAAAGGGAAGAATTACTCACTCAGACCCGGCGCCAGGAGGATTATTACACCGGTAGCCTAATCATGAATGCACTCCGCTATCATTTAATATATTCGAATACATTTCTTGATATTCGATATCCGTTCGAATTTGATTTTTCTCAAAAGTGACAGCCCTGTAAGGGGATAGAATCCGCAGCTCAGTACTCACTACTCATGAGTACTTTTAAATAAGCTACTTTTTTACTCTTACTCAAGTAGTTTTTTGGACAAGAACCTTTTACTCTACTCACACTACATTTTTGGAATGTAATGGTACTTTTTACTTGAGTGTGTTTTTTCAGTACTCTTTCCACCACTGCTGATTTTGTTCGAGATGATGTGCATCTCCTTCAAATGTGCGCTTAAAGCCCAGACACACCGTGCCGATTTCAGCCGTCAGGTGTCGTCGGCGGTAGCTCTGGCGCCGATTGCACATGTTAAACATGTTCTGTTGACTTGTGGTTAGGCCTACTGATGTTCAGTGATTTTAAAAGTAGCCTCAATTAGGCCTGCATTAAGTTGGAAATTATTTGCTGTTGCAAAGAATCGTTTATGAATGCACTTTTAAGAAAGTTGTGGAAATAAAATAATATTTACATTTTATCAGTTGTTATTGAAACTCATCATTGCCTGGAACACACAAAAGATGGCATTTACTGCAGAGGCGTGTGTGGGTTAGGGCAGGCGGACGGGATTTTGGGGAAGGGGGGCTCGGCTGTCCTTACCTACTCTAAGGGGAGGCTCACATTCACCCAATTTGAAAACGCCTGCTCTAGCGCATGTGTAAGTGTTGTAAAATTGCTGAAAGACACCAAATGATTCATCCTCAATGTCATTTGGAGAGAGTTAATATCTGTTGGTACGGCATAATCAAAAGCAGTTTCACCTAACTTAGCTCTAGCTCGATTGTAATAAGACTGAATGCAATGAATCGTTACCTGCTACTTTTTGCTTAACCCTCCACTGCACGCATTATTATGCAATCATGGAAAAAAATGTTAGTGTTTTTTTTATATATAAAATGGACTCAAATTAACATATTTATTTATTTATTTTTTTCTTTTGGGTGCATTGCCATATGGCAACATTGTGCGACAATGGAACAGCCTGATGTGTTTTCTCCCAAAATGACATGAAATTCATAGATGATTACAGACCTGTCTTTTAGAAATTATTTTTTTATTACTATTTAAAATGTTTTCAAGAGCTTTGTGTACAAAATATGTAACTAATTTTCAAAGTATTATTTCAACAACATTTACTTAGTTACTGCTGCCATCAAGTTTAGGATTATAGAACATGCATGTGTTTGTGTCTTTGCGTGTGCATGTGCGTGTGTGTGCGTGCGTGCACATGTGCATGGGGACTGCACAGCGACTTGTGTTGTGGTTATTTTTTGTTCACCATACAGATTTTGGAATGACAAAAACCTCAAATTCTTGATCTACTTTACACCTTTCCCAACATCAGCTCAACACTGTGCAAAGGACGACATGTAACCTGAATGTTGAACATACTGGAATAGATGCATACCTGTCTCTTCGTCCTCTGAGTCTACTAGGCCTAATTCTGCCTGCCTCTCATACTCCTCGTCACTGATCCCTAGCTCATCCTCACTTTCATGAGATGGTATAACCACTTGTACCCTGTACATTTCAGCCCTCCTCTCAGCCTTGCCATAGAACACTGACGGCTTCATTTTCTAAACAAATATATATATTTTACTTTTATACTTTACTTTATAAATATATACAAATATATATAAATATATGAGTAGAATACAACCATCCAACTATATCAGTGCATCCATACATTGTCATTCATACAAAGCTACTCTGCATTAGCATGGGCAAAATATTGTTCCATTACCGCACAATGTTGCCATATGGCAACATACCTATTTTATTGAATAAAAAGCTAAGAGTGGTATCAAACCAATGAGACAATGATTGAAAAAAGATTAGAACTTATCCCAGATGCTTGATGTAATTTTAAATTCTGAAGAAATATGAAAAATTGAGGAAAATCTTCACATATTCACGAGCACTTCTTCTGCAACTGGAGTCATCAAAAGTGTGTGAAAAGAATGACAGTGCAAGGGTGTGTATTGTCATGTGATGTCATCAAAGCATATCATCGGTTACCACCAGGTTCTACCATGAATTTAAGACCAATTAGAGCTCATGTTTATTTACAAATTTCAAGAAATGTCCAAAGAAAGGGTATGTTGCCATATGGCAACACCGTGCAGTAGAGGGTTAAGCATACCACAAAGATAAGATGGTAAAAAATAAATAAAAAAATTGCTTTGTATATCAATAAGTACCAATGCATTTTCCTTCGTACAGCAAGAGAAGACCAAGAAACTCTGTATATAGCCTATATATATATATATATATATATATATATATATATATATATATATATATATATATATATATATATATATATATATATATATATATTATTTTTTTTTTTTTTTTTACAGAACTGCTTTTGAAATTACGATTGGAATTATTATAGGCTACAGATGTAAAGTTATTGCATAATATTTGTTCCTTAGTGTAAAATGGAAATGCATGGTAATTTTATTTTATAAATATAAGCAAAAAAACTATGGTGTAACAGAGTTTTAGAACTAGACAAATCTCTCTGCATCAATAATAGGCTATAAAGTGCATTTAATAGGCTAATATAAAAATTACAGTAGTTCAAGGTGGTTCGGGATTTGAACCCGTGTCATCTAAATGAACGCAAGTTCTACCACTCGGCCATGACTTTACTCAATGCGAAATGACCAAACGTTACAATGTGCGTTCGCTCACACGAGCGGGAAACGCTCTTTATTCGTCTCATTCCTCAGTAGAATAGTACAAATAATCAGCTTCATTGCACATCATTTACTTTTGTTTGTTATTTTTGGTATTACATTTGTTTTTGTGTTTTTTTGTGTGTGTTTTATCGCACTGCTCCCCGGGGAATAGGCTTGTCGCCCACCGACGTCTAGGCCTACAATATGAAATACAGGTTATATTGATATCGTCTCTATTTTTAACTTGTTATTCTATTTTTCTGGCCTTATAAAAATGTTCTATTCTGTTTACTATAGTTGTAGTATTTTCATCCTTACTGTAAATTGACATTAACTCCACTTAAGGCAATTGAAAAAATACAGCAATTGCTGCTGTTTTGCACAATATCCCTTTGCGCCACCTGGCGGTCATTTCGCGAATGACTTTGAAATGCGACCGCGGTAAGTTTTGCCGCGGCGGTAATAGGCATTCTGGTTGAGTACCATCTGTAGGTTTCACCTTACTGTTTGTGTAGTGTTGTGATTTGGTGTCATTATGTTCCTTGATTTATGCCAATTCCAACGATATCTCATTTGTCTTTTTCCAACAAAAAGATTCTGGCCACCATATTGGAGCCAATGTAAAACAGTTTTTTCGCTGCTACTCCTTCAAAATTGGTCCAAAATTTGCTCAAATGATCTTCAGACCGAGCCGCATAGAAATAGCGTAACATGATTTTTTGCTATAAAGAGGCTGTAACTTGTGAAGTTTGTCAAAAAATCATAAAATTGGTGTCTATCGTTATGACGAATCCGTAGATATCAATTTTGCCAGGATTGAATGTACCACGTCATAAGCCATAAGTTAGGGTGACCATATTCCAGGACATGTCCGGCCCGGATTTCGAGATTGCCAAAAATATCCGGGACACGGCTTTTGCTTTCTCGTCGCCATTCATTTTGTTTACATGCACACCTTTTGATTCAGTAGGACTGAATTAATTCCGATTGGTGAATCTGAATGTAGTGTTTACATGAACGTTAAACAACGTGATCGGTTGATGTGCGTTTTAGCATTGCTAAGAAAATTCTCGATCGGGATCCGTGTGAAGCAGAATGCATGACCTGCAAAGCTGGCACGTAGGTGTCAGTGTCAAATAATGTAATAATGTAAACATAATGAATGGTGACTGTAGAAAACAAAAGCCGAATCCCGGGCATTTTGGGCGATCTCGAAATCCTGGCCAGACATGTCCTGGTTAAACAGGACGTATGGTCACCCTAGCATAAGTTACATTAGCATTAAGATAGCTTAACATGCTAATCTGGTTAACTTGCTTTTGTGTGATTATTTTTACACTGAAGCCTCTCCTCTGCTGCTAAACCATGTGTTACTAATCCTGAACCGTTCCAGTTGTGGGTTCAAGTCCCATGTTTGACGACTATTAAAATTGTGCATAATGTTGTCAATTCCTGTATTGTTAAAGCATTGTACTAATCCTTCCTCTTGGATTAGAAATAAGTATGACTTGCTCATTCTGTGTTAATTCTCATCTCAACTTCCGTTCATTTTGAGATCATTTTCACCTATACTTCTGAACCAGCTGTTTTTATGTATATTACATTTCTGCTGTTCTTTGTTCTTCCGGCTCCGCACTGCTGGTGGTGCTTAAATAATTGCTGCACAGCTTATGCTTACAGTACTTGCTGTGCTTGATGTACATTTACATGTACATTTAATTTCTGATGTTTTGCTCTTCTAGCTCCACACTGCTCTTGGTGTTTAAATGCTTAAATGTTTGCTGCGCTGCTGTGCTTACAGTACTTGCTGTGGTACTGTACATGATGTGCTGGCTGTGCTTGCTGTGCACCATACTTGGTCTGCGTTCTGTGCCTTGAAGGGCTTAGCCCCTGTATTGCTGCTTGCAGCTATATTTTTATTTTCTTTCTGTCTAAGGGCAAAAACCTCTACACGAATGTGCACGAAAAACCTCTATATGAACTCAACACAATGGCCATACACCATGGTGTGGACACTTCCATGCTCCATAAAGCCATCTGGAACTAGATCCAATGCAAGTTCGGGATTCGGTCAATCTCTCCATTGCTCACAGTTTCAGAAATATGTGGCAACATTGAACATGTTTATTCATTCTACATTTCCAAGGGAAAGAACGTTTCAAGATGCTGAAGATGTCTCCGAGGCTCCCCCGGGGCCTTCAAAGAAGCACAAAGCCTGAGGTGTGACTGTCAGAGGTAATGAAAGCGCCTCAGAGAGCTTCACCCCTTCACCGGGCTCCTGGATGCAAACAGCCCAGGCTCCCACAGATATAGAGGAAAACAGTGTCCGTCAGACAACTTACAGAGGCAGAAAGGAAGAGACTGCGCTGCCCCTTCACTTCTGCGCTGGGCTTGTGGATACAGAGGCCCTGTGAGTCTCCAGAGGACAGACATGCTGTATAATGTACCAGCAAGCAAGACTTTTGACCTATACACATTCTATATATGCATTATACTTTATATACAAACTAGGGCTGGGAAAAAAGATCGATTTGATTTAAAAATCGAGTTGGTAGGTTAAATCGATTCATATTTTCAAAAAATCGATTTAAAAAAAAAAAAATTCTCCCCCTCTTCAGTGTAGCGTACAATACATACATTTTGCATAGGGTTGTAACGGTATACCGGTATGGCGATTTATCACGATATTGGCATGAACGATTATCATATCGTAAACATTTGCTAATCCACGGTTTTGGGAAAAAAATCAAACCAGATCTCACCTGCGCATATGCAACTTCTTTTCACTTGACTGCTTAGACTCCACCCATACATGTGCAGCAGAGAAAATGTCTGAGACAGAGGCTGCGAATTCTAATCTCTATCCCCCGCCGAAAACAAAGTTAAAATCTGCAGTGTGGGAATACTTTGGTTATCTGAAAAACGAACGCGGGATTTTCCTTGAAGATGGATATCCAGTTGTGTCCAGAAATATGGACGAAGAGTGGCTGCAAAAGGAGGAAATATGTCGAACATGTTCTCCCATATTCGCGAACACCATCCCTCCCTGCAGATAAATTTATAAATGGTAAATTTACCATTTAGAACTTAAGGCCATATTATTTCCGTGTTGCTGAGGAAATTTACAATATAACAGATGTCACGTAAAATGCTCGATTTTATAGATAGATGAATAAATCTAAAATATAGCTGCGCAATTAATCAAATCGCTATATGAGTGTGTCTATTAATATACAGCGGAAAAAACTGCTATACTGTAAAACTATATTCTGCTTGTTCTGCGTGTCTGTGTGAATGAGCAGCGCCATTTCGCCTAGTAGCCTACATACTGAAGTATGGGTGACGCTCATGGTGTTTAAAGCGTCTGCCGTCTCACTCACTATATGAGGACGTGAACACATGAACATATCCAGAGCTGCTCTGCTTTTATTTAAAAGAATCATCATCAAATACACTCTGACTAAAACTCATAGGTGTTTAGTACAACCTGTCAAAATAAAAGTTTGATTTAGCTTAAAGAAATATGTTACTATTGTACAATATAATAGCTATAACTAACTTAAAGTTATAACAACAAAAAATAATAATAAAGTTTATTTAAACATTAAGAAATATAGTGTTTTATCTGTTTTAATTTAGTAAACAGTGTTGTGCAGAGTATGCACACAAATAAAAGTTGTTACATTTCATCTGATTGCATTTTCAATAATATATTTGTATTAAATCATAGAATCCAGACAAATTATATCAGACAAGTTACCCAGAATTTCTGAGGAAATAAAATACATTTCATAAGACTCTACTATCTTATAATTATCTTAAATAATAATTCATAAATTAAGAATAAAAATAAGTTAAGGTTTTATGAATTCAATTGATTAGACATGTTTGTTCAAATGGGAATTTATTTTTTCTTTCTTTCTTATTTTTTCAAAAGGTAGACTCACACAAAAAAGTTTTATTTTTTTCATTAAAAAAGTTTGTTTTAATAAACCATATGTTCAACCAAAAAAACCCTATCTGTTTTCATTCATTTAAGAGCCATTGTAGCAGATGATTCAAATAATAATAATGATTGTTTAATACCGTATATCATGAAACCGTGATATTTTCTGAGACGATTATCATACCGTGAAAATCTCATACCGTTACAACCCTAATTTTGCATTCGCCAAATCTTCCTTCAGGGTTTCCGTAGCACGCTCCCTGCGGCGCAGGGATGCTTCATGACATCACGACAAAAATAATACAAACTGAGTTTTATAGTTTTCATTGTTTTGTTTTTTTTACTGCTGACAATTAGAGGGAGTCTACAGGAATAACATAGATTACACAGAAGTGGCTGGTGCAGGTTAACCCCCTGAGGTCGACGGTATCGCCGGCGATACCAGCTCGCTTTTTTTTTATCAGTGTAAAAGAAACTCATGAATACTCTGTTGACTTTGATTTTCCATAGGAGTTTCATACATCAATCGATTCTGTTAAATGTGTATTATTTTTGTGTATACTCACAATAAAAACAAAGTGTTGTGCTTTTTGCCAAATAAAGAAAAATAAACATGAAGCGAGTTCTGCCTTCTCTCTGTCCGTGTAGTCCATTCTGAAACGCGTCCGAAAATGAATCATAACTCAGCGAATACTTCTCACACAGGCACGTGAGATATGTCTTTATGAAGCTTGAAATCTTTTCTTTTAAATTAAGTAATTTATATAAAAAACAAATGTTTTTAACTCATGTAATCCCTTTGAAAGCAAGGAGAGGTACCGTTTTTCCTTCTCCCGTCATTATCTCCAAATGAGCTGCAGCCGCCCCGCCCCCGGCGCGATTCACATGTAAATGGTTTACCTGATCTAGTATGCATCGCATACGCCCCCCGATCAATGCCATAAAAACACAGTTTGTTCATCAGACTTACTGATAGTTCATCGCGTTTTGAGTATGACACGCTTCTCCGGTAATAAAGACTCCCTTCAGATGATTCTGGACAACGAGGAAGAATGCACCTTTTCCTCAGAGGACGAACGGCAGCATTTTGAAGAGCGAATTCCGCCGAGAACACAATTTCGGAGTAAGTTTTACTTAAAAGTCTTTTGTCTTTTATTTTTCGTGTTCGCATTTATGAGGAAAAAACAATATTACGTGACAGTTCTCCATTATGGACGTGAGTGCTCTAAAAAAAGCACTAGACTTTCAAACTTTCACAGAGACCTCAAAACAGAAAGTACAAATCCTTTCTTTAAAACGAATTTTGTTTTGTATCAATTGTATCTTAATTTTAATAATTTTTTCATTAACAAATTTCCTGGATTTAAAGTAAAGGCTAGCAATCACAACATAAGGTGCTTGAGCTGGAGATCATCATGAACCAGACCGTAGCCTACTCGCCTCACATGTCTAAAAAATGTGAAATATATTTACAGAAAGCTGGTTCTAAACAAAACCATCCAAAACACTAGCCTACTGCGAAGATCGCGAGTCAATAGCCTATCGTCAACTTCATCTTTGCCAGAAGTTAAATTTAAATCGCGTGTGTGAATGAATGATGATGTTTTAGCAAACTGTATTGCTACTGAAATGAGTAAAAATCAACTGAAATATGAATACATAGATAAAATGTAGGCCTATAATCTTTTTTTTTTACAAAGAAAGTACACTTGAAATATTGTTGAAATTGTAATTATTGTTGTAATTGTAACCTTTTTAATAAAATAGCAAAACATATTTACAAGATAGATGTAAGCAAAATCTTAAATGGTCAATATAAGTCTTCTAAATATATCTTTTGTCCTTGTATTGTGGCTCAGTCAGTTTCACACCTGAGTGAATGGCTCATCATTATTCAGAGTGGGTGGGACATTGTAATCTAAGGTGTAAACTACTCCTCCCCCTCGCATATTGGCTTTCCAAGCAAAACCTGTTTTACATCAATTTAAATCAATGTATGGTTTTATGTGAACGATAAAGCAAGACTATTTTCACATAATTTTGAAGAAAAAACACTAGGCGAGGACATCCATTAGTCAAAAGTCTTATTGACACATATTTACTATGTGTTTTGTGGCCTTATTTCAGAAATGTTATTTTTTATTTTTTTCAATAACCACGCATAAACATTATTCTCTCAAAAATGAAAACATGTACATACACATGGCTCACATATTGTGGTAGCCCTGTTTGTGCTTTATAGAGTGAATTTACCCCTTTGCCATTAATATGTTTATAAGCAACTGAAAAAAGCACAAATGTCAGGGCATGTCAGAACATCTCAAGGGCCCCAAAAACAGCCCAGACCCCAGAGGGTTAAGCCCGTGATCCAGTGGCTGAAGCGTGTCGAACCAGGCGTTTAAGGCAAGTACGAAAACCCCCATGTGTTTGGTGGATGAGGTTTTGTATTTGCTGACTTCTCAGCGCAGTCGTGATATTCAGGTCAGAGCCACAGACCAGAGAGAAGCGCATGTATAATATGTGTATATATAATCTGAAGCTTGTGAAGACGCCTGTAAAAATGCAAAAGTTTTTGTACAGGCATTTTAGACGGAAAGCAGGTACGACTTATTACATTTACATTTATTCATTTAGCAGACGCTTTTATCCAAAGCGACTTACAAATGAGAACAATAGAAGCATTTAGACTAACAGTAAGACACTATATGCAAGTGCTATGACCCTTCTCAGTTTCATCTAACGCAGGTTTTTTTTTTTTTTTTTTAGCAGAATAGAATAGAGAATAGAATAGTAGAGAGTGTTAGTATTACTGGATCAAGTGCTGTCGAAAAAGAAGCGTCTTCAGCCGTTTCTTGAAAGTTAAGGACTAAGGACTCAGCAGCTCTGGTTGAGTTAGGCAGATCATTCCACCAGCAGGGAACAGTCCAGGTGAAGGTCCGAGAAAGAGATTTTGTGCCTCTTTGAGATGGCACCACAAGACGCCGTTCACTTGCAGAGCGCAAGTTCCTGGATGGCACGTAAGTCTGAAGTAAAGAGTTAAAGTAAAAGGGAGCAGAACCAGTGGTCGTTCTGTAGGCAAAAATCTGTGACTTTGATGATCAGTTGAATATGATGCGAGCGGCAACTGGCAACCAGTGCAATTTTGTGAGGAGAGGAGTGACGTGTGCCCTTTTCGGCTCGTTAAAAGCCCACTCTAGCTGCGGCATTCTGGATCAGTTGCAGAGGTTTGACTGTGCAAGCTGGAAGGCCAGCCAGAAGAGCATTGCAATAGTCCAGTCTGGATAAAACTAGCGCTTGAACAAGGAGTTGTGTAGCATGTTCTGGTAGGAAGGGCCTGATTCCTCCTAATGTTGTGCAAGGCAAATCTACAATCTCTTATAATTTTATTTATTTTTAAACTCACTGGCTCATTATGATGAGATCTACTTTGATGCAGACTGCACCATCCAGTCGAAAGTTCTGATCCTGACGTCACTGTGTAACATCGACCACCTGTGCTCCACACTGTGCTCGATGGTGACGGACCGTCAGTGTGTCTTTTATTAAGGTGTGCTGCCAGATCCTGAAGGCAGAAAAGCCAGTTGCCCAGGGAAAGCAGGAACAACTTATTATTTTATTTATTTTTAAACTCACTGGCTCATTATGATGAGATCTACTTTGTACAGGTCTGTGGGAAAGGGCGTTTTGAGTGGCTAAAAAGGTCAACTAATTCCTATGATCCAGTAAAGCCGTTCTCCCAGGGAAAGCAGGTATGATTTTGGACAAAGCATGAATGTGTCCGTGTAGTGAACACGCTACTGGTCTCAGTAGAGAGCAGTGACCCGTCCTGCACCACCATGTCAACAGTGGACCAGCTGAGTCATAAAAAATGCTACAATTCCATCTGTATATCATCAGCCTCTTCTTCTGTTATATTGTGTGTGTAAGTTTTATCTGTGTCTGGCACAAGTGAGGATGAAGATGAGCAGCTGGAGACGAAAGTGAAGACGAGCATACGGACGTCTCCCAGGGTAGGCATAGACTGCAGCAGCTGGGCAGACTTCTGCCAGGTGTGACGTGCACTTCAGACATGTACAACGTGTTTTGTTTTTTTTTGAGTTGTTTGTACACCATTTATGTATTTGTGTGGTTGCTACATTGGTTCCTGTCATCTTGACAATTTTAGGGAGATGCCATTTTAACCACAAGGAGGAGATCAGGGAGATGCTCTGGCCTTCTGGATACAGACAGCCCAGGCCCTGCGGAGAGAGAGACAGCGCAACCAAGCAGATTTATATTTTAATCTTAAAAGATGGGCCGGCCTTTAAACTGATTTTCTTTTGATGTGCTACATCAAAAGACCTTTCAGCACCAATGTGATCTTCATGTCTGATGCAGAAACTGTAATCTTTTTCCATCTTAGTCTTCATCTACGTCTCAACTGGAGGACAGCAAGAAGGCCAAGCTGATCCTCAGGGGAGATGTATATTGTGCAGGTGAAGGGTAAGGAGAGGATTGAAATGCTGAAGAAGATCAACGACAGTTTGGAACTAAGCGATGTTATGCCTCCATGTGACATGGTCAAATACAGACACAAACTGAGTCTCTCGGCTCAAACAAGTCTGGATTTTCACCTGCCAGTCCAATCAGAACCTGTGGAGGTGTGCATACAACAGCCAGGCAGCTCAAAACAAGGCAACAACAAGAATGGTTATTAAAAATGCAATGTAATGCAATCAAGAAAGAAGTTAATTATGTTTTTTGCAAATGCATTTTTCATTTAACTTACATGAGGTACAAAGGTGTGGTGCACCTCCAGCGCTTTCAGGAAGATGGATCGGAACCTGGTCTTCATCATCCCAAAAGCACGCTCTATAATGGAGCGTGCCCTGGAATGATGAAGAATAAAGTGCTGGGCTCCCACACCTCGTACTGGCCTCTTGTAGGGAGTGATGAGGGGGAGTGGGTGTTGGAGACACGGGTACCCTCCGTCTGCGAGGATGAAGTGCCCTGGAGGAGGGTACACTGACCTCCTGTACAGTGGGCTGTACCGGAGCACTAGTGCGTCATGCACTGACCCCGGCCAGCCCACGTAGGTGTCAATGAAGCGGCCCTGATGGTCACCAACAGTCTGCAGGATGATGGACGGGAACAGTTTCCTGTTCCTGTAGCACTGACCATCAGGGCCGCTTGGAGGCTTGATGCGGACATGGCAGCCGTCGATTGCTCCAGCAGCTTTCAAGAAAGCTCTGTGTCTGGCCAGCCCTGCAAACCCACGGCAAACTGCCTCCAGGTCTTCTGGGGTGTTGGGGAACCGAATGACCTGGTGGCGGATGGCCACCACCTCCTCAGCGACCCGGTGGACAGTAGAACGAGGCATATCAAATGCTCTGGAGACGACCCTGTAGGATGTACCACACGCCAGCCAGAAAAGAAATACCAGGGTCTCTATTGTGGAACCCCATCCGTGTTGCCGGTCACTTCTCAACAGGTCCAGCAGCACTCTCAGGGCCTCCCTGCTCAGCTGAAAATCAGGTCGTGTGTCCATGTAATTAAAAAACCTGTCCAGCACTGGCACGCTCAGGTTTATCCTGCAGTACAGGGGTCTGGTCTGATTTAGGGAAACAAACAAAGAGAGATTGTTTAAAGTTGTGACAAAGTAATTGTTTAAAGATATAGTGGTTCTTAAACTACTTTTAGTAAGTATTAATGGCACATTGGGGAAATTTTTAGTAGTTATATTTAAAACCTTACTTGTGTACAAGTGTTATCTTGCATACTTGTATTTCATTTACTTAAGATATGAAGAGTAAAAGTACAGTTAAGTATTCTGCATAAAAAGACCTCTTTGTCAGGTTTTTAGATATGTTGTTGCATTCATATTACTGCTTGGCTATGTGTATGTTGCATTTTAATTCTGAATATGTTGAAGGTTGTTATATTTAAAGTAATTTACTGTTGAGTAGTTTACTATAGAACAATTTATCATATTGTAAAATACCATGGTTTTGTAAATACCATGGTTTTGTTTTGTTGCTGTCCTGTGAAAGAGAAAAACACCCTCATTACTTCACATTTGTATGTGAATACTTAATGAATGTACTTGCTTACAGTCAACCACAGGTTATTTTGAAAATGAAACGAGCACAATTTTAAGGAATTGTTGCTATACAGATGCGTGCCATATAAAAGGCTGCATCTGAAGGTGAGCGGGAGTAGCCTACCTTTTATATTTATGTTTATTTATATATATATATATATATATATATATATATATATATATATATATATATATATATATATATATATATATATATATATATATATATATATAAAGAGGTATATTTCACTGTTTATTTATTGTTTTGTGTTTTATGCTTCGACTGCGTTAAAACAAAGTACGCTGGAAACATGCCTGAATAAGATCACTGTGATCAAGAGAATAAAATACATAAAAATCGCATATTCGTAAGGTAACTTAGCCTATAACTAAACATTTTAACAGCTTTATGTGTATTTTGTATTTTCATAAGTAGCCTATCATAACATGACTCAAGTATAGTCTCAACTTGTGTACTCCAGCAATTAAGGACGCAACTTCTGAATTGGGATGCAGCAAACCAGTTTACTTTACCTGGCCACGGTCTTGACAAAGCCGGAGATACATCACCCGGTGGCGCCTGGGATAACACATCCCCACCATCTACTCCAGTAAAACATAAAATAAAAAAAATAAAATGATGTGGTCTTGCTCCATTTTTATTTTCAATAGATGCCGCGTAGGATGGCAGCTCTCCTTTTGCAGCGTTGCTAGGCGACAGCATAATGGGTGGCAATTACAATCCTACGAAGGCTAGACTTGGAGCGTCCTTCGACGGCTGGGTAGGCTGGGTCCTTAGAAGGACGTGTCTTTCGAAGGATGCAGCCTTCACTTTGGGACACAGCTACAGTGTCAGCCTTTCTATGGAAGCTAAGCTAACAGGCTCTTGTTCTGTGGACAAAGCTGAGTAGTAGGGGTGACCATCCTCTTTTTCCCGGACATGTCCGGCCGTCGAGATCGTCCAAAATGTCCGGGATTCGGATTTTGCTTTCTGCGGTCGCCATTCATTGTTTGATTTGATTTGATTTGATTTGATTTGATTTCTTTATTTGAAAGGGGACAGTGTACATTAATAAACATTAAAACAATGTAAATGTACCCGAGTTAGCTCAAAAGTGCTAATTTTCATCGGTAGTCCCCCAGCCAGATTTAAACAAGGCAACCTTTAAAAATAATCACAAGTAAAAAATCACAAAAAAATAATTGCATACAACACATTATGGTTACCAAATACATAAAAATAATAATATAATATTTAAATACACACATAAAACATTAGTGCCCACAAGTTTGGCTCTCTACAAGCCATTTTTTTGCATTCTTTTTGAATGAAAAGAATGACAAGGACTCTCTAATGGTTGCCGGCACAGTGTTCCATTGCTGAACTGCTCTTACGGAGAAAACGGCCTGACCAAAAGCTGTTTTTCTCCGGGGTATGATGCAGTCTTCCCTCACTGCCCCTCTAGTTACCCTAACCTCACTGGATCTAAAATGTATAAAATCACATAGTGGAGGAGGTGCTAAGCCATATCTAATTTTTAGGGCTGTGACATTAACGCGTTAATTTCGATTAATTAATCTGAGAAAAAATAACGCGTTAAAATAAATAACGCAGATTAATCCATTCCATATTGACCTTTGAACCTGGAGCCGTTCTAGCCACCATTCGACTGTAAAATGAAGGAGGGAGACGAGAACGCGCTGGCGCTGCCTGGATCATTGATTGGAACATTTACTTCCAAAAAAACAGCCGGCATTTCAACGTTGATTCACCGGTGAACATAAGGGACCAAGGTCGAATCAATGTTTGATTATGTTTCGATTGTGCAAAACGAATCAACGTTGAAATCGTGACGTTGTTTCACCGTTGATGTCGTGACATTGTTTCATTGTTGATTTCGTGACGTTGTTTCACCGTCTCTTCTTTCAATACGGGGGAATAAAGATTGTATGTCGACGTTGAACCAATGTTGAATTATGCTTCGGTTTTGCAAATTGAATCAACGTTGATATCGTGACGTTGTTTCACCATCTTACCTTTCATCATGGGATAATGAGTCATGACAATGCTGACTGAATTTGTGATTAACTGTACACTAAAATATTGTTAACTGTCAAATTACTTGCAGCAATGGCTTAATTAAACACATTTAATACAAATATAACACATGCTCAAGATTGTAAAACAAGTTTTATTCTGAAAAAACAAAAGTCTACAAATACTTTCTAAAACAGATGAAAAACATCTCAAACTTTAAATTGCAGCATTTTCGAAGTAATGTTAAAAACCTGTAAAACAAGTGTAAATAATGTTTATAATTTAATGTTTAATATTAAATGTATAATTTAATAATGTTCAATAATTGAATAATGTTCAATTGTATTGTATTGATTATTTGCTAGGCACAATTCTTTCAATTTATTTTTTCATTATTTCAATAACATGTTCAACACAATTATTTTTAATTGATTGACAGCCCTAATTTATAAGCGATTAAAATGCGATTAATTTCGATTAATTAATTACAAAGCCTCTAATTAATTAGATTAATTTTTTTAATCGAGTCCCGGCCCTACTAATTTTATAAATTAAACAAATGTTTTTTAATTTAATTAGATTATCCCAAGTAAGTAACTGATATTTCCTCAGAATACTACAGTGGTGGTAGTGGTATGGTTTTTTATCCAATATTTTTAATGCTTGTTTGTATAATCTTTCTAATGGTTTTATTGTTGTAAAGTGAGTATTGGACCAGCTTATTAAACTATGTTATGTAGGATAAAATCATGGAAAAGAAATATAATTTAGCAGCTTCTGTTGAAAGGAAATCTCTAATGAATCTGAAATTGACTAGACTGAACTTAACCGTATTACTAACTTTTTTGATGTGAGTTTTGAAATTGAGATTTGAATCTGTATATAATCCTAGATATTTATATTCTGCATGCACACCTTTTGTTTCAGTCTAACTGAATTCATTCTGATTGGTGAATCTGAATGTAGTGTTTACATGAACGCTAAACAAGTGATCGGTTGATGTGCGTTTTACCATTGCTAAGAAAATTCCCGCTCCTCCGTGAGAGATACGAGACCGGTGCGTCTCACAGGCGCTCATCAGTAATCACGCCACCGGCCTCGCGCCGTTCTCCCGCGGCTGTCAGCCTCGTCCTGCTCGCCACAGTCAACATGATGAATGGCGACTGTAGAACGCAAAAGACGAATCCCGGACATTTTGGGCGATCTCGAAATTCCGGTCAAACTCGTCACAGAGACTCAGTTGTAGCCTAGCCTTGTTTGTGTTTTCAACTGCACTCTCTTACCGGTAGGCGTGGCTTGGGAGTGGCCTCCTAGGGCAGCGAAGCAAGTGCATTCTGGGAGTTGTTGTCTTTCATCCACATAAGCCAAAAATACATTTTCTGGCTTTTCTCAGTCTAGAAAGCTCCAAATTCAAAAATCTTCTTCTACATAAATGACCTATTTTAAATGCACAAGATTTAGTTTGCAGAAGTGTTAACTCTCTCAATGAAAGTCTATTGATTTTTTTTCTTTCCTTTTTGTTTTATAAAAACTGTAAGGTGTATCAGTTAGAAAAGCTACAGGTCGAGTGAGTCAGACCAGTCTGAAGGTCTGATTTAAGTTTTATGGCTGTAGATTTGAATGTCTAGGATGAGATATTTCTACATTTGGCCAATAGCTTTAAAAGTAGATCAGTAAGTTTGCTTAACATTTATCTACTGCTTTTAGACAGTGAAATGTAGTTATCTGTCAGACATACTTGAAATGTCTGAGGCTGAAGAATAGGCTAGATTTCCTTCTGAGAAGTTGAGTCTTTTGTTGTGTGGTTCCCATTGCTTGTCTGATTTCCAGATCAACAAATTGATGCGTGTACAACTTAACTTTAAATGGACCACCTTGAAGGAAATGGTCTTCTAAAAGGTCAGAATGATGATCAAGACTGTTTTTTTTAAGATAAGTTGAAATTACAGCATTTGATAATGACACTTTTGTAACAGAATCGAGGCACATTGTGGCTCTTGATAATGATGTGTAGGAGCTTATTTTTTGTTTTAATCTGCAGTTACCACAACGGTGGGTTGAAGACTTGCTGTTGAACTCTGCTTGGGGCTTGTGACACATGGGACATTCCCATATTTCAGAGACTTCAATTGCAGTGACTTCGGAGTTAGGGACATATGTGACCCTGCCTGTGAAAACCCAGCTAAAGTAATTTTTTTGTGATTCAATGTTTTCTACATAAAATCATCTACATAAAATCATCCTACACAATGTAAAGAACATTCTGTGAAAATATAACCTTGATATCTTTAATATTGACTGAGTAAGGCCATGTCAAAGATTTGCTAAAATTCGGGCTCAGAAAATCATATTTTTGAGAAATTCCAATTTAAAAATAGGTTATTTGTTAAAACTCCAACACATTTGATCCATAGTTATCCTGCATATGTGCCATATAACACATTAAAGCTGCGATTCTCCCCTTTTTAGTGATATATGAGACATCGGTGGAAAAATTCTTTTAGTTTTGTACAACAGATCTATTTATTTTGATGTGCATGTCCAAAAAGCTAAAAGCATAAACACATTGAAAAAAATGGGGGTACCACAAGAGCTTGATCGTAGCAACAATTACCATGTCAATTCAATGGAATGATTTGTATAACTTTATTAGTAAAATGTAATATCAGTGAAAAAAATGTCAATAATATATCAATTAAATAACATAACATTTCTCATTCTCTTACTGGCCCACAGCGTAACATTGAGTAAATCTGGAGTAAAAAATAAATAAATAAATACAATTTCAAGGGATAGTTTACCCCAAAAATACAATTCTGTCATCATTTACTCACACACAAAACCGGTTAAATCATAATTTGGGGCAATTCCACCGAGATTAATATCAAGCAAGCTGTTTAAGCAAGCAGCTATTTTCCGTTCCTGCTCATACTTCGGTGTCGCCATGTCAGATGTCAAAACACGCATTACCATCCAGCAAATAACACGTAGCAGGCCAAAAACGTCCTTAAAGGGGGGGTACAATGGTGTTTCATGTATTCAGAGTTGTTTACAGTGTTAAAGAGATGGATTCTCATGCTAAACATGGGCAAAGTTTAAAAAATATATTTTGGGGGATCCGGTCGAGGAAATGACGGAGTGAGTCGCGTTTCTGCCCTGCTCCCAACCTCTACGTTTATAACTTTTCTTACAGTCCAACTAAAGTGTTAAAAACGATCCCCAACACTTAAGTATATTTGACAGGACATCGCTGCTTGAGAGAATGACCAGTAGATCGAAAAAAGGGGACCAGAAAGGAGAGAACGACCCTCCGAACACCGTGCTGCCTGCGCTAGTAGATATGCTAGCTAAACACGAGGTTTCTCTTATGACTAAGTTCCAGGCGGAATTCAACACCGCGTTCTCCAAGCTCGAGGAGCGGGTTGATAAATTCCAGAATACCTTACTCGACCACCAACAGCGTCTCGCGTCATTGGAGACATTTGCTAATTCCACGAGCCAAGACATGAAGGCCATGGAAGCAGAGCTGACCGCATTATCTGAAGCGAACGCTAAGCTACAGACTAAGCTTGTCGACCTGGAAGGCCGCTCTAGAAGAAACAACATAAGGATAGTGGGCCTTCCAGAGAACATTGAAGATGGCCACCCTACGGCTTTTTTCTCTCAAGTTTTGGTGGAGGTTCTCGGCGACCAAATATTAAACTCTGCCCCTGATCTCGACCGAGCTCACCGCACCCTTGCTCCAAAGCCGGGGCCTGGCGGCAAAGCCCGGCCCGTTATCATTCGCTTCCTTAAGTTTCAAGAGCGGGAGTTGGTTGTGCGTGAAGCTCGACGTTTACAGGGCAAACTAAACTACAGGGGCTCTCAGATCCACATATTCGAAGATTACTCACCCGAAGTGGCAGAACAACGCTCTGAATACCGGGCCGTGATGAAGCAGCTATATGACCTGGGCCTTAAACCGACTCTCCTTTTCCCTGCCAGGCTGTTCATCAGGCCCGAAACCGGACCGCGACGCCACCTCCCCTCCCCGAAAGCTGCACAGGACTTCATCGCTTCTCATCGTCAAAGCAGCTCGGGATCCACGGAGGACGGGTAACGTAACTCGCGTAGCTCTGTGACGGCAGAGCTAGACCTGCACGACTGGTGATTTACTGCCAGCTTTACTCCAGCTTTACTCCCTTTCCAAGGGCTACTGTAAATTGAGGTCCCTCAGATGTGGTCCACTTTTAACTACTGGACAGCTAAGACACAACAACCCCCTTGCTTTATCGTTTACTGAGCTGGTAAGACTGCTCCAGGACTTATAGCCATAAATAGCTAATGCTACCATATACTTTCTGTGCCAATGATACCCCTAAGTTTAGTTTCTCTTCTAGCTCCTTTCTTTATTTACTTCTATTTACCTATTTATTTATTTTCTTTCATTGGCAATGTTTGTGTTCGATTTTATGGTTGATGTTAGTATTTTTGTTAGGCTGTGTTGATATGTAACTTTATGTATGCGCACGTGCGACCGTGTGTATGTGTGTGGTGATGTGAGTATATGGACGCGCCACATCCTTTTGCAGCCTACTTTTATTTACTTTTATTTACCTATTTATTTATCTTCTTTCACTGTCAATGTTGAGTTCGATTTTATGGTTGATGTTAGCATTCTTGTTAGGCTGTGGTGATTTGTAACTTTATGTATGCGCACGCGCGACCGTGTGTGGTGATGTGAGTATATGTACGCGCCACATCCTTTTGCAGCCTACTTTATTTACCTATTTATTTATTTTCTTTCACTGTCAATGTTGAGTTCGATTTTATGGTTGATGTTAGCATTCTTGTTAAGATGTGTCGGCGGACACTGGAGAAAGATGCTGTCTGAATGACGAGTTGTTTCGGTTTGTTTTGGTAATGTTTTGACACTGGACTATTTTGCTGTTCATGGGAGTTGGGGACACTAGGAATTCACTTGGAAGTGTATGAGACACACCGCTGTGCAATGGACACTGAAAATATTGTCTGTTATCGGGGTTTTCCAGGCCAAAGTTTTGTGTGTGTGTGTGTGTGCATGTGTCTGTGTGTGGTTGTTATCCGGTGTGGCCCCCCCCCCCCCCTTTTTTTTTCCTTTTTCTCTCACTCTCTCTCTCTCTTTATCTCCTTCTTCACCCCCAATCCCTGCTTCGCTTACTCAAGGAATATCAATAAGGTATGTCAAGCATGAACAATATAATTAGATTTATTTCATGGAATGTGCGGGGGGTGGGTGGCCCCACTAAGAGCGATAAGATAATGACCCACTTACAACAGCTCAAAGGTGACGTGTTTTTTATTCAGGAGACCTGCACAATAGGGAGGTGACACGACTCAAAAGGAATTGGGTTGACCATGTTTTTCATTCCAGATTTAATGAAAGGGCCAGAGGCACCGCCATTATGATTGATTCGTAAAAACGTCATGTTTGAACCAGGTAAAGTGGTATCAGATCTTAACGGTCGCTTTGTTATAGTCGCTGGCAAATTACAAAATACACCCGTCATCTTGGCCAGCGTCTACGGTCCCAACTGGGATGACTGTTCATTCATATCCAAACTATTCACGTCACTACCAAACATTGATAATCATCGTATAATTATAGGCGGGGATTTTAATCTGGTGCAAGACCCCATACTAGACAGATCATCAAACAAACCGTACTCTGTAAGCAAATCAGCCAAAACTTTACATGACTTTGCCAAACGACTAGGCCTCTCTGACCCATGGAGGCACACTTCTCCCACGACCAAGACATTCTCTTTCTTTTCTCATGTGCACCACACCTACACACGCATAGATTTTTTCCTTCTAGACGATAGACTGCTCTCCATGATTAAATCCATTGACTACCACAGTATCGCAATATCGGACCATGCACCTACCTCCCTTGACTTACACTTATGTACTCACTTCAGCCCCTTCAGGCAGTGGAGATTTAACTCTTCTTTATTATCGGAAGATCCCTACAAGCAATTTAAACACTCCCAGATCACTCTTTTTTTTGAGCTGAATGACTTGCCAAACACAAACAGAGGTGTACTTTGGGAAGCTTCGAAGGCTTATATTCGAGGACAGCTTATCTCCTTTGTGTCTAATTCAAAACGAGTCGAAGCGTCACAAACATTAGACCTGTTACAGAAAATTAAGAGCATTGATGACGAATATGCGGTTAACCCGGACCCTATCCTTTACAGCAGTGGTTCCCAACCCTGCTCCTGGAGTACCCCCAACACTGCATGTTTTCTTTGTCTCCCTAATCAAACACACCTGATTCAACTCATCAGCTCATTATCACATGGGTTAATGAGCTGATGAGTTGAATCAAGTGTGTTTGATTAGGGAGACAAAGAAAACGTGCAGTGTTGGGGGTACTCCAGGAGCAGGGTTGGGAACCACTGCTTTACAGAGAGCGTCTTAGACCAGTGGTTCCCAATCCTGGTCCTGGGGACCCACAGCTCTGCACATTTTATATGTCTCCTTTTTCTGACACACCCAGTTCAGTTCATAGAGCTCTTTCCTAACGAGATGATGATCTGAGTCAGGTGTGTTAAATTAGGGAGACATACAAACTGTGCAGAGCTGTGGGTCCCCAGGACCAGGATTGGGAACCACTGTCTTAGACTCCAGACAGACTTTGATCTTCTATCTGATAACAAAGCCAGGCTCCGTTTGCTCAAATCTAGACAGTGTTTCTTTGAGTCGGGGGATAAAGCGGGGAAGCTTCTGGCTCATCAGGCCAGAGCTGAGGCAACCTCGCGGCTTATTCCTGCCATTAGAGCCAGCTCAGGCGAGTTGCACACTGATCCTGTCACCATTAATAAAATATTTGCTGAATTTTACGCTGACCTATATACCTCTGGCTGCCCCCCCATTGCAGACGAGACGCCTGACGATTTGATTTTCCCCCAAATAGACGCAGAATCAGTGAACGACCTAGGTGCCCTTATAACCACTGCTGAGGTTCAGGGAGCCATTAATTCCCTACAGAGCGGTAAATCCCCAGGGCAGGATGGCTTCACTGTAGAATATTACAAAACTTTTTCCGCTTCTCTCGCACCAGTCCTAAAAAATATGCACAACGAGGCTTTTCATCAGCGTTGCCTTCCGGATACCCTATCTAAAGCCATCATCTCCTTAATTCCTAAGAAAGGGAAAGACCCCCTGCTCTGTGGCAGCTACCGGCCAATCTCACTTCTCAATGTAGACCTCAAAATTCTCGCGAAGGTCCTTGCACTCCGTCTCCAACGGTTAATGCCCTCCATTATTTCACTAGATCAGACAGGATTTATGCCGGTCCGACAGTCTTTCCATAACTAGACGGCTACTCGACATCATTCACTCATCAAATAATAGTATCCCGGAAATTGTGGTGTCCCTCGATGCCGAAAAGGCATTCGACAGGGTCGAGTGGGGATATCTGTACGAGGCAATGGATAGGTTCGGTCTGGGCGGGAATTTTATTCTATGGGTCAGATTATTATACTCATCCCCGATGGCATCGGTTCAAACTAATGACGTGTTATCACCTCCTTTCTCACTTCAGAGAGGCACCAGACAGGGTTGTCCCCTGTCTCCACTTCTATTCGCCATAGCAATAGAACCTCTGGCCATTTGGCTCCGTGCGGAGGAAGGCTTCAAGGGCATCACACGATTTGGCGTAACTCATAAAGTTTCACTATACGCGGATGACCTGCTCTTGTATATCTCTAACCCTGTCACCTCACTCCCTGTCATTTTGAATGTTTTGGAACGGTTCGGTACGTACTCCGGATATAAGCTCAACTACCAGAAAAGTGAGCTTTTGGCGATAAACTCTCTGGCTAAGCAGCTCCCACGCTCGTTATCGGCATTTAAGTGGAGTAACGACGGATTTAGCTACTTGGGGGTTTATATTACAACAACTGTGTCTGACTTGTTCCGCAAAAATTTCGTACCTCTGGTCGCAAAAACTGTAAGTGATTTTGACCGATGGACGGTCCTTCCACTCTCCCTCGTAGGCCGGGCAAATTTGATCAAGATGGTTATCCTCCCCAAATTCCTTTATTTGTTCCAGCACATCCCTGTACTCATGTCCAAATCTTTTTTTGACAAACTGGATACAGTGATATCTAAATTTCTTTGGGGCGGCAAACCTGCCAGGATCCGCAAAACGATCTTACAGTCCCCTAAGTCTGAGGGGGGCCTGGCCCTCCCCAACTTTAGACGGTATTATTGGGCAGCTAACATGCAAAAACTTTTATACTGGATGGGTGGGGACGCCTCACCTCCTGCCTGGGTACATTTGGAGCGATCAAGTGCACGCTTCCCGTTGCGGTCGGTCCTATGCTCCCAACTCCCTTTGCCTTCAGGCTCTGCAGGCTCGTGCCCGATTGTATCCCTCTCACTCAAGATCTGGAGTGAGATTAGGAAGTGCTTAGGTTTACAGGGTCCCTCCATCCTGACACCACTTTTCCAAAATCATGTCTTTACCCCCTCAAGGTCAGATTTGGCATTCAGGGCCTGGCATAGCAATGGTATCATTAGTGTTAAGGACCTATACAAGGATGGCATATTTGCATCCTTCACAGAGCTCTCATCTCTTCACAACTTGCCAAAGTCATACCTCTTCCGCTTTTTTCAGATCAGAGACTTTGTTAAGAAAACATTTCCCCACTTTCCAAATCGCCCCCCCGAAACCCTGACTGACTCCCTCTTGGCGACAGACCCCAATAGTAGAAAATGCATTTCTGTATTGTACGAGTCACTAGGATCGACCTCTGCAAACCCATGGGAGGGCGACTTGAACATGGCTATTACGGACGAGGTTATGGTTCATTCTTCTTCTATATGTGCCCGTCATGGTCTAATCCAGTGTAAGATCCTCCATAGAGTTCATTACACAAATGCAAAATTGTCTAAAATATACCCTAATGTCCGAGACGCCTGTAACAGGTGTAACCAGTCCCCTGCCAATCATACGCATATGTTCTGGTCCTGCCCTAAGCTGACAACTTTTTGGGTTTACTTTTTTGACACCTTGAGTAGAGCCTACGAACACACTATCCATCCCAGCCCTTTGTCAGCCATTTTTGGCATTTCCCCAGACACTGACCTCCCTGTTGCGCTGGAGCGGGCCCTGGCATTTACATCATTGCTAGCCCGAAGGTTGATTCTGCTCAACTGGAAGCTACCCTGCCCCCCCACACATGATCGTTGGATTAAAGAAGTGCTTGACAATCTGAGGTTGGAGAAGATCAGATCCTCCTTGAAAGGCGCTACCTCAGCATTTCTTAACACGTGGAACCCTTTCCTGGGGCTGATTAATTCCCTCAACCTGTCCCCTGATTTGGAGGTTTGAATCCCTACATTTTATTTGTAATTTTTTTTTATTTTTTATTATTATTATATATATTTTTTTTCGTGTGTGTGTCTGTATTGATGAAAGTCTGTTGGTATGCATGGGTCTGTGTGTCTGTCTTCGTCTAGGGGCCTGTGTTGGGTTAGTTCACGGGTTGGGTGGGGAGGGGATTGGGTTCAGGTGTTCATTTTGTAATGTTTATTGTTAACTACATTTGTCACCTGGTGTTGGGAAAAAAATTAAAATCTTCTCAATAAAAAAAGTTGAAAAAAAAAAAAAAATATATATATATATATATATATATATATATATATTTTTTTTAAATATAAAAGGAACTCCTTATATGAGCATTTCTCTCGGAAAAGCTCGCCCGCGCACACGTCGACCAGAGGAGAGCGAGACAGCGAGACATCGGCAGCGCTGCATAGGATTTGTTCAAGAATGTCTCCAAAAAAAGTGTGTTGTTGGATGTGTGGGAAAGCTTACCGTGTTCAGCTTTCCAAAGAACCCAGTGTTACGGGAACAGTGGATGCAGTTTGTTTTTCCGGGGCAGCAACGGAGTGTAGCAAGTGCGGTTGTGTGTTCTGGTCATTTCAGTGACAAATGTTTTATTAATATTCATAAGCATTGATATGGTACGGTGATTAAAGTTTTTTTTTTATTTTTTTTTTATTTTTTATTTTTTTTATTTACAAGATCTACTTTATAGATGTCCCCTTATTCAGAATAAATACCCACCGGTTTCTAAAAAAAATGTGCGTGACTACACATCCGATTCTTCGCTCTATACACTATCCCCAATTGGGTCAACAACCCGCGTCCCCAATATCCACCAACTGGATACGCCCCAGTATGTCATGTCCGATGGTTCTGGCTAGGTTAGGTTTTTTGAGGATATTACAACAGCCCATCCCCCTCTTGGTTTTTCAAAAGGGTTCCGGGACTGAGGAAATGCACTGGCCGACGCTTGTCTGACTACCTGTCGGGCTAAGACTTCGGGACTATCATGGGAAAAGTCTGTATCCCCTGTGGGTATCCAATCACCATGCTTTCATGATTCTACCATTGGACCGAGTATGGACCCCATTACACTTGGACAAGGGCCCCACTCGATCCCATAGCTCCGACTCAGTTTGAAAAAACCGAGTCACTATGGGTTACTTTTTAGAGCACAAACAGATAAACGCTACCTCAGAATCAAAAAAGACTCTGTGTACTAACCATAGAACTCCTCTGGTTAGGGCAGAACAAGAGTAGTTATATAGATCTTGACCAGAATGAAATTCAAGAAATAGATGCAAGCTTAGATCTGACTGGATAAAGCGAAACCCCACAAGTCTATCCAAGTCAAGTCAGTCATCTTCATTTATATAGCGCTTTTAACAATGTAGATTGTTCCAAAGCAGCTTTACAGATATAAGCGTATAATTTAAGGTAACAGAGATTGTTTCGGCTTTACAGCAGAGTTAAGTTATTTCCATCTAAAGTTAGTTTTGATTGATTTGCTTCCGTCACAATGATCATTTGTTATTAAATTAGGGGCCGCTAAGACGACACCGTTCTCTCTACACAGACTTTAAACGTGAAGATGTGAGAAACGCTGATGACAATCACATGCGCATTTAGAATGGGTTCTATAGTTATGTGCGTTTGAATATACGCAGGTTTGGAATTCCCTACAAGCCAAGCCTAAACAAAGTACTTGTCTTTCCTTGTAAATTTTGATAAAGAATTTTATTTTATTTTGTTGCTTTGGGGTAGGAACGCGAAACAAAATTTCCCGACAACGCCTTATCTGTAGAGTGGTAGTGGGATCCTCCATAGGGAGAGACTAGTTGGCACTTCAGCACTGCGTTGTCATCGGACCAGGCGAAGGTCCTTCGTCAGATCTGGATACGGCCTGGATCCGGCAGGCTGCAGGAAAACCTCAGGATAAACACAGACACTAAAATTAGCGTAGATGCCATTCTTCTCATGATGTAACGAGTACATCAGGATTTTTGGGAAGTGTTCCCGGTTCCGGCTGACCTAATATATGCAGCCTAACATTAAATTATAGAAGTCTTTAATGTATTATGTGAAAGCTAGGTCAAAGAGATGTGTCTTTAATCTGGCTTTGAACTGACAGAGTGTGTCTGCTTCCCGGACAATGGTAGGAAGACTGTTCCAGAGTTTTGGTGCTAAATAGGAAAAGGATCTACCGCCAGCAGTTGATTTTGATATTCTAGGTATTATCAACTGGCCGGAATTTTGAGATCGCAATAGACGTGACGGACTATAATGCGTTAAGAGCTCGCTCAAGTACTGCGGAGCTAAACCATTTAGTGCTTTGTAAGTGATCAGCAATATTTTAAAATTGATGCGATGTTTAATAGGGAGCCAGTGCAGTTTTGACAGAACCGGGCTAATATGGTCATACTTCCTGGTTCTGGTAAGAACTCGAGCTGCTGCGTTTTGAACCAGCTGTAGTTTGTTTATTAAGCGTGCAGGGCAACCACCCAGTAGAGCATTACAATAATCTAGCCTTGAGGTCATGAACGCATGAACTAATTGTTCCGCATTTGTCAATGAGAGCATATGGCGTAATTTAGATATATTTTTAAGATGGAAAAATGCAGTTTTACAGATACTAGACACGTGACTTTCAAATGAAAGATTGGTATCAAAGAGCACACCCAGGTTCCTAACCGACGACGAAGACTTAACAGAGCAGCCATCAAGTGTTAGACAGTATTCTAGATTATTACGTGAGGAAGTTTTTTGTCCAATAATTAGAAACTCGGAATTTCCTACTTCTAAATTCTGAAAAAACAAAGTCATCCAATTTTTTATATCCGCTATGCATTCCGTTAATTTTGTGAATTGATAAGTTTCGTTAGGTTTTGAAGAAATATAGAGCTGAGTATCATCGGCATAACAGTGAAAGCTAATGCCATGTTTCCTAATGATATCTCCTAATGGTAGCATGTACAGAGTGAACAGCAACGGTCCTAGTACTGAGCCTTGTGGTACGCCATACTGAACTTGTGATCGATGAGACATCTCATCATTAACTGCTACAAACTGATAACGGTCAGATAAGTATGATTTAAACCATGCTAGTGCATTTCCCGTAATGCCAACATAATGTTCTAATCTATTTAAAAGAACGTTGTGGTCAATAGTGTCAAATGCAGCACTAAGATCGAGTAACACTAATAGAGAGATACAACCACGATCGGATGATAAGAGCAAATCATTTGTGACTCTAACGAGAGCTGTTTCGGTACTATGGTACGGTCTAAATCCTGACTGGAAATCCTCGCAGATATCATTTCTTTCAAGGAACACAGTTGTGAGGGTACTGCCTTTTCTAATATCTTTGACAGAAAAGGTAGATTCGAGATCGGCCTGTAATTGACTAAATCTGTAGGATCAAGTTGCGTTTTTTTAACAAGCGGTTTAATCATAGCCAGCTTAAAGTTTTTTGGTACGTATCCTAGAGACAAAGACGAATTAATGATATTAAGAAGAGGATCTATGACCTCTGGAAGTATTTCTTTCAGTAGCTTAGTCGGTATAGGGTCTAACATACATGTTGTAGATTTAGATGATTTAATGAGTTTAGTAAATTCTTCCTCTCCTATAGCAACGAATGAATCAAATTTTTCCTCAGGGAGACTACAATGCACTGCCTGATGTGATACTGTAGTAGACGGTTGCATAGTTATAATTTTGTCCCTGATATTATCAATCTTATAAGTGAAGAAGTTCATAAAGTCATTACTGCTGTGTTGCTTGGAAACTTCGGTGCTTGAAGCTTTATTTTTCGCTAGTTTAGCCACCGTTTCAAATAAATACCTAGGATTATGTTTATTTTCTTCTAATAGGGTTGAAAAATAAGCAGATCTAGCAGCTTTTAAAGCCTCTCTGTAAGTAATTGAGCTCTCTTTCCATGAAATGCGAAATACCTCTAGTTTTGTTTTCTTCCAGTTGCGCTCCATTTTTCTGGCTGCTCTCTTAAGGGCCCGAGTGTGCTCGTTGTACCACGGCGTTGGACTATTTTCTTTAATCTTCTTTAAGCGCAACGGAGCAACTGTGTCTAAAGTGCTGGAAAAGAGAGAGTTAAACGTTTCTGTTGTAATATCTAGTTCTTCTAAGCTATCTGAGATGCTGAGATGATGAAACTGATTAGGAAGATTATTAATAAAGCATTTTTTAGTAGCAGAAGTGATAGGTCTCACATATTTGTAACACGGAGTCGGCTTTGCAGCCTTGGCTAAATGCAAATTACACAAGACTAGGTAATGATCTGAGATGTCATCGCTCTGCTGCAGAATTTCAACGGCATCAACATCTATTCCATGTGATAATATTAGATCTAGAGTATGATTACGACGATGAGTAGGTCCTGACACGTGTTGTCTAACTCCAATTGAATTTACAATGTCTTTAAATGCCAATCCCAATGCATCTTTTTCATTATCGATGTGTATATTAAAATCACCAACAATTAGTACTTTATCAAAGAATTTGCGGACTTTCTATCAGAATTAATATTGACTGCAGATAAAGTCTGTATGGTGCCCTGGTGGCCTGTATACAGTAGCCAGCACAAATCTCAAACATGATTTATCGTTTACACTATATATTTTCACATTAAGCACCAATGCTTCAAAAGAATTATATTTAAAACTTGATTTCTTAGTGGTTTTGAAACTATTACTATAAATTACAGCAACACCACCCCCTTTGCGTTTCAGACGAGGCTCATGTTTATAACTGTAATCTTGTGGGGTTGATTCATTTAAAGTAATGTAATCGTTTGGTTTTAGCCAGGTTTCTGTCAAACACAGCACATCTAGGTTATTATCTGAAATCATATCGTTAACAACGAGTGCTTTTGAAGTAAGCGATCGAATATTCAGCAACCCAAGCTTTAGCATTTGCTCATCTGTAATATAGCTGTTTTTTATTTGTTGAACATCAATAAAATTTTTAACCTTAGATGGGTTTAAACGTTTTTTGGATTTCCAAATTCGGGGAACAGACACAGTCTCTATATGATGATAACTAGGTGAAAGAGGCTCTATGTGATAGGATTTATCTGACCTTGGTGACGCGAGGCCGCTAGCAGACGGTCGGTTTAGCCAGTCTGTCTGCTTCCTGACCTGAGCCCCAGATTGTCATGTTTGAGCTCTAAGACTATAAGCCATATTACTAGAGAGAAGAGCAGCACCATCCCAGGAGGGATGAATACCATCTCTTTTCAACAGGTCAGGTTTGCCCCAAAAACTTTTCTAATTGTCTATGAATTCTATATTATTAAGCGGACACCACTTAGACAGCCAACCGTTAAGCGAACACAATCTACTAACTATCTCATCACTCCTGCGAACAGGAAGGGGGCCAGAGCAAATTACAGTCCTTGACATCGTACTTGCAAGTTCACACACCTCTTTAATATTAATTTTGGTGATCTCCGACTGGCGGAGTCGAACATCATTAGTGCCGACATGAATAATGATCTTAGAGAATTTACGATTAGCATTAGCCAGCACTTTTAAATTTGCTTTGATGTCAGGCGCTCTGGCTCCCGGCAAACATGTGACTATGGTGGTTGGTGTCTCTATTTTCACGTTCCGTGTAATAGAATCGCCAATAACTAGGGCACAATCATTCTCAGTGGGTGTTTCACTGAGCGGGGCAAAACGATTTGTTATGGTAATCGGAACGGAAGAGTGGTTTTTAGATCCGCGACTAGAGCGATCCCTCACTGTCACCCATTTGCCCGGTTGCACGGGCTCTACTTCAGCCGGAACCACGCCATGTAAAGTGTTCACTATTCTATGCGCATCCAAAACATCTAAAGCACTAGCACTCTTACTATCCTCAATTAAAGTTTAGATGCGTGTTTCTAATTCTGAAATCTTCTCTGTCAACCTAACTGTCTCCTTACATTTATCACATATAAATCCTATATTGTCGACAGAGAAGGCTATACTAAACATGTGACATGAAGTGCAGGTGACAATAACAGGACAAGACATTACTCACCGTGTTTGTTGACTGATTCTTACTCACCTGAGCTTTTATGAACTCAAAGGCGCGGACGCGCGAGAGAAAAATAAATAAATAAAATAGCTGAGCGCACGAGTGGCGCGTTAACAGGCTAGCGAATTACTAGCGTTTTGTGCTAGTAGTACTAATAACAAAAGCTAGCGATGTCAGGTTAATCTGAGATGTTGGGTAAAATGTAGTAGTATAAACAACTAGAAATGGTAGTAAAATGATGGTTCAAAACAAAGAAATATAAGGCTAAGACGGAGCTTACAGCACCGAAGTCACAAACACACTCACAGCAGGCAGCGAGGCAGACAGGAGCAATCGATCCCCCTGACTGCGTACCAACCACCGGGTTACTCTGGTTAGGGTTAAGGCGAGAATGGGTGTAAAGCCTCTCTTGGTACAAATTCAAATCTCCTGCTCCCTCAAGATCACGTGAGAGGAAAATGTTCAAGACACTCTCGTCAGTAGTGTACCTCAGGCTCCTTGGGTGTTTCGAATCTTTAAACACTAGACACCCTCCTCTGAGGCGATCTATCCTGGATGATCAGTCCAGGACGAGCGTCTCATAGCCAATATCTAATCGAACTAGACCAGATCCTCAAAAACACTGTGGTTGGGCTCTGGTATAGGATTTTACCGAGATTGAAACTAACCATTCTTTCCTTTTCCATTACAGGGCGAACACTGGCAGTGCCGACCACCAAACCCAACCCCAAAAAAACTATCAGGTAAGAACATGGATAATTTCTCCTGAAACTAACCACTCTTTTTATATATTTATATATTTTATATTCGCACAAATATATTCGCTTCATCTCAGAGCAAATGATTAAAAAATAAATTCACAGATGCGAGAAAAAAGATGTCAAACTGTCTTTTATTTTCGAATTTAATTCCTCAATCAGCGCTGGACCGGCATTTTCTGTCTTCGGCTGAGCCCTGGCCATAGACAGATCATATGTTTCACGCTGTCAATGCAGTGGTCTGCGTTGCGCTGATCTTATTCACACTATCGAGTGTAGGTGCAGCATTCTAACATTGAGTCATAATGAGCTGTTTGTGAAGAAATTATCCGCTTCCAAATTTTGTCATTTTAATCACGAAATTGAAACATTAAAAACCATTTTGCTCTTTATGCAGCAACGAACCAACTGATCAGCTTGCAGCGTAACAACATTGAATGCTTGGCCGAACCGCTGATCATAGCTGTACAGGGCGCCTTATTATTTTCCATCTCCATAAATATATCTAGTAGTAAAGCTAATGCAAGGGCTAGAAATCAATTAATCTTTTGCTTGATACTTCCTTGTCATCATGGAGAGCGCAGTTCATGGTTGCATAGCAACGACAGACGCCACGGAAGAGCAAGCGCTTGTGGAAAGGAGAGAGCGGCGCGCTCACGCTTTCCACTTGTTTTTACCATAGACTGTAAAAAATAGGTTTTTATACATCTAGAGCGACGTTGTTGATTGTTTGAGCATGTGACTGCGCGTTTCTCCTTGTTTTCCATTGTTATGCGCAGCATATTTCCCGCGTGCACAAACACAGCCACAGACAATGAATTGTTCGGTTAGTGAAGAAGAGCATGATGTATTTTGTATAAAGTTTTGTTATTAACTGTTTTGAGAACTGGAAATGCACAATTCATACATACAAATCTGTAGATATTAATAAATGAAGATGATTAAATTAGACTGATGCATCAAAAGTTATCCCCCCCCCAAATCATCTTTAGATTCCCAATCGGGGTCATACACTAATACAGTGGTTCCCAATCCTGGTCCTGGGGACCCACAGCTCTGCACATTTTATATGTCTCCTTTTTCTGACACACCCAGTTCAGTTCATAGAGCTCTTTCCTAACGAGATGATGATCTGAGTCAGGTGTGTTAAATTAGGGAGACATACAAACTGTGCAGAGCTGTGGGTCCCCAGGACCAGGATTGGGAACCACTGCACTAATAGGTTGTCCCCAAAATTGAGGCCTACCATCTGGCCAGGTTTCAAGTCAAGGCCAGTGATCTCAAACTCAATTCCTGGAGGGCCACAGCTCTGCACAGTTTTGCTCCAACCCTAATCAAACACACCTGATCCAGCTAATCAAGTCTTCAGGATTACTAGAAACTTCCTTGCAGGTGTGAGTTGGAGCTGATTGGAGCTAAACTGTGCAGAGCTGTGGCCCTCCAGGAATTGAGTTTGAGACCACTGCTCTAGGCCTTACGGTTTGGCCTGCACGATGCGTTTTACACATCCTTACAATTACAATAGGGTTTCAGCATTTCATGCTTGAACCCCTAATAAGAAAGGGAGCTTTTTGCCAGTTAGCGCCACCTATGGTCCGATCTCCATGAAACTCTGCATGCTTCTTCACCATGTTATGACACAAATGCTCATCACTTTTTGTAAAGTTCTGAGTTTTCATTCAGGATTTATGGGCTTTTGAGTGTATTTTGTAACGCCCCTTTGCTAAATGACCCTGTTACAGCCAGCCAAATGCAAAAGTTCAATTTTTTTTCGATAATTATTTATCATCAGACTCCAGAGAACATTTCTGCACTGGTCTGGTTCCGATCGGGCCAAAAACCAGGGACTAGTTCGCAAAAGTAGGTTTCGGACAAAATTCGACATAGCAGAAAATTTTTCCTGCCTAAATCGAAATTGGAAAATGGTCTAAGAGTTATGAGCGATTTTGTACTTTTGGTTGCTGTAGCGCCCCAATGGGCCAATCGGGGTCATACTCTGATAGGTTGTCCCCAAATTGAGGCCTACCATCTGCCCAGTTTTCAAGTCTCTAGGCCTTACGGTTTGCCCTGCACGATGCAGTTCATGCTTGAACCCCTAATAATAATAATAAGAAAACTTAAGAAGAACAATAAGTGTGCTGGTTTCAGCAAGCACACTTAAAGGGTTAGTTTACCCAAAAATTAAAATTCTGTCAGTAATTACTCACCCTCACGTTGTTCCAACCCCGTAAGATCTTCGTTTATCTACGAAACACAAATTAAGATATTTTTTATTAAATCTGAGAGCTGGATCACTCCTCCATAGGCTTCTAAGGGACTGAAACTGGCTGGCCCAGAAAAGTTATTAAAGAAATCGTTAATATAGTCCAAGTGACTACAGTGGCTCAATCTTAAGTATATCAAGCGACGAAAATACTTTGTGTGCAAAAAAACAACAAAAATAACGACTTTATTCCACTATTCATTTCATTCTCTCTGGGCCTCGAGTTCACGTAGTGTTTAAGCGCAGCGCTTCTGTGTTGTACGTCACACGCATCACACACATGACCAGCGTCGGTCAATAGTAAACCTATGTGGTGACGTGCAACACAAACTCGCTGCGCTAAAACACTACATTTACGCGTTTATCATCTTCCGGTGTCGCTCGTTGTGCATGTCACACATGGTCACGACGCGGCTCACCGGGTGCTTTGCCGCGGCCGGCATGTGGCAATGGGGCGTCACGGAGTAGAGCTGCAGAAAGTTGACCTTGACGTCTTCGCTTCGCAGGACTCCCATGAGCCTCGGGTCAACATCCATGGGCAGGTGGTCGAGGTTACTTTGATAGTTCACCGTCTCGGTCATGGAATAAGAGGGGAACAGGGTCCCCCAGTGACCCACCACCTCCTGCAGCCCACAGCGTGACTACAGGAGGTTGACGGACGTGTCGCTAGAGGGGTGGATGTTGACGGCCACTTGATAGGAGATGTCGGCGACTCCCCGGGTCAACCTGTAGAAGGACATGACGCCCTCCACAGTGTAGGCGGTCAAGTCCAGCTGCTTTTTCAGTATGTGCCAGTGGTTGACCACCTTCGATGGGTCAACTTTGCCCACGAAGAGGTAGTGGACCGCAGCTCACATCTTCTAGGTGGATGACGACCCCGTTGAAATCGTAAGAGTACGTCAATACCTCGCGGGCTTTCTCAAATATGGTGGCAAAGACGGGCATCCGCGGGGAATATGCACTTAAAAACTCCGACACCCTCTGGAATTTTTTTGACTTGGTCACAAGTTAAAAAGTTGTTGAACACAAGTTGTGTTCTCTGCACATGCTACTTCAAATGGTTCAACATCCTCACTGAAAAACCTCAAGAAAAAATGCCAATAAACTACATGGTTTGACACACACACTATTACACGTCACAGATTAAACATATATAAACACTCACATGACCATTTTTGAAACTTTTCGTCTCTGAGGAGATGGATGGTAAAGGGTGCAGAATAGATCCCATGTGCTGGCCGGTGAATCTTTAAAGCCTGATGCTTTTCTCCTGGTAAGTTCAAGAGAGGAGTGGGAACCATATGCATTGATGCAGTTTGTTTTATTTTTATTTATTTTTTATTATCAGTATAACTATTACAGACATTTCGCTCAAACACAAGACTCTGACAACCCAAGTGTTATGAGCATTTAATTAAGCATTTAATTTAAGCTTTCAATGATTACTATTATGTTTTTTTAATTCAAAAAGGTAAAGGATTCACACATGTAAAGTAAAACCAAGTCCCAGACACCCATTCGATTGTAACGAGGACGCTGAGGCTGAGTGGGAATCCATGTGCAGAAGTTTATTAAAGAAAGTTTCCACAGACAAATACGATGAGGCAGGCAGAGGGTCAAAACCAAGGTAGCAGTCAGATCTTTCAACGTACAAAGGGGAATTCCAAAAGGCAAGAGTGAGTAGGCAGGCAATAGGTCCAAGCAAAAACATCAGTCCGATCAGGCAACCAAAACAAAGGGGATAATCCAGAAAATCGATAAACAGAGGACCAGGCAGAATCATACACAGTAGACAGGCAGGATAAACAGGAAAACAACGCTCGGTAAGGCAGATAACTGGCAATACTTCGCAATGAGTACAAGAATGGTCTCTGGTTAAATAGCAGTCAAACAGGAAATGAGTGCAGAAGAAGCAGAGGGAGTGGAACACAGTCAGTACTCAGGCGAGGGCTCCCTCTGCTGGTTTGGCATTACAGAACCCCCTCCTCTAGGAGCGACTCCTGGAGCTCGACGTGGGCGTCCCCGTGGTCGTGGCGCTGGTCGGTCGGGTCTGGCTCGATGAAATTCCTCGATGAGAGATGGATCCAAAATGTCCCGGGCAGCTACCCACGATCTCTCCTCAGGTCCATAGCCCTCCCAGTCCACCAGATATTGGAGCTGACCCTCTCTTCGTCGTGAGTCTAGTAACTCATTCACTTGATAAGCAGGAGTTCCATCAATGTCCAATGGAGGTGGTGGTTCTGGGGTCTCATGGCCAGGGTCAGCATTCAGGTGGACCGGTTTGAGGAGGGAGACATGGAAGGAGGGAGAGATTCGGTAGTTATCAGGAAGCTCCAATTGGTAAGTGACCTCATTAATTCTCTTAAGAATCTTAAAAGGGCCAACATACCTTGGACTGAGCTTCCTGCTTGGCAGCCGTAACTTGATGTTCTTTGTCGAGAGCCAGACCCGTTGTCCTGGTTGGTAGGGAGGATGTGGGCGACGTCGTCTGTTGGCCTGGAACTCCTGTGTTCTCACGGCCCGCTGGAGACGGACGTGTGCACTGTCCCACACCCTCTCGCTACGTTGAATCCAGTCGTCCACCGCTGGGACTGAGGAAGGTTCGCCAGACCACGGGAACAAGGGAGGTTGGAACCCCAGGACGCACTGAAAGGGGGTCAGGCCAGTGGATGTGTGTGTGAGAGAGTTCTGAGCATATTCTGCCCAAGGTAGAAACTCAGACCATCGGTGTTGCTCTCGACTGCAGTAGGTTCGTAGGTATCTGCCGATTTCTTGATTGAGGCGTTCAACTTGGCCGTTGGCTTGAGGATGATATCCTGACGTGAGACTAACGTTAATATCCAGTTGTTTGCAGAAAGCTCTCCAGACCTGGGAAGTGAATTGTGTGCCCCGATCGCTGACAATATCTTCTGGGAGACCATATACTCTGAAGACATGGTGGAACAGGGCTTGGGCTGTTTCCATGGCGGTAGGTAGTCCCTTTAATGGGATTAGGCGACAGGATTTTGAGAAACGGTCTATAATGACTAGGATAGTGGTACAATTGTCGGAGGGAGGTAGATCAGTGACAAAGTCTATGGATAGGTGGGACCAGGGGCGTTGTGGGATGGGTAGTGGTTGTAGGAGACCGGAGGGTAATTCTTTAGGGGTTTTAGACTGGGCACAGACTTGACAAGACTTTACATAAGCGGTGACCTCTTTGGCCATTGCAGGCCACCAAAATGAATTTTGTAGCAGATGAATAGTACGAGAAATACCGGGGTGGCCTGCACTAATGGAAGTATGAATCCATTGCATGATGCGTTGACGTAGACATAGTGGTACGTACTGTTTGTCATGAGGGCAGTGAGCAGGTGGTGGTTCACGTTGTTGCTCTTCTTGTAATTCCTCCATGATGTCCCAGGAAACTGGAGCGAGGATGACAGAGTAAGGAAGGATGGGTTCTGGAGTGAGATGTTTTGTGGGAAGGTCGTATCGTCTGGAGAGGGCATCTGCTTTACAGTTCTTACTGCCGGGCCGATAGGTTACTGTAAACTGGAAGCGAGTGAAGAATAGAGCCCAACGAGCTTGACGTGGGTTAAGACGTTTTGCGCTTTTGATATACTCCAAATTTTTGTGATCTGTGATGATTTGAAATGGGTGGACCGCTCCCTCCAACCAATGTCGCCACTCCTCCATGGCTGCCTTCATGGATAGCAGTTCCTTGTTCCCCACATCATAATTCCGTTCAGCGGCAGTTAGTTTCCTTGAAAAGAACGCGCATGGATGTAGTTTGCCTGGTTGACCATGTCTCTGTGAGAGTACTGCCCCGATACCACAGTCAGAGGCATCCACTTCTACTATAAAAGGTAAACTGGGGTCTGGGTGTTTCAGAATGGGGGCAGACGTGAATCTTTCCTTCAGGGTGATAAAGGCATTGGTGGCTTCATTATTCCAGCTGAGTTTTGTGGGTTTACCTTTTAGAAGTGATGTTAGGGGGGACGCTATGGTGCTGTAGTTGCGGATGAAGCGTCTGTAGAAGTTTGCGAAGCCTAAGAATCTTTGTAATTCCTTGACTGTTGTGGGTTGGGGCCATTCGGTGACTGCTTGAACCTTTAAATCATCCATCTTTACTCCATGGTGACTTATGTGGTAGCCTAGAAACGAGGTTTGATTAACATGGAATTCACATTTTTCTGCTTTGACGTAGAGTTGATTTTCGAGTAGTCGAGAGAGGACTACTTTAACATGGTTGATATGCTCTGCCTCAGACTTAGAGTAGATGAGAATGTCATCAATATAGGCTACCACAAACTGGTTGAGAAGGTCCTTGAAGATTTCATTGATGAATGATTGGAAGATGGCAGGTGAGTTGGCCATCCCATATGGCATAACTTGGTACTCATAGTGCCCCCTGGTGGTCAGAAAAGCAGTTTTCCACTCATCACCTTCCTTTATTCTAATTAAGTTGTAGGCACTTCTTAAGTCCAGTTTAGTGAAAATGGTGGCTTCCCGCAGCTGTTCTAGGGCAGAGGGTACTAAAGGAAGGGGATAACGAAATTTGACAGTCACATTATTTAGTCCTCTGTAATCGATGCAGGGTCTTAGTCCTCCATCCTTCTTTTCAACAAAGAAGAATCCTGCAGCTGCTGGTGATGTAGATGGACGAATAAAACCTGAGTTCAGAGCCTCTTCAATATACTCCTCCATTGCTTGACTTTCGGTTTGGGAGAGAGGATAAACTTTACTCTTGGGAGGCATGGCATTGGGAAGCAGATCGATAGCACAGTCCCAGGGTCGGTGTGGTGGTAGCTGTGCGGCCTTGGTTTTGCTAAAGACTTCAGAAAGATTGTAGTAATAGGCGGGGATGTTCACAGTCTTGAGGGTATCTGGACTTTCAATGCTGGTTGTGAGACATGGTTGGGGTTTAGTGGGAAGGCAGTGATCTAGACAAAATGTGGACCAATGAGTCAACTCACCATGATACCAGGAAATGTCAGGGTCGTGAATAGATAGCCAGGGATGTCCCAGGATGATCTCGAATTTGGGAGAGTCAACAATATACAGTGTGATAGACTCTTGATGCAGCAAACCGACATTAAGTGTGAGAGTTTTTGTTTGATGAGTGATCCCCTCTCCAATAAGTGTGTCATCGATGGCCTTGATTTTGATAGGTGGGGTGCATGGTTGAATGGGGATGTTATACTTTGTGACAATGTCCTTATTAATCAGGTTCAGAGCGGCTCCAGAGTCAATCATCGCTGTTAATTCAAGAGACAATGTGTCAATCCTGAGAGTAATAGGTAAAGTAAATGATTTGTTACTGAGTAAGGAGAAATGTTCAATATTTACCCTGGGAACAGCTTGGGATTTGTGTGGACATCCTAGACTGCGATGGCCTGCTTCACCACAGTAAAAGCATAACTGATGTTGTCGACGCCTCTTCCTTTCCCCTTCAGAAAGTCGGGAGACGTTGAGTTGCATAGGTTCGTCGTGAGGGCGTGCATCGATCGTGACTGGAATCTGTGAACTGCTCTGATTTCCCCTGTTGCCCTTACGTTTCGGAGCCTGTCTCATGAGGTTATCAATTTTAATGGCAAGAGTGACAAATTCAGAAAAGGAGGAATTCTCTCCTTTACAAGCTAGTTCAGTTTGCAGTTCAGTGTTGAGACTACGTTGAAACATGGCTTTTAAAGCGATATCATTCCAACCACTCTGTGCAGCAAGTGTTCTGAATTCAATAGCATATTCAGCAGCGGTGCGGTTACCTTGTGTGATGTTAATGATTTGTGTAGACACATCTTTGCCTCCGGCGGGGTATTCAAACACTTCACGGAGTTGCTGGATGAAATAATCCACTGAATATCTGAACCGTGAATCAGAGTCCCAAACTGCTGCAGCCCAGTCGATAGCTCTCCCCGTTAACAGCGTCATTAAGAACGCACATTTCTTTTCCTCTGACTCAAATTTATCCCCTTGATGATCAAAGTACAGTCTGATCTGACGAACGAAGCCTTTACATTGTTCAGCAGTACCATCAAACTTTTCAGGAAGGGCAAAGCTTACCGTTCTTGGCGTGGGTTGTGGAAGTGATTGGATGTAGTGCGTTAGATGTTCGTTGACTGATTGGAGCTTGGTTAATTGTTCCTGGTATTCCTTTAACATATTGCTTTGATAAGCGAATGCTGCTTGCAGGTTCGAAACTTCTGCTGGATTCAGGGGAGGCGAAGTATTCTGTAACGAGGACGCTGAGGCTGAGTGGGAATCCATGTGCAGAAGTTTATTAAAGAAAGTTTCCACAGACAAATACGATGAGGCAGGCAGAGGGTCAAAACCAAGGTAGCAGTCAGATCTTTCAACGTACAAAGGGGAATTCCAAAAGGCAAGAGTGAGTAGGCAGGCAATAGGTCCAAGCAAAAACATCAGTCCGATCAGGCAACCAAAACAAAGGGGATAATCCAGAAAATCGATAAACAGAGGACCAGGCAGAATCATACACAGTAGACAGGCAGGATAAACAGGAAAACAACGCTCGGTAAGGCAGATAACTGGCAATACTTCGCAATGAGTACAAGAATGGTCTCTGGTTAAATAGCAGTCAAACAGGAAATGAGTGCAGAAGAAGCAGAGGGAGTGGAACACAGTCAGTACTCAGGCGAGGGCTCCCTCTGCTGGTTTGGCATTACATCGATTCATTTTTATATTATTTTTTATTATCAATATTACTAGGGTTCTCTGACAGGACTCTTTAAGAGTGGACAGATCAGGCTTTAGAATCAGCCATGAAAGACCATACTTTGGTGTATCATGTGATGCCTATGTCATGCGATTATTGCGGCAAGAGTGTGGTGGACGCAAAGTGTCCGTATAAGTGGGCAGGTCAGCAGTCAGTTAGCTGGACAGATGATGAGAAAGGGCACCTTTCCACATTGTTTGCTTACTACACTCAGGTACAGTTTATTCTGCAAAGGCAAAGCTATACACAAAGAAATCAGTAGCTGTCAACAGAATTGTGTCATTCTTTAACCCCCTGGGGTCGGCAGTATCGCCAGCGATACAAGCTTGCTTTTTTTCTTATCAGTGTAAAAGAGACTCAAAATACTCTGTTGACTTTGATTTTCCATAGGAGTTTCATACATCAATCGATCCTGTTAAGTGTGTATTATTTTTGTGTATACTCACAATAAAAACAAAGTGTTGTGCTTTTTGCCAAATAAAGAAAAATAAACACAAAGCGAGTTCTGCTTTCTCTCTGTCAGTGAAGTCCATTCTGAAACGCGTCCAAAAATGAACAATAACTCAGCGAATACTCAGTCAAACAGGCATACAGACACACAGGCATGAAGCTTGAATTCTCTTCTTTTAAATTAAGTAATTTTTATAAAAAACAAATATTCTCAGTGTAACGGGTATATTATTTTGAAAGTAGCTTATTTTTAGGACACTCTTATTTTGGTGAGCGGTCCGCTTTTTGCGTATGCTGTGAAAGCAGTGCCCAGAGATGAAGAAGAGCGCGTGGTACACACACAGTGTCGTGATCGAGAAGATCATTCGATAAAGTTGTTTCAATGGAAGATTATCGAGGCTTGAGTCGAATAAAGAACGACAGCACTAAGTGAGAGTGTGAACAGTGACCCACGCCTCATATTGAAGATATTTTTTCCGGTTTTGTTCTGGTGGTATGTGTTGGCTGTTAGAATGACGCAGTAACATATTGTGAAGACCACGGAAGCTGTGAGTACGTTTAAAGTGCAAACCCCGCTTGATTTTTGTCATTAAGAGACTTGTCACATGTCTTTAGTTAACAGTTCAACGGGACTGTTCATGTGTAGTTGAGTTTCCTGCACGAGTCAGAGCACGTGAGACTGAGATCGCTGTACAATGCACTTAATGCAGAGACATAACAATCTTCATCAGCGAATCAGCAGAAAAGTTGTTACCCTGCCATCCAAGTGACATCTCAGTTTGATTCATTTTCAGGGTTAATCCTTTTTGAGACTGTATAAAATGTTCCACAGATAAACTAAGTTGAGTGTATTTTTGAACTTGCACACTTAAATACGTGATCACCAGTTTATTTCAACGCACCCAACATCCAGACAATGCACTCTAATTCATCTTTCTATGAACTGGTATTTTTCAATTTTTTTTTCAGTGATTGAACTGATAAACAGTGAACTGTGATCATTCAAGTGGACTAAAAACTTGAGTAACCGTGAATGACTGGTGAACTGTGAGTAAACATTTGAAGGGACGTTTCATATAAGTGCTTATTCAGAGGTGAGGTTTAATGGTATGTTTTTTGTTTTGTTTTGTTTGTTGTTTTCAAATGTGATTGTTTAAAGGTGATCATTTGAAAAGGTGAGGATTTGTGGGTTTACAAATTGACATATTGCAAATGATCTCATTTTGAAGTTCCATAAGGGATTTGTTATACCTCAAGTGAAAGGGTTTTACAAATTCTGTGTTGAAAGTGTTGGTGTGAATTCAAAAGACAACACAAAGACTGTTATTTTATTTAATCCTTTATTTAGACAGAAGAAATAACTAATCATAAGAAAAAGACATCTAAAAGAATCAATTCTTTAATTGTTTTTTTTTTTTTTGCATTTATTTACAGTGTATCTTTTTGTTGAGAGCTGCTAGGGAGTGGGGGAGTCTCACTTACCTTATTAGATCTGGGGAGGGAGGAGCATTTCACACTGTGTTCTTACATATGCAGTTTCACTTCAGGAAGCCACCGTGTTACATTACCATTCCTGAAGCCTACCCTTGTCAATCTTTAGTGTTTTAACACAATAGGTATGAAACCACATACACACATTAGTGCGTAACGAGACTAAAAAGTTTGGGGAGTGGGGACCAAGATCCTTTCGTTGTCCAAACTTCCAGGGCAGACATAATCCATTTCCCCTACACGACAGGCTAAATACCCCATTACATCAGTTTATGTAATATGTATGAAAAGAGAGAGATGTCAGTCGTTCTCATCTCAGCTCATTGTGTTTTAATGTGACCCCGCCCACGGAGAACGCGCGCTATTCAAACGCAAATGGCTGAGGCAATCCTGTGAAACACCCACATCAGCTGGATAACACACACCGCGAGTTCACTTTCAGACTCATGGACTTTACGACGCTGTGAGGAATAATACTATCTTGATAATAATCCTGGAAAATTTACCTCAGAAGTTCTGGAAGTGTCATTTCGAGGAGCAATGTATCCAGCTGAGGAAGAGGTCAGTTCAATATTTGCTTAGTTCTAATCGCAATAGTGTCTGTACATGCAAAAAGACTGTCCAAAAATGGATCTTGTTTCTGTGTGTGAATGAATGAACAGCTTTTAGCAAACTCTATTGCTATACTGCGATGAGTAAAAATAGATGGATTAGATTATAAAGTTTTTACTGTAAAATACTGCCACATCAAATAAGCTTATAATGTTGCCAATTTCTGCTCATGTGTTAATTTTATATATATATTGTTTTATGGTGTTCAATTTAATTCCCCTTCTGGTTCTTAAATATCTGCACCTTCTACCTTATTTTAATTATTCTCAGGTTAAGGTAAAGTAAGTCAAATTCGTACTAAACAATAAGTACTCAAATGTCCATACTCACAATCCAGTCGAAAGACTTCTCCGTGGTTTTGTTCAGCTCAACTCTTTCATAAAGCAGAGACTTATAATTGATATAAAAAGAACCAACTTGCTATAAGTGTTTTATTTTTCCTATAACAGTTGCTCTACGCACAATATCAACGTTCAAAAGTTGTCAGTTCACAAGCTTCGTCAGCAGGTGGCAGGCTTGGATCATCAAACATGGGAGAGGCCGTCGTTCTTTACAGCATATGACCCTCATATGTCTTACTGTACTTTTTATAATTCATTCCATCACACCCCTTCATTACATATTCAATTATCCAATCCCAGATCTGGACCAATTGTCAACTCCTTCATTCCTTTCACAATTTTCTTATAAGACACCTTTCTTTGCCTGGCTCTCTTCATGCGAGCTCGGATCCTCTTCCGTCTTCTCCTCTTGGTCTAGAATATGACAACCAGGTAATACTTTTTCATTTTACTGAATATACTTTCTAATACATGTTATTTCTTCTATCTAACCTATTTCTTTCTATAGTGCATGCTTATAACACAGGATATACTTCAGTCATTTCAGTATTGTATTATTTCAATAAACATTTTTTCTCTCATAATGGTTTACAGTGTCTTTTCTCTAACCAATCAGATTAGCAAATAAAACAATTTCCAATTAAACATGGCTCAGTGTTTTTACTATAAACCAATTAAACAATTTCCAATTGAACATGTCTCAGTGTTTTTACTATAAACCAATTAAACAATTTCCAATTGAACGTGTCTCAGTGTTTTTACTATAAACCGATTAAACAATTTCCAATAAAACATGGCTCAGTGTTTTTACTATAAAAACAAAGTCAAGAGTTTCTTATAAAAACTCTTCCTCCTGTTTTCCTTTACAAGGTTTCTTATAAAAACCTCTACATAACGATTTCTCTTATAAGGAATTGCATTACATTGTTTTCCCTTTACATAACGATTTCTCTTATAAGGAATCGCATTACATTGTTTATAAGCCTGCTTTCAGGTCATAACAGAATCAATTGCATGTTTTACACAACAATATATATATATATATATATATATATATGTTTTGTCAAAAATAATAAACTAAGATGTTGTTATAGTGTTTGTTCCAATGTAGGCTATATTCAAACTAATGAATCCTTAACTTTGAAATACGTATGATAAAATGTATTTTTACAAAGAAAGATTACACTGGAAATATTGTTAATTTTAATTGTTGTAATTGTATAACCTTTTTAATAAAATAGCTAAAATATATACAAGGATAGATGTAAACAAAATCTTAAAAGGTCAATATAAACCTTCTCTTTAAATAATTTTTATTGTGTTTTAATAGTGACACATTTGGGTAGAGAATATATTCCAAAAATATAAGCCTTTTCTTTAAATAATTTTTATTGTGTTTTATTAGTGACAAATTTGGGGAGAGGATACATATTCCAAAACTGAAAATACAGTATGAGAATTAACTGTGTATATATATATATTTTGCTCTTGCATTCTTCCTTGTGGCTCAGTGACACACCTGAATAAATGGCTCATTAAGTATGCGGGCCCCATTGTCTCCTCAGGTGTGAACCACTAAATATGCATGATGGTGTTGGATTATTGACGCCCACTCGCATATTGCCTTTCCAAACAGAAAGTGTCTTGCAAAATTTAAATCAATGTATTGTGTAATGTGAATGATTAGGCAGGATGATTTTCAGATCATTTTGAAGAAAAAACTCTAGGCAACAACATTCCTTAGTCAAAAGTCTTGTACACATATTTAGCATGTGTTTTGTGGCCTTATATCAGAAACTTTAGTTTTTTCAATAACCATGCATAAACATTATTCTCTCAAAAATACAAACATGTACATGCAAGTTGTTCACATATTATGGTAGCACTGTTTGTGCTAAATAGAGTGTAATTACACCTTTGCCATTAATATGTTTATAAGCAACTGAAAAAAGCACGAATGTCAGGGCATGTCAGAACATCAAGGACCCCAAAAACACCTTAGACCCCTGAGGGTTTTGATAATCCATGTGATCTGTGTGATCATCGAATCCATAAGATTAAAGGGGTCATGAACTGGATTGTTTTATTATTTTATAATGTTTCCTGGGGTGCCCTTATAATGTTAGTATGATTTTTACATAAAAAATTGTCATAATTTATAAATAAAAGCCATTTTTCCAAGCCTGATTTCAGCCTCAGATTTGAACGCTCAGTTTTAAGGGGCGTGTCTGCTGTGAGACTGCAGTGCAAACTTCCACTGCTGTGATTGGCTGACATGCTTGCATATGAAATAGCTAGTATTATATGAACTCTCTCGAAAACTTTTACTACGTTTTTACTATTACAGCTATCGAGATAACAAATCGTGAAAATTATCGTTTAAAGCATTATATTTAAATCTATTCCATCACATGAAAGGTTGCAGCATGATGAGCACTGACTGAGCAGATGACAGACAGTCTGTTGATCGCGTGAATAAAGATCTTATCATTGCAACGCAATTTTTGCACTCTCACAAATGCTTACTCCAAATCACAATGCAAACACGATGTGAATACACAGTAAGAGCTTCGTTGTGTAGTGTAACAGTGTCATTATTTCATCACGAGTTTGGTAAGTGTCCAGATAAGCTCTCGCTGTGCTGTTTGATTGACAGCTTGGGCGAATGTAAAGGGATCGTTCTTTGATCGCTTTCTGTATATAATTTAATAACAGTTTAAAAAGGATTATTTTCATAATACTACGAGAAATTATGTGAAGTTGATCGTTTAGTCACTGATGCATAAACAGTATTGAACGATTTTAAGAGAATCTGAACTTGAATAATTACACAGAAATCACTGATCGCAGATCAGCCATTAGAGTACACATGGTTACTTACATGTTGCTGGCAGATCCGTGTCGGGAAATTGTGATTGACTGATTTAATAAAGTTTAACCATGCTGGAATCCGAAGGAAGCTTATGCAGACTGTCTTCTTCCACAAACAGGCACTGCACAATATTTAGTAAACAGCATGTTTATTGCTTGGAAGTAGCTCGATCCGGTTTAGCAAAAAAAAATATTTTTATAAAATATAAATTTAAATATAAATATACAAATAAATATAAATATTTATTTGTATATTTACATTACAAATAAATTTTTTATTTATAAAAGTATTTTTATAAAATATGCATTGGGAGGGTTGGTGGGTGGGTGGGTGGGTGGGAGGGAGGGAGGGAGGGAGGGGGGGTGGGGCGCGACACTGGTTCAGAATGAATTAATTTGTCTGCTATTTCTTTGCACAGTAGCTAGGTGTCACTAGTGAGCAATGCTGAATGAAGCTTCGAGTAATGAACCTTTGGCTGAAGCAATGGGCTGCGAGGTTTCAGTGGTTCAGGAAGCCTCATTTTGCCATCACTACCTCTGACCTTAAAACTTATTATTTTTGGATAAAATACTTCTCTAAATGAAGGAAACATTCTCTGAAGGAAACACAAAGTAAAACAAAGAAACAAAGACAAAACAAGCCTTACATCTTCTGAGCTTGTTCAGCCATTTCAAATGGCAGATTCTCTCCAGATGTGTTCTGTTTAAAAAACTGTGGAAAGTGTCCCCAGCAGACAAAAAAGTCTCAGTAATTTACCTGGGTTTCTATCCAACTTAACCAATCAGATTGCAGCTACTACAGCAGGGATGGGCAACTTCCGTCCTGGAGGGCCACTGTCCTACAGAGTTTAGCTTCAACCCTAATCAAACACACCTGAACAGCTAATCAAGGTCCTCAGGATTACTAGAAAATTACAGGCAGGTGTTTTTTTCAGGGTTGGAGCTAAACTCTGTAGGACAGTGGCCCTCCAGGACCGAAGTTGCCCATCCCTGTACTAGAGGCATTAAACAGCATCTTGGAAATATACTAGAGACCTGAATGTATAATTTAAAGTAAGTCACTATCTAATGCATGTACAATCAGTGCATTAACCCTCTTGGGTCTAAGGTGTTTTTGGGGTCCTTGAGATGTTCTGACATGCCCTGACATTTTTGCTTTTTTCAGTTGCTTATAAACATATTAATGGCAAAAAAAAAAAAAAATGACACACTATTTAGCACAAACAGGGCTACCATGAAATGTGAGCAACAAGAATGTACATGTCTGCATTTTTGAGAGAATAATGTTTATGCATGGTTATTGAAAAAACTAAAAACTAAAGTTTCTGAAATAAGGCCATAAAACACATTCTAAATATGTGCCAATAAGACTTTTGTCTAAAAGATGTCATCACCTAGTGTTTTTTCTTCAAAATGAAGTGAAAATCACCCTGCCTTATCATTCACATAACACAATACATTTATTTGAATTTTGCAAAGCACTTTCTGTTTGGAAAGGCAATATGCGGAGTGGGCGTCAACGGTCATGCATATTTAGTGGTTCACACCTTAGGAGACAGTGGGGCCCGCATACTTAATTAGCCATTCATTCAGGTGAGTCACTGAGCCACAAGAATGCAAGAGCAACAGTTGGAAGCATCTCAATTCTTTTTTATTTTTCCACATATTGTGCTTGCAATTTGGCCTATAATATCCAAGGAAAACATGTCTAGTAATTGTGCAGTTAATTCTCATACTGTATTTTCAGTTTTGGAATATTTATCCTCTCCCCAAATTTGTCACTAATAAAACACAATAAAAGTTATTTAAAGAAAAGGCTTATATTTACCTTTTAATAGTTTGTTTACATCTACCTTGTAAATATATTTATTTATTAAAAAGGTTACAATTACAACAACAATTCAAGTGTAATCTTTCTTTGTAAAAACTAAAGTATACATTTTATCATACATATTTCAAAGTTAAGGATTTGATTGATTATTTGATTACTTTATTTTTGACAAAACATACTATATTTAACATGAGCAAAAATTGGCAAACAAAAGCTTATTTGAGGTGGCAGATATTTTACAGTAAAAATGTATAATCTATCCAAAACTAATCAACGAAATGTTGTCTTTCATATGTCTGTAACATAGGTCTTTCATTTTTATTATAAGAAATATAAATGTTAATTTGCAGTTTAATACGTTGGTTATACAAATACATTTTATTTCAACATATTTCAGTCGATTTTTACTCAGTATAGCAATACAGTTTGCTAAAACCGAAACATTCATGCACAAACAGAAACGCCTGACTGTAACGTTGTTTTTATGAAATATTAGGGCATATAAATGTTAATTTTCAGTTTAATACGTTGCTTATACAAATAGCTTACATTTTATTTCAACATATTTCTGTCGATTTTTACTCAACTCAGTATAGCAATACAGTTTGCTAAAACATCATCATTCATTCACACAGAGACGCAATTTAAATTTAAACTGTCTTTTTGCGAGCTGTGATAAACAGCGCGCATCTCTGCGGCTGCCGTTCATTCATTCACAGAAACGCGATTAACTTGAGAAGGAAAAAAAACTTACTACATATTCGGATCCTCTCTCCTGCAATACCCGCACTCTGAGGTAGATTTTCCATTATTATTATTCCTCACAGCGCTGCCAGATGGTGTAAACACGTAGGCTACAATGATATGATTAAACTTGTGTTTTCTCGAGCTGATATGGGGGCGTTCACAGGTTTGCTTGGATTGCCTCAGTAATTTGCGTTTGAATAGCACGCGCTCTCCGTGGGCGGAGTCACATTACATTTGAATTAGCTCTAATTAGCTCGACTGGAATCGCTCTCTTTTAATACAGATTTCACAAAATGAGAATATTTGTTTTTTATATAAATTACCTCATTTAAAAGAAGAGAATTCAAGCTTCATGCCTGTGTGTCTGTATGCCTGTTTGACTGAGTATTCGCTGAGTTACAGTTCATTTTCAGACGCGTTTCAGAATGGTCTTCACTGACAGAGAGAAGGCAGAACTCGCATCACGTTTATTTTTCTTTATTTGGCAAAAAGCACAACACTTTGTTTTTATTGTGAGTATACACAAAAATAATACACATTTAACAGAATCGATTGATGTATGAAACTTGCTTGTAATATCAAGGTCAACAGAGCAAAATTAATTTCTTTTGAACTGAACTGAAAAAAAGCGAGCCTATCGCGCCGGCGCGATTGTCGACCTCAGGGGGTTAAACCGGTCATAGTCCTAGTTTCGTTGCGTGGCAGCAGTTAAGAGTTAAGTGTGTTTGTGTGTGTGACAGAGAGAGACAAATATAAAAAGCTTCAAGTAGACTCTAATATAATATAATCATATATTGTTTTTTCAACTTATTAAAATATCTGACTTTAACCTGTTAAGCTTCACCAGTGCGTCGGCGCACTGAAGCGTTTTTTATTTATTTAATTCAAAATTACTATCAGATTTAATGTTATACCTTGACAAACTATACATCATTAAAAAGATATAAGACTCAAGTTTCAGTATTTGACCACTATTGTATTCTGAGAAACTCATAGTGACAGTTATGTCTTAATTTGTGTCAGGAGTTATGAAATGAAAAAATGAGTCGATACCTTTAATATGAATTATGCGTGTCAGCCGCTCCCATTCATAAAAAACTCCCGTGCTGTCGTCATGACAGCGATACACAAAACAACGTCCCTCAGGGCTTTAGCTCAAAAATGTGCAGATTTGGAGAAATATTGATAGATTCTTTTAGATTCACATCATATTTCTATAGACAGGAATAATATTTATTGAATTTATACCCAAATGCGTCAATGTAATCTTTATGAGCGTTTGGTATTCTAATTCACAGTGTTTTCAATTCATACCAATAGGCTGAGGGCGCTATATGCACAGTAATATAGTCCATATATGGCACATGAAGAAGAGCCATTATCATGTGACATTCCAGGAAGCCTCGAACACACACACAGCTAACAGAGATCGGCTGTAATCATGCAGATAAAAGATGTTTTGAAGACAATAAACATGATTGCAATGATATCTGATTTGCCTGTGTTCTTCAAGCCATGCCAGGTATTTTTATAATAATAGATTATATTTATAATGTAATGCTAATCTATATAGACTTCATCATTGTGCATAATACTATCAAATAATATATTTTCTGTCTGATTTTTTTATCTGAAGCTAAATTAGATCACAGAAGATTATTTAAAACATTCAGCTTGAGTTATAAAGTACGTTTTGAACATAAATATGGTTTTAATCTCATATATTGTCGTGTATTGATGGTGTGCTAAGCTAACATGCTAGCTAGCCCTAACTGTTAGTCACATGACATGGTCTTGAAAAACATTTAACTAAATACAGAGTTTTGGGCTTATTATCTTCAGATTTTAAACATAAAATGTTTAGACATGTGGCTTTAGCTGTAGTGCATTTCTAGATTGCTCCAGTGCCAATTTCAATTTTATTTTCATGAGGATGTTTCATAAAAAATAATTTCTAATAACTTTACAAAACTTTGAAGCTATTTATAACAATTTTTGTCATTACGACAATAATTAATTCTACATTTACAATAAACTGCCAGGTGTCAGCTTTCAAACGAGATCATACTTGTGCTTTTAGTACAAAGGGTTCATGAACTGTATCTGTTTTAGTTTGGGTATGTCATTTCTGGGGATTTTTCAAAAGTGGCGTTGCAGCTTAACAGGTTAAGGCCACTATCTATTTTGCTTCTCTATCATATTTATAGTGTGTGATACCCTTCCTGACTTCCTGTTTTCGAATGCGCATGCGTCGCGTCTGAACGTCTTTGGAGCGTCTTTGGAGCTCAATCGATTTGATTTATAATTCTCGATTTTACTCTTTAAACTTACTTACAACAAACATTTTCTACTTTTCCTCACTGAGAAGCACTACTGCTCAAACCTCATAGATACAACGCGGACTGTTGAGCAGACGCGTCTCAAGCCTATTAGTGATCCAACGCTGGATACTCCTATAGGTTACGTCCATGGATCACGGCTGAACGCGTCTTCTCAACACTCACTTACAAACATTTTTCGTTGCTAACTTACTGTCCATCTGTTAAAATGGCGAATATATCAGATGTAAGTAGTCTACCTTTTGGTGCAGGTGAGGACACATTTGAGCTGCACACGGTGCAGTCTGAGCTGGAAGCTGTTGAGAAACAGATCCACGACCTTTTAGTGAGACAAGCCGAACTGATAGACCAGCGGTTAGCTCTTGAAACATCACGCGCCAATGCACACAAATCAGAGATTAACGTTACTAACGTTAACCTGCTGATTCCGACCTCGTCTACTCCGTGCGTTACTCAGCATCGGTCCCGAGCACCGAGGTCGCGATCAGCCATGGTCTCGTTCACTCCAGCTCCAACACGCCACCACGAAGCCTGGATATTTCCGCAGCGGAAGACGCGAGTCAGGTCTAGACCAAGACCCTCTCCGACCCTCCCGGTTTTCGAGTTATCCACACAAAACCGCTTCTCCCCTCTTCGCGAAACAGAACGCGATGCTGTGATCATCGGCAATTCCATCGTTCGGCACGTCCATCGTTCGGCACGTCCACGCTACATTAGGTAAAAGTAAAGTGCACAGTCACTGCTTTCCTGGTGCTTGTGTTTCTGAAATCGCTGCTCGCATTCCCGAGATTCTGAACGAGCGCGTCGGAACTGTTGTCCTGCACGCGGGAGTAAACGACATCAGGCTGCGCCAGACGGAAGTTCTGAAGAAAGACTTCAGGAATCTGATCGATACGGTACGCAGCACATCGCCTGATATAACGATCATTGTGTCAGGACCGCTTCCCACGTACCGTTTAGGACATGACAAGTTTAGTAGATTATTCGCGTTAAATGAATGGTTAACGTCATGGTGCAATGAGCAGAAACTGCTCTTTGTAAATAATTGGAATCTGTTTTGGGAGCGTCCTAGGCTTTTCCGTGCTGATGGCTTACACCCAAGCAGATTCGGAGCGGATCTTCTGTCGGATAACATCTCCAAAATGTTAAATACCTTTTGACTAGTAACCAAAAGTCCAAATCATAGTCTGTGCTGCACCAAATTAACTGATATAAATACTAGTGTAGAACATTGCATAGAAATTGAGTCTATTCCTCGTTTAGTGCGATCAAATAATAAATCTACTGCAGGATCTAGGAAAAATCTAATTGTTATTAAAACAGAAAATGTTGCTATTAGTAAACAAAAAAAAATTCTAAAGCTAGGTCTTTTAAACATTAGATCACTCACACCTAAGGCAGTTATTGTAAATGAAATAGTCACAGATAATAGCATCGATGTACTTTGCCTTACTGAAACCTGGCTTAAACCAAATGATTATTTCGGTCTAAATGAGTCTACTCCATCAGGATACTCCTATAAGCATGAGCCCCGTCTGATTGGTCGTGGCGGCGGTATTGCAACAATCTATAGAGATTTTCTTAGTGTTACTCAGAAAACGGGTTATAAGTTTATTTCATTTGAAGTACTTGTACTAAATGTTACGCTCTTAGATGACAGAAAAACATCCCTATTATCTTTAGCCTTGGCTACCGTATATAGACCGCCAGGGCCTTACGCTGATTTCCTAAAAGAATTTGCAGATTTTCTCTCAGACCTATTGGTGTGAAGAAATAACGGGAGGATGCAAATGCAAGTAAAATCTCAGTTTATTTAGAAAGTGGTCAGATGAATACACAGGTCGGGGACAACACTCAGGTGGAGATGAAGCAGGGACGAGATGGCGATCCGGTGGTGGTGCGGTGAACAGCGTGCTCGAGTGAGACAACCAGGAACCGTGGGACATCAGACGACACGAAGAACTGACGAAAATCCAGACGAAGAACTTCTCAGACGAGGCACAGGAACAGGACACACACCGAGGAACAACCACACAATACATTCACACAGACACATCAGCATGAGACAGCCGATTCATGAACCGTGACAGTACCCCTCTCCCTAGGAACGCCTCCTGGCGTTCCCAGACAACCTTACCTGTCGATTGTAATCATCGATAAGGGAGTGATCCAGAATGTCTCTAGCAGGTACCCAACTTCTCTCCTCCGGACCGTAACCCTCCCAGTCCACCAAGTACTGAAATCCGCGTCCCCTCCGTCTCGAGTCCAGAATGCGATGTACCGAATAGGTGGGTTCCCCATCTACGAGGCGCGGCGGGGGGGGAACCGGGGCAGGCGGATTAATATGAGAATAAAACACGGGCTTAATTTTAGACACATGGAAGGCGGAGTGAATTCTCCTGTACGCAGGAGGAAGTTTGAGTCGGACTGTCACCGGACTAATAATCTTGGTGACAGGAAACGGGCCAATGAATTTGGGAGCTAACTTGTTAGACACGGAGCGGAGCGGAATATTCTTAGTAGAAAGCCACACTTTTTGACCCACGACGTAAACGGGAGGCTTTGACCGGTGGCGGTCGGCCTTGGCCTTCATGCGCCGCCCTGCTTGGAGTAGAGTCTCACGGGCTCTAGTCCAAGTACGGCGACACCTCTGGACGAATGCGTGAGCGGAGGGGACCGCGACTTCGGATTCCAGACTAGGAAAAATTGGTGGCTGGTAACCTAAACTACACTCAAATGGCGAGAGGCCCGTGGATGACACTGGTAACGAATTGTGGGCGTACTCCACCATAGAAAGCTGTTGGCTCCAGGACGAAGGATTCTTGGCAACCAAACATCGCAACATTCTCTCGAGGTCCTGATTGGCTCGCTCAGACTGGCCGTTGCTCTGGGGGTGATAGCCCGAGGACAGACTGACCGTGGCCCCCAGTAACCTACAAAATTCTCGCCAAAATTTGGACACGAATTGGGAACCTCTGTCAGAGACCACGTCCATCGGGAGGCCATGTAACCGAAAAACGTGATCTATGACTGTGACCGCTGTCTCCTTGGCTGAAGGTAATTTGGGCAAGGGGAAATGTGCCGCCTTCGAGAATCGGTCCACTACGGTTAAAACAACCGTCATGCCTCTGGAGGGCGGGAGGGCGGTGACAAAATCTAGAGCGATGTGGGACCAGGGTCTCGAAGGGACAGACAGCGGTCGAAGTAACCCATCTGGGGGCTGGTTAGATGTCTTACCAGTGGCACAAACTGAGCAAGCCAACACAAAATCGTGAATGTCGCGAGCCATTAATGGCCACCAGAATCGTTGTTTAACTAAAAAACTGGTTCGCGTCACTCCTGGATGACAAGCCACGTTGGAGCAATGACCCCATCGAATAACGTCGGACCGTAACCCCTCCGGAACAAACAAACGACCCGCTGGGCAACCAGGCGGAGGCGTTACCCCTTCTAGGGCTGTCTTGACCCTCGATTCGACCTCCCATACTAGAGTGGAGATGACAACCTTCTCAGGTAAAATACACTCAGGAGTAACCGGGCGTTCGGATGGATCAAAAATACGAGATAAAGAATCGGGTTTGATGTTTTTGGAACCCGGGCGGTACGAGAGAACAAAATCAAAACGTCCGAAAAAAAGAGCCCACCGAGCCTGCCTGGAGTTGAGTCTTTTAGCCGATCTGATGTACTCAAGATTCTTATGATCGGTCCAGACGATAAAGGGTACCCCCGAACCCTCCAACCAATGACGCCACTCCTCCAACGCTAACTTGACTGCCAACAACTCTCTGTTACCAATGTCATAATTACGTTCGGCAGGCGATAGTCGATGAGAGAAAAACGCGCAGGGATGCATCTTGTCGTCTGAGGAAGCGCGCTGTGAAAGCACTGCTCCTACTCCCACCTCTGACGCGTCGACCTCCACCACAAACTGACGTGTGGGATCAGGGGTGACAAGGATGGGAGCCGAAACGAAGCGACTCTTGAGGTTGTTGAACACTGCCTCGGCAGTGTTCGACCACCTGAACGTCGTTCGGGGGGAGGTCAAGGCAGTCAGAGGTGCGACTAGTTGGCTGAAATTGCGAATGAAACGCCGGTAAAAATTGGCGAACCCCAGAAACCGCTGTAGGGCCTTACGGGAATCTGGACTTGGCCAATCTACCACAGCCTTAACCTTGTCAGGATCCATGCGCACTCCCTCAGAAAAGATGATGTACCCTAGGAAAGGAACAGACTGTGCATGAAACGCGCATTTCTCCGCCTTGACAAAAAGCCCATTCTCTAACAACCTCTGGAGCACTCGTCTGACGTGTTGAACGTGTTCCTGGAGAGACGAAGAAAAAATCAATATGTCATCCAGGTAAACATATATGAACTGATCTACCATGTCTCTCAACACGTCATTAACGAGTGCCTGGAAAACCGCTGGACTGTTGGAAAGCCCGAAGGGCATAACCAAATATTCAAAGTGTCCTCTAGGGGTATTAAAAGCGGTTTTCCATTCATCCCCCTTCCTGATGCGAACCAAATGATATGCATTACGTAAGTCCAGTTTTGTGAAAATAGATGCTCCCTGCAACCTCTCGAAAGCTGAAGACATCAACGGCAAAGGATAAGAATTCTTTACCGTGATGTTGTTCAGCTCTCGGTAATCAATGCAAGGTCGCAGAGAACCATCCTTCTTTCCAACGAAAAAGAACCCCGCCCCCGCAGGAGAAGAGGAAGGTTGGATGAACCCAGAGGCTAGAGAATCAGAAATATATTTCTCCATGGCCTCCCTCTCGGGAACAGAAAGAGAGTAAAGTTTGCCCTTAGGCGGAGATTTACCTGGCAGTAGATCTATTGCACAGTCATAGGAACGATGCGGAGGAAGAGAAGCAGCACGAGACTTACTGAACACCTCCTTCAGGTCGAGGTACTCTGCGGGCACGTTAGACAAATCCGCCGCCTCACTCTGAAACACAGAACCAGACACAGAAGGACAGGCAGACACTAAACAGGACTCATGACAGTGGTTACTCCATGTGGAAACAGTGTTAGTGCACCAGTCGACACGGGGGTTGTGTCTGGAAAGCCACGGGTGTCCCAAAACCACTGGTGCAAGTGGTGAGTCCATGAGGAGGAATGAAATGAGTTCCGTGTGATTGCCAGAAGTGATGAGGGTGATACTTTCAGTGGAATGAGTAATCCGGGGGAGTTCTTGACCATTGAGTGCGTTGACCGTAATCTGGTGTGAGAGAGGAGTGATGGGGATTTGAAGCTTAAGTGCAAGTTTAAAGTCCATGAAATTACCCTCTGCTCCCGAATCCAGTAGTGCGTTGGTGCAGTGCGACGACGTTCGCCATCTCAGTCTTACCGGGAGGAGGGTCGATGATGGTGATGAGGTCTTCTCGGCGGAGATCCCACCCGATAGTAGCCTCATACTTACTACCGGGCTTGCCCCTTTTACCGGGCAGGCATGGATGAAATGGCCCGCCCGGCCACAGTACAGACAGAGTCCTTGGGATCTCCGCCTTTCCCTCTCCTCCCGGGAAAGCCGAGCTCTCCCCACCTGCATGGGCTCATGATCGAATGCGGGGCTGACCGCGCTCGCGCCACTGGGCTGGAAATCCTCCGTGCTGGGCTGTGGATGGCTGGTACGCGTCAATCTGGTCACACGATTCAGACGAGCGTCTACTCTCAAAGCAAGTTCCACCAATCCATTTAGCGTTTCAGGTAAGTCCAAAGCATAAATTTCTCTTTGAACGCGGTCAGCCAGCCCATGCAGGAACATATCCCACTGCGCCTCCTCGTTCCAACGGCACTCTGCGGCCAGGGTGCGGAACCGGATGGAAAAGTCCGCCACCGAGCCTTCTCCCTGTCTCAGTTCGGCGAGTAATCTGGCCGCCTCCTTACCCGCCACAGCACGATCGAATACCCTCTTCATTTCTTCGGAGAGTGCCTGGAACGAGGTGCAGCAGTTGTCTCCGTTCTCCCACACCGCCGTTCCCCAAAGCGCTGCTCTCCCTGACAGCAGGGTCAATACAAATGCCACCTTCGCCTGTTCACTCTGGAAAGTGCGTGGCTGTAGAGCGAAATGCATGGAACATCTCGTGAGGAACGCTCTGCAAAACTCCGGCTCGCCGGAATAACCCTCAGGTGTGGGTAGGCGTGGCTCTGGGCGATCAGCTGCAGCAGGCGCTGGTGGTGGGGGAACGGGCGGCGTGGGGGGCGCAGTGGGAATCCGTAGAAGTTGTACCTGTTGGGTGAGCTCGGACACCTGCTTCACGAGTGCTTGCACCGCACGACCTGTGCCCGAGATGTTTTCCTCTTGTTGGTCCATACGTGAGATACTGTGGGCGATGAAATCGTTGATCTGGGACGTACTTGCTGCATCCATGATGTGGTCAGATCGTTCTGTGAAGAAATAACGGGAGGATGCAAATGCAAGTAAAATCTCAGTTTATTTAGAAAGTGGTCAGATGAAGACACAGGTCGGGGACAACACTCAGGTGGAGATGAAGCAGGGACGAGATGGCGATCCGGTGGTGGTGCGGTGAACAGCGTGCTCGAGTGAGACAACCAGGAACCGTGGGACATCAGACGACACGAAGAACTGACGAAAATCCAGACGAAGAACTTCTCAGACGAGGCACAGGAACAGGACACACACCGAGGAACAACCACACAATACATTCACACAGACACATCAGCATGAGACAGCCGATTCATGAACCGTGACAATTGGTCAATGTCGATAAAGCATTAATTGTTGGAGATTTTAACATACACGTAGATAATCAAAATGATGCGTTAGGGGCTGCGTTTATAGATTTATTAAACTCCTTTGGGTTTAAGCAAAACGTTACCGGACCAACTCATCGTTTTAATCATACACTCGATTTAATTATATCACATGGAACCGATCCAACCGATATAGATATCATTCCACAAAGTGATGATGTAACTGACCATTACATGGTAACTTGCATATTACGTACCCCTGTAATATATCATGCTGCGCCGCGTTATCGATTAGGCAGAACAATCCTTCCATGCACCATAGATAATTTTTCAAATTGCTTATCGGATCTGTCTCAGCTGCTCAGTGAACCCAAACAAACAGATGAACTAGAGCAGGGGTTCTCAACCTTTTGCAACTCATGGCCCACCAATGAGTGTTTAAAAACATTCCGAGGACCACCTTTCCACATATGATAGTATGAACACAGAATAACAGTACAATGATATACTCGGCTGTTAATCTGTTATGCCACTGTAGCAGACTAGGTCAAGTCAGCTATATAGATGAAAACTGTCCTTGTATCAAAAAGACTTTGCAGGTTTACTCAGTAACCATTCCTGTAACAATAACAGGCCAACATACCTGTAACAACAGGTCAGACACACAAGAGGGGATTCTCTCTATTCGCTGCAACACTATAGCTACCACAAATGTTTTTTCTCGTGCCATTTATACAGCAAAAATATTTTTGCGTGCATATTCTACGCACTGAAAACCATTGGTTAGGATTAGGGCTGGGGAGTGCGTGCATATTACATGCCATACAGTGCGTATCAAATGCACGCGAAAACTGTGTATCATATGCACGCAAAAACTATTTTTGGCATATAAAATGACACGAGAAATAACATTCGTGGTATAGATACGAAATGTTCAACAAATTTCATTCACCCAAATTTACATAGCCTACTGTAAGTGTAATTTATCAAATACAGTTTGCGATATGAACATGTCTGTTTAAAACAATATTATGCTGGCTTCCCAACACAGCCCAGTTTTGTTCAAATGTCTCTGCAGCTTTGATGGTTTTAGCGCCTCATTTAACAACATTTCTCCACATTCAACACCTGAATCCACATTCAACAACATTTCTCCACATGCGCCTTCGGCTTAAGGGGGTCGCACACCGGACGAGAAGCGCAGCGGCACGTCTTTAAAATTCAAACTAATTATTTTCTGTGCACACAAACCGGCGGCGTCTGTCTGCAGCACCAGCTATGGCTCAAGACGCTGTTCAAAATCCTGTTGCGCCACAGAGCGCCATTTACATAGTTTTATATTAAATTTACTACATTATATTTGTCTCAAAGCGTCGTTAATGTATCCTATATACTGACTTCACCCTGTGCTGCAAGATACATTTAGTTTTATATTCATTTACAGAAATCAGCTGCGTGGATGAAAATGATCGGATTTTCAGGTGAGATTCTCAATTAATTCAGTTAATATAATCCTGAGGTAAAGTGTTCAGACTGCAGACTCAGCAACAATTATATTTAATTGTAATTATAAATTAAATTGCAATCATAACATAGTACAGACATTATCTTAATTTCGTAATGTCCTTAAACATAACAATAGGCTATTGCTGGCCAATGGCCATACACTGAGAAAGTGTTCGATACCTCGAGTTGTAGACGCAGCGCTGCGCTTCTCGTCCGTGTGCGACCCCCTCAGTACCAGCCCTTATAAAACTAAATTTAATGTAATCAGCGTCGTATTTTATCACCACACACTTCAAAGCTTTTCCTTGAACAGGTCTGTTTCCCACATCTGCTTTTCTTTTCAGAAAACGATCCATATTACAGTACTGCATCTGATCGAACAAACGTTCAATCTGACGTGATTGGTGTTGCGATATTTAAACTTAAATTAGCTTTTAGATAATGCATCTTGACTTGACTTGAGTGTTTTTGATCATATAAATTCATAAGAACAATTAGATAATTAGAAAATAACAAGATTTGTAAATTAAAAAATAAATAAAAATTAATTTGGGGGTAGTCTACCACTGTCTACACGGCCCACCAGATGGCGCTCCGAGGCCCACCAGAGGGCCGCGGCCCACCGGTTGAGAATCACTGAACTAGAGGAACTAACCAGCACTATGAGCACCATTCTCTCTGGAAAATTGGATATTGTTGCACCTATTAGACTAAAAAAGGTCAGAGAGAAACCCGTAATTTAGAGCGTAAATGGAAACAAACTAATTTAGAGGTTTTTAGAATCGCTTGGAAAGACAGTACGTCACGTTATAAAAAGGCCCTAAAAGTAGCCAGGGCTGAGCACCTCCGCAAACTAATAGAAAATAACCAAAACAATTTTTAAAATTTAACACCGTGGCTAGACTAACAAATAAACAAGCGTCACCTGAACAAAATATTCCGTTACAGTTTAGTAGTAATGATTTCATGAATTTTTTCACTGAGAAAATAGAAAACATCAGAACCACAATTGTAAACGTTCAATCCTCAATCGCGCCTTATAATTCAGCCTCAATTATCACCCCGCAAGAACAATTACAGTGCTTTACAACTATAGAACAAATAGAGTTAAATAAACTTATCACTTCCTCTAAAACAACAACATGTTTATTAGATCCCATACCAACTAAACTACTGAAAGAAGTGTTACCTATAGTGGAAGAGCCTCTCCTCAATATTATTAACTCATCTTTATCTTTAGGTCATGTTCCAAGAACATTTAAACTGGCAGTTATAAAACCACTCATTAAGAAACCACAATTAGACCCAAATAACCTAGCAAATTATAGACCCATTTCAAATCTTCCTTTTATGTCTAAAATACTAGAAAAAGTTGTGTCTGCCCAACTAGGCTCTTTCTTACAAGAAAATGACATCTATGAAAAGTTTCAGTCTGGTTTCAGGCCGCACCATAGCACTGAAACTGCGCTCGTTAAAATCACAAATGATTTACTCTTAGCTTCTGACCAAGGCTGTATCTCAATACTAGTTTTACTTGATCTTAGTGCTGGGTTCGATACTATAGATCACACAATACTCTTAGATCGACTACAAAATTATACTGGTGTTCAAGGACAAGCATTAAGCTGGTTCAGATCATACCTATCTGACCGATACCATTTTGTCTATTTAAATGGAGAAAAATCGATCATAACTCCAGTAAACTATGGAGTGCCGCAAGGATCTGTGTTAGGCCCTCTATTATTCTCAATATATATGCTGCCACTTGGAAATATTATAAGGAAACATGGAATTAGTTTCCATTGTTATGCTGATGTCACTCAAATATATATTTCATCACGGTCGGATCAAAACGCTAAATTATCCAAATTGACAGAGTGTGTTAAAGATATAAAAGATTGGATGACGCGCAATTTTCTTTTATTAAATCCAGACAAGACAGATGTAATACTTATCGGTTCAAAAAACGCCCACAAAACCTCTCACAATACAACTTTAACATAGTAGGATGTCCTGTTACTTTATCCTCTACAGTAAAAGACCTGAGTGTTATACTTGACTGCAACCTGTCTTTTGAAAATCATATTTCATATGTTACAAAAACAGCCTTTTTCCACCTTAGAAACATTGCTAAGCTACGTAATATGCTATCTGTTTCTGATGCAGAAAAGTTAGTTCATGCGTTCATGACCTCGAGACTAGATTACTGTAATGCTTTATTAGCTGGTTGTCCTGCATCCTCAATAAACAAGCTACAGTTAGTCCAAAACGCTAGAGTTCTTACTAGATCAAGAAAATTTGACCATATAACACCAATTTTATCATCACTACATTGGTTACCTATAAAGTTCCGTATTAATTACAAGGTATTGCTACTGACTTATAAAGCCCTAAACGGCTTAGCTCCAGTTTATTTAACAGATCTTCTATCGCCCTATAATCCATCGCACTCTTTAAGATCACTAAATTCGAGGCTTTTGGTCATACCTAGGATATCCAGATCAACCAAAGGAGGGAGATCATTTTCACATTTAGCTCCAAAACTCTGGAATAGCCTTCCTGAGACTGTTTGTTGCTCAGACTCGCTCTCCCAGTTTAAAACTAAATTAAAGACGCATCTCTTCAGCCAGGCATTTATATAATATTTTTAATCTTACAGTTAAATCCGGTCTCTAGTTCATAAACGCCAGAGGAGAACTGGCCCCTGACTGAGCCCGGGTTCTCCCAAGGTTTTTTTTTTTCTCCATTAGGTCACCTGATGGAGTTTTTCGGTTCCTTGCCACTGTTGCCTTTGGCTTGCTCAGTTGGGGATACTTAATTTAATTAATCAATCAACAATACTATTGATCAGCATTACCAAACGTGGACATTTTACACTAGAAACAAACACTGATGTACTATTTTATTTAATACTGTGAAGCTGCTTTGATACAATCTGTATTGTGAAAAGCGCTATATAAATAAAGTTGACTTGACTTGACTTGACTTGATTTGCAAAATACCTATCATAGCCTACATCACATATCATCCCGGTTTCAGGGAAACGTCCCTGTTTTTGTTTGCCTGTCCCTGGCTAAATACAGAAAAAACTATCTCGGTCCCCGTTTTGTTTTTGAAGACACAACACCCTGCCTGCCATAGAGCGTGAAAGATACATCAGCAAACTTAATTTGGTGAATTTAAAGCCACACTAAGTGGAAATTGTGTTTTTGTCAAACAGCGACCCCTAGAGTCGCTGTGGAATACTTGCACTGTCGTAAATATATTATAACGTTTTTACATGATTGCAGCTAAATCACAAGTAAATAGTCTATAGTCTAGGCCTACTGTATAAATTAATTTGTGTTGTTTTTATTGTAATGTAAACATTACAAAATGCCAGATAACATCAATAAAGTTAAATGTACGTCGCATTATTTCATAACATTGGCCGTTATGTCATTAGACATGATTATTGCAATTTATCATAATAGTTTGCAAATTGTGCTTGTTTACACTATTTACAACCTCTACGTTAGGCTTATTTATGTCCTGATAATTATGTGAGATATTGAAAACTGTTCTCATGATAATCGCAGGAATCACGTCAAAAGCGTCGTCTGATAATATCCCTCAGGACTAACGTTACGTGATAAATACACCTCACAACACCTGTTCAGCTGGCAAGCTAGTTCATGAGGCATAGCTATCTGATTTATCAAAACGATTCCATTTACACCTGGTCACATAAATGTATTTTTGCGAAATGGATTTAAATCCGATCTTCAATTCCCACGCTATATGCAGATTTAATGGAGTGCACGTCACCGAAAGCAACAGATATGAGCTGCATTTTATTGATCATCAGCTAAAATTTCAAAATCAAAGCCCGCAATAAGAGAGAGCAGTAACAGCCCTGGTAAGATCATTCCGTTTCTCTACTTTTAATGATGATGATTGTGTGTTAAGCGTCTGTGACTTACTTTCACTTTGATTTGCGATAGTTTGCACGTTGGCTTGATGCAGTTGCTCATCTGCGGTGATGCGTGTTCCAGCGCGTCGTCATATCTGGATATAACATAGCCTATAACACGCTCTCACACGTTTTTTATTTTATTTTTTAGCATTTTTGGGAGGAGTACAATTTACATATGTGGTTTCAACAACCAGATGCATTTACACTTGTCCAGTTTCGTCTGGAATGCGTCTCAGACCTCCTCCTGAAGTGGTCTGAGGGATCGGATTCAAATCCGTCTTGAATGCGTTTCGGAGGGCATTTAAACCTGGTCTTTTCACGATCGGATAGATATCCGATCTGAGAAAACGCATGAAGTGGCCAGGTGTAAACAGCCCCCATGACAAAAACATACGCACGAAAGCCGAAAACAAACGCTGGTTGGCCTCTCACGTCCAAATGTGACGAAGTGGTGGGGGAAGTGACGTATGCCGTAAAGCAGTCGAATTTTGTAGTTCTTTTTGTGCTCTGGTTACTACCCGAACCCCGAAGTTACATAGTGCCAATAAAAGCGATACAGACCCTGTCAGGCTATGGCAGACGTGTCATTCAACCTATTGTAAGTCGATGTACCATCACAAGGATCTTGGAAATATATTATGAAGGTTGAAAACTTACATAGTGTTGCTTTTAAAAACATGTCCCTTAATTCTCCCAGCGTCAAATTGGTGTAACAACCCCACCCAGTGGCCAGAGGTGTCTTACCCGGACATTTACACGTACCTCATCGAGTCACCAGGTAAACCAGTGAATGATTTTACTTCGTTTTTGAAGTACGAAAAACCTGTAAGTTTTCTTTTTGCAAGGCAAAGGAATGAATTTAAAATCTGGGTTTTTACAAACGTTATGAGTGCACCCAACCACACAACAACTCTTTGGCATGTTCTCTCTATATGGCTCTGGTTGTAAGGTTAGTCCAGTATCTTACTGATCTGATACTGTTTGTTTTCCCCTAAAAGTGGGCGTGAACTTGTTCAGAGACATTCTATGACGCTGCACTGGTTGTGAGTATCGGTGTGATTGTACATGCGAAATTCAGTGATTCCTCTGCGTACCACTAGAGAGAGCCTGTGTACCACACTTTGAGAATCAGTGGTCTATATAATATAATTAATAACTGCATGTTTTTTTATGAACTAACGGTAACTCTTATTAAAAGTATTTATTATGTACATTATAATACTTTATATCTATCCATAAATCATTTTAACCAAAGTTAAAATGCATTATAACATCTGCAGATTCTGAAATTGGTTGTTTGTCATGTTTTATTGCATTATACCTTCTAAAGGTGTATTGAATTAATAGATAAGTATTATAATGACTTTGTAATGCATTATACATAAGGGCTTTAAGTAAGGTGTCACCGAACTGTTTTGCACAGACCAGCACACCGACACATATCAGTAACACGAGGGATGTTGGACAGACTCACCAGAGCTGCATAGTGTTGTTACAAAAGCATCAATGGTTCATTCTCAAAGATGTCTCTCCTTCATCAGTGTCCGACACAGGTTCATACATATTGGGCTGAACACCTGTAGTCATGTTGTCAGTCATATTGCTTCTCCTGATTTATTACTGTCTTAGGATCTGCACGCACTGTAAAGGCCACGCCCTCTTCTGGAAAGGGGGCGGGGAGCAGCAGCTCATTTGCATTTAAAGAGACACACCTGAAACAGTGTTTTTGCTCACACCCAAAAAGGGGGAAAAATTGGACAAGCTATAATAAATGATCTGTTGGGTATTTAGAGCTGAAATTTCACAGACACATTCTGGGGACACCAGAGACTTATATTACATCTTGTGAAAAGGGCCATAATAGGCCCACTTTAAACCCGCCCTTCTTGTTATTTGATTATTGGTTCATTTGCCCATTTGCCCAGGGCCGGAGTGGAGCCCATTTTCAGCTTGGGATTTTAATGCCTAAGACCAGTTCACACAAGACCAACAGTATTATACAGATAAATAAAATAAATAAATAAATAAGATCCAACTTATCAATACAGCTGAAAAATAGCCACTGTACAAAGAAATTAAAAAGTCAAATATATTAAAATGAATATCAGAAAGCAGAAGCATAAGGTGGACTATGCTCATCAATAAAACACGCCCTGTGTGAAAAGGCCTTTACAATGGTGCGTATGTGTGTCCCTTAAGTCCACAAGACCGTAGGGCAGTGTTGCCAGATTGGGTAAATTTTGAATTTGATTGTGCGGGTAAAAAAGGGTTTGGGCGGGTGGACAAAATTTGGGCTGGTTTGGGGTCAGTTCGGCGGTTTTCAAACATCTACATTTTAAAGTCTAATTGGTTAAAAAACTAAACTAAAGTGTGCATGTAATCCATAAAATCAGTCATCATGACATTACTGTACACACACGCCCATACAGAGTCAGCTGGCGTTAGTGTTGACATCACCGACGAGCACGCACTTTTAGCCAATCAGCAATCCGCTGGCAGATGCGATTGAGCTGTTTATTCATAAAACAACATAAGTTGTAGCTGTTTATTCAAGTGATCGCTAATGCCAAAAGTGACATAGCCTACTATACAGTAAGTTGTATCTACAGTAAAGAGTGAGATAGTTAGCAACTCTAAAAACGTACACGTGGTGGGAGATGACTCGATGGTGAATATAACTCTGAGGAGAGCACAGTTGAATGACTTGAATTGAAATCAAATATATGGGACGACTCCTGTCCATGGTCATGTGCACACTAGCCTAACCAGACATCTGCAACTTTTACACCATCATCCAGACTGCACTCTACTTGTCCCTGACAGCTGCTGAAAAAGGTTTGAATCAACGATGAATCCGTTTTGACTGCTAAATTCTGCGTTATGTTCTGTAGTGCGTACTTCCGAGGGTTAAAGTCATCGGTTCATTTCTTGATTGCACAGTGTCCACCTGGACATTTTGGTCATATTGGCTAATTCTCCTTAATTATTGCCCTGTTTTGATCTGTTTTCCTGGTAAATTTATTTATTTTTTATTTTATTTTATCATTGTTATTATGTTTTAAGGAGATACATGCTTATCAACCTTGAATGACATGGTAATGAAATGATATCACATTATTTTGGCAGTAAAATTTTGGGCATTTTTTTCTTGTAGTGGGTGGGTTTTGGTGAGCTTTTGGGCTGGAAATCACCGTCCCAATCTGGCAACACTGCCGTAGGGTGTCCCATTTGTCATTTTATGTTTCAGACGTGTGCCCGCGAGTGCCCCACTTTGCGGCCAATATGCGCACTTTTGCCGAGTCTGCAATCCTGTGAGCTCCACAATAAAACTCCTACCCGACAGTCAAAGTGGCGTGACGTCACAAAAGTGTGAACACAGAGGAAGTTCACAAAACCTCAGGGTTCCATCTGGAACAGGGCCTGGATCAAGAACAACTGATTGGGTCTGTGTGGAATTGATTGGATGATTGGATTGTGGTTGTGGTTTGCAATTGGTGGATCTCATGTGAGTGACAGGTTGCCCCGCCCTCGTCATCAGAGAAGAGAGGCTGCAAGATGAACTTATTCTGATTCAAGATTACCAGGAACATGAATTTAACACAATAATGATGTGCATCGGTAAATCATTTAGAATAAACACTGTAATATTCCATACAAAACAAGAAGTGTCCATTTTGATTTCATATTGACTTTAATGGTTTTCTAGTCTAGTGTAATATACAGCATCATCCGCCAGAGGGCGCCGAACACCAAACAGCCAAACGTCTGAATGAAAGAGCGTGAAACTGATTTTAATCTAAACCATTAACAAACTCACTATATGCTTTATATCTATTGCTGTTCCCCATGTCACAAGATCTTTATGATCAGTCACTTTGCTGAACAGTAATAGTTGTTAGATTTGTTATGAGGGATGATACTGATAGGAACTTTTATATAGGTTTAAATGGAGAAACATCATAAAACTTTATTAACAACATCAGTTCCTATATCATGTAGCGACAATGAGAAGGAACCAACCACAAACTAATTTTCTTCCAGAAAATTAATTCAAACTCTCTACTTCCTGCCGAACCAAAAGAGAAGATTTGTTCAGAACGTTTCATGATCCTCATCATTCTGGCTATTTAAAAGAGCCTCCCCCCCAACACTAACGAAATAATGAATGGTCAATGCGAGATTTGTTGCCGAAACACTGACTGATTGAGAGAATCCCACAATTAAGAGGTCCCATGATACAAACAGATTTCAGCAGGAAACACTCATGACCTCAGGGTTGTCTCAAGCCCATATACGTTGCACACCAAGAGACATACACCTATCAAAGTCCATAAAACTCACCATCCCGGCGCCAGAGAGTCTGTAAAAGACCCTTCTAATGACCAAACTAACGGAAAAGCTTGTCAATATGAGGTTTTTTTTAAAAGACAAATTGGTTCAGAAATGGCACAACAACATTCCTGACCCCTCCCCCGTTGAGACCTCTGAACGAACAAACAGAGTTATTTCTCTCTAAACCAGAAAACTGAGATTCTTCCTACAGTATACGTAAAACCATTCAAGAACAATTTTCAATGAACTCATGATCAAACAATCATGCAACTACACAATCCTATGTTGTTTTCTCCAATATATGTGTGTGTCTAATATGCTTTAATCCCATATAATTCATGTAATTGTTATAATTATTAGAGGTGTGAATAAAAGTGTGTACTGTTTCATATCAATGCTATCTTACGAACACAACTAGCAAGATGGCTGGAATTAAATCTGTGTAATCATATTCTGATAATTAGAAATCATGCCTAAACTGTTGCATCTGGTCTTTAAATAGAGAACCCCCAGGGAAGACATGATTTATGACTTGCAAACAAAGCCAGTGTCTAATTGGTCTGCTCTCTTCAAGAGGGGGGACAAACTTTGAGTTTAAAATCTTGGATTCTCTGTTCGCTTCTCTCTCTCTAAGTTCCTCTCTAAGCTCTCTAAGTTCGTTCAAAAATGTTCTGATAGAGAAGAGCTCTCCACGAGTGCAGAACAAAGACGGAGACGGCAGATGATGGTTTTAGTAACCATGTAACGTTAACAGACGAGCAGATCAACCCAAATTAAGATCAGATGGGTTAGATTCAATTCCAGTCATCTAGCTCCTTTCCGTATCTTATTTTCTTTCTTTCTTTTGTGTTATTCTTCTTTTCCGATTGAAAGTCTCGGTTTTAAGTTAAGTTTTGCTGCAAAGTTTCGTTCCACGATTCACGGCTGCAACGCACGCTTTCAACTTCAAAGACGCATCAACCATCCGCGACCGCCAGCCACACGTGACTGGTTCTCGCCCCATCTATCCAGGCACGAGGAGACCATAACCAACGAACGAACCCTGACGCTGACCAAAGGAATTCCCAAAGGGAACGCAAAAGCAAAGACGCAAGTAGACTACCTCCAGACTAAAATCTTAACTGGTGTTTTGATAAATGTAATAACCTGTCTAAGAAACGATAGAAGGGTTAAATTAATGATTGATGGTTCGTTCAGGTCATGTCTTACAAGTGCATATAGAAATTCGGAATTTCCTTCCTCTTACCCTTAAACTCATTCTTTCCAAACTCATTCTTCTTTTTGTATTTCTTTCTTTATTTCTGTCTGTAACTTGTATGAATGTGTGTGTGGGTGTGTGTGTGTGTTAGATATTAGCTTTATGTGTTAGTATTAATCAATAAAGTATTGTTTGTATTTGAACAAAGAGATTACTTGTGTTATCTGCTTACAAAATTTATTGTCTTGAACTTCGATCAAAAGTTACCTATGCTTTTACCCTATTTCTTAATTTACTGTTAGGGGGTTATTCTTTCTTGGCCAGGAAGATATTATATTTCCTAGAGTTAATAATGGTTTATGCTTTCTGTTCATTGGATGAACTGATAAATTATCATATTATTGATTCTGTTACAGAAAATTCTGAAAATAATTAAATTATTAATTATTGATCATAATTCGTTATGAATAATAATTAATGATATTTATACGGGCGTATAAACGCTACAATCAATATCCTAACCAATAGAATAGGCTTAAATAATGTTTAGCCAGAAAAAAAGTACTAATATGTATCATTAAAGGGTAAATATGGTATAAAGATGTATCTTATGAAAAGGCTGTTTCACTTTTTTTTTTCCTGAGACTGCATAAAGATCTATTGTTTGATTTTTTCCATTTTTCTTTATTGAAAAACAAATGCAAAGACATTTATAAATGTTTAATTGTGACTTAAGTGTCTAAATACTTTTAGTGGCCATCGTATAAGAACATTATCTAAATCTTTACATTTCACCTGAATCGAAACAATGTAATGCATCATCAACTATGAAAATGCACAAATTACCATCATAGCGCTTGAATGAATGTGCTCGTAGACTTTCTGTTTAAACACAAAAGCAGAGGATATTCTGTACAACTGGCTAATGATGATTTAATGATTATCAGCACAAGCTCTTCTCAGGTCCTTGTAAAGCTCTTTCATAAAACTAACCACAGAAATTATCAAATATGTGAAGAAGCAGAGAAAACAAAAAGATAAAAGAAGCATTTCAGCAGATTACTTCTTAAACATTTAAACATATTAAGAGGAAATAATCATGACTGTATTACAACCGGCGAGGAAAATAAGAACAAACTATATAAACTGATTGTGTTGAATGTGTGTGAGTGTCAGAGTGTAGAAGAACAAAGTCAGTCCAGAAACACTCCTACTCTTCTGATTACAGATTCACTGGCACAGTTCAGACTCCAGGATATTTAGTTGAATCCAAATGTACAGTGTCTCCTTCCTTTTCTGCTGATTCCTTTATATGTCACTGATATTCATTGACTGACTCCAGTCAGACTCTCTCCACACAGAACCGGACGACACTCATCAAATCTCTCTGGATGATCAGGATATGACTGATCCTCAAACACATGTGTCATGTTTCTGTTCTCCTCAGACAGAATGAGAAGAGTGACTGCTGGTGTTTGGATCCAGTGAGAGATTATCACCATCTGAAGACAAGAAGAGAGAACAAAACAACATTAACCACGGATATATGTGTGTGTGCAAACATACCTGTGTCATATTCCATTATTTACACTATAAAACACACACATTTACTTAATGAGGAAAATAATTAGAAAAAACTCATTATAAATATGTTTATTTATTCATATATAACCACATAACAGATTTCTGTGTAGATAAAACTAATTAAGCAATATCACATGAGAAAGAGTGAAAAAACAGTGAGGATCACAGCGGTCAAAGACACCTGTCTAATGCTTGTTTATAAGAAATAGTGAAGACAGATGAAAGAACCGTGTCTGAAAGACCTCAAACGTGTGTTAGCTTGTCAAAATGATCCCTTGATGGTGAAGACAATGAAGATGCAGAAGAAGATCCAGTGTCAAAACATGGAAGCACCTCAATTGAATGGGAGTATTTTGGTTTTAAAAACTCAATCAGAAATGTCATGTAAAACCTGTACAGTAGATCATGTGCAGTCACTCAAAGAGGAAATATGACAAACCTGTCAGTCCAAGCACAACATGGTTATATTCTTACCAAACCAGCACCAAAGAAGCAATCCACTGATTGTAAGGCAAATAAAACCTGAGCTTTCTTAAAGGGACAGTTTACACTAAAATTAAAACCCTGTCATCATTTACTCACTCTCATGTCGTTCTAAACCTGTATGGATTTCTTCTGCTGAACAAAAAAAAAAAGATATTTTGGAGTTTTGGTGACCACTGACTGAAAAGAGTGTCTTCTTTTTTTTTTTTTTTTTTTTTTTTTTTGCAACATATTTTTATTGAAAACTGAATCGAGTTACATAGAATTGACAACTTTTACAATTTAGATTTTAAACAAATAACAGAAAACAAGAAAAGAAAAAGACATAGCCAAACCACCCCACCCCACCCCACCCCGGCTTACTTAAAATCATATACAAATATAAAATATAACAGGACTTAGTCTGGTAAGACTTGCAAGTCTGCAAAATATGATAGAAAAGGCTGCCAGATATAAAAAAAACTTGTCAGTGTTTCCTTTCATTGCGTACTTGATTTTCTCAAGTTTTAAGAAATGCATAGCATCAGTAAGCCACTGTGAAACTGATGGACGATTTGGAGATTTCCACTGTACGAGAATTCGACGTCTGGCCAATAAAGATGTGAATTTGAGAATTTCTTTCTGTGCCCAATTAAATCGATCTGATTTGTCTGGGGTCCCAAAAATAGCAATTAAGGGGCAAGGTTGAAGGTGTATTCCTATTATAATTGAAATTATGTTGAAGAAACCAGACCAAAAGTTGTGTAACCGTGGACAAAGAAAAAACATGTGGCTCAAATGACAACATGGGTTAAGACATCGTTCACATTTATCCTCTACTCCAGGGAAAATTGCAGATAATCTTGCTTTGGAGAAATGGACCCTGTGTACAACCTTGAAATGAATCAGTACAAGATGTGCACAAGATGATACAGTACTCAGTCTATCAATGACCTCTTGCCACCACTCCTCACTGAATTGTTGTCCCAGTTCCTCCTCCCAAGCAGTCTTTGTTTTTGAGTTTGAGTAGTTACAAAGATCCAGAATACAATTATACATTTCTGAGACAATCCCTTTTTGTTGTGGCTTAAAGTCAAGCAATCTATCCCATGGTTGTTGAGGAGTTAAGAAGGGAAAATTAGAAAAACTTTTTGAAACAAAGTGCCGAACTTGAAGGTACCTAAAAAAATGGTTCACAGGTCATCCATACAATGATGACACATTGGTAAAACTTCCAAAGATACCATTGGAATACAAATCAGCAAAACAACGTATACCTTTGTTATGCCATATTAAAAAAGTAGAATCAAGAGATGAGGGAGGGAACAAATGATTCCTACACAGTGGACCAACTGGAGATGATGTTACACATTTGAAATGTTTCCTGAATTGATACCAAACTTTTAAAGTATTAAGCACCACAGGGTTTTTAACATACAGCGAAATTTTGGTTGGAAGAGAGGAGTGTATGAGGGCAGATATAGAGGATTTCGGACAGCAAGAAAGGGCTTCCAGTTTGCACCAAGGTATATAGGGAAACTCATTCCAGCATCGTATTTTATGAATATGAATAGCCCAGTAGTAAAATTGGAAGTTCGGTAGAGCAAGACCACCACCAAACTTACATTGCTGAAGTAATGACCTGTGGACCCGTGGAGGCTTCGCGCACCATATAAAGGAACTTATCATTTTGTCTACATCAACATTTAGTAAGGAAAGAGGTCTATAAGAGCCACAGAGGTTAGGGTCCTTGTCAGGCTTTAAGAGAAGAGAAATTGATGCTTGAGTAAGTGTGGGAGGTAGTAAACCGTTTTCCAAAGATTCATTATACATCTGCAAAAGTAAAGGGGCCAATTTATCACTGAATTTCTTAAAAAACTCTACTGTCTGACTACTGTCTCAGTCTGTGTCCCAGCTCAGCGGCCTGCAGTCAGCTTAATCCCGTTACCAGTTTGTGTCCCAGCTCAGCGGCCTGCAGTCAGCACAAGCCCGTTACCAGTCTCTGGACCAGCCCAATGGTCTGCAGTCAACACAAGCCCGTTACCAGTCTGTGTCTCAGCCCAGTAGTCTGCAGTAAGCACAAGCTTGTTACCAGTCTGTAGACCAGCCCAGCAGTCGGCAGTCAGCACAATCCCGTTACCAGTTTGTGTCCCGGCCCAGCGGCCTGCAGTCAGCACAAGCCCGTTACCAGTCTGTGGACCAGCCCAGCAGTCTGCAGTTAGCACAAGCCCGTTACCAGTCTGTGGACCAGCCCAGTGGCCTGCAGTCAGCACAATCCCGTTACCAGTCTGTGTCCCAGCTCAGCGGCAGTCAACCTAATTTCATTACCAGTCCGTGTTCCAGTCCAGCAGTTTACAGTCAGCACAAGCTCGTTACCAGCCTGTGGACCAGCCCAGTGGCCTGCAGTCAGCACAAACCAGCTCTCAGTCTGAGTCCTAGATTAGCGGCCTGTAGCCAGTACAAGCTCGTTACCAGTCTGTGGACCAGCCCAGCAGTCCGCAGTCAGCACAATCCAGTTACCAGTCTGTGTCCCGGCTCAACAGTCTGCAGTCAGCACAATCCAGTTACCAGCCTGTGTCCCGGCCCAGCAGTCTGCAGTCAGCACAAGTCCGTTACCAGTCTATATTCCAGCACAGCAGTCTGCAGTCAGTACAAGCCTGTTATCAGTCTGTGGAAAATCTTACTAAATCTTACTAAAACATGGTGAAAGGTTATGGTAGGACAACAGTTAAATGCACTGATTATAAATGTGATTTAAATGTAATATAGTGTATGTACTTAAAAAATATATCGTCTCTATAAAAAATAAAAATAAAATAAAGCTGTCCTCCGAAGAGGGAAGAAAAAAAAAGGTGGGAGAAAAAAAAAAAAAAAAAAAAAAAAAAAAACAAACCTCTACTGTAAATCCATCAGGACCAGGGGCTTTATTTGACTGCATTGCTTTGATAGAAAGCAGTAATTCTTCCAAGGAAAGAGGAGCATCCAATTCCTTCACACGATCACAATCAATAGTAGGATTTTCAAGGTTATACAGAAACTGATTCATCTTAGTGGAATTTGTCGGAAATTCTGATTTGTACAGAGCAGAGTAGAATAACTTAAATGACGCACTAATTTCCTTAGGATCTGTGACAAGTATACCAGAAGAATTCTTAATTTGGGGTATGAGACGCGAGGTGGATTGCCGTTTTAACTGGTGTGCCAATAACCGATAGCTTTATCACCGTGTTCATAAAAAGTACCACGAGTTAATAATAACATTCGCTCTGCGCTTTTAGATGAAATTAGATCGAACTCTGTCTGGAGATCAAGACGCTTCTTAAATAACTCTGGGGAGGGGTCAGATGCACATTCTTGATCAAGGTTACCGATAGCTACCAAAAGTTCTGACAGCCTTGTTTTGTTTTTTATTGGAGTAGGAGGAATACGAGATAATCTGTCCCCTGAGAAATGCTTTCAATGACTCCCAAAGCAGTGAATATGATGTAGCCTCATTCTGATTAAAAGAAAGAAACTCATCAATAGAATTGGAAATAAAATCACAAAATGTTTTATCTGCCAGTAATAAAGAATTTAGTCTCCAAAGCGGTGCAGTATATTTATGTATGGATAATTGAACATCAAGAAACAATGGAGCATGATCGGAGATTAGAATGGCTGAATAATCAGTGGAAACAACACAACGATTAATACTGTTATCTATAAAAAAGTAATCAATTCTTGAGTAAGAATGATGTACCTGGGAGAAGAAAGAAAACTTTTTAGCTGAGGGATTACGATGCCTCCAAGGATCCACCAAACCACTCTGAGTCATGAAATCAGCGAAGGATTTGTACATAGAAGATTGGGATATTGTGCGGGGACTAGATCTGTCTAAGACTGGGTCAAACACACAATTCAGATCCCCTCCAAAAATCAACAAATGGGTGTTTAAATGAGGTATGCTGCTAAGTAGTCTATTGGCAAAATCAACATCATCAAAATTAGGTGCATAAACGTTGACAAGCAACACCTTGGTCTGCATTAATGTGCCTGCCACTATGAGATATCTGCCATTTTTATCTGCAATAACCTCACTAGATAGAAATTTAACTTTTTTTACCAATTAAAATAGCAACTCCTCTGGCTTTGGAGTTAAAATTGGAATGGTGGATCTGACCTATCCAGGAAGACCGGAGCCTATGATGGTCTTTAAGTCTAAGATGGGTTTCCTGCAAAAACACAATGTCAGCGCTAAGCCGCTTCAGATGGGTAAAAACCCTGGATCTTTTAACAGGATTGCTCATACCTCGTATATTCCAAGTGAGAAAACGAATTGGCTTGCCCGTATTAGGATTCAAATTAACATTAGCAGAACACATTTAGAAAAAATAAGAAAACCAGAAAGCCAGGGTGAGTGACCTCCCCAAATTCCCACCCATACACATACATAACCCCATGTACCCACATACACCAAAACAAAGTCTCCATAAGGGAGACAGCAGTGCAAAACCGGGAAAACTGTCGCCACAACAGTGACAACTCGGAGAATCACTTAAGGTAAACCTAAGAGACACTCCCACAGAATCAATTGGCATTAAGGCTCAGCTAATACTGATATACCCCATAACGGGTCGATCTAACAGTAATAAGATATCAAGTGCGTTTGCTAACTAGGCCTAATTTAAATTGTAAAGAGGAAATATAAACACTTGGCTCATCATAACTAAACTTATATTATAAACATAACATTGAGCTAAAGTAGAGCGTTATTACACCTCGATTTAAATTCACCAAAGAAATTATAAGGAGAGATGAAGGAGTCTCAAATTAAGAAATAAACAGGCCTAACCTAACGTTAAATATATAAACACAGGATGTAAACAATATTCGAATGTAAACTGAAGGCATGATATGACTGTAAGATGCCAGTTGTAAATATTACCCAATGTTCATCTCCTCAACATAAGCTTTAGCATCATCCGCTGAAACAAAGTCCTTTTCCACACCTCCATAGGTGATCCGCAGCCGGGCCGGGTAGAAAAGACCGTAGCGGACCCCCTCAACGCCTCGCAGGTGCTTCCTAACTTCATTGAAGGCAGCCCTGGCTCGGGCTACCTTGGCAGTGTGATCGGGGAAAATACTAATCCTCACATTCCCCGCACCAAACCGTTGGCCCTCTCTTGCGCGTCACAAAACATCTGCAAAATCAGTGTAGTAGTGGAATCTGGCGATAATGGTACGAGGTCGCTCATCTGGTCTGGGCCTCGGCTGGGCTGATCTGTGTGCTCGGTCTAATAGCGGCTCTTTATCCAACTTCAGTACGTCCTTTAGAAGGGCGGCGACCGCGGTAGTGTTAACAACCGTGTCTTCAGAAACACCAACGATTCTTATGTTTTGGCGGCGTGATCTGGATTCGAGGTCCTCGCACTTATTCTCCAACTTGGAAAACTCGGAACTTAAGCATTCATATTTGCACTTCAGATCAACAATGTCGTCAGTACACGACGAAAGGGATACCTCCACTTCACCCACAGTACCTTTGAGTAAGGCTAACTCAGCATCCGCAGCTGCTTTATCATTTGCCAGCTGGGTTTTCACGGCTTGCAAGTCCGCTCTGATTGTAGATCGGTCGTCTCCCAGTGCCGCTCGGAGTTCGGTTTTAAAAATCTCCGCAATATCTTGTCTCAAACACGTTAGCAGTTCGAGCTTCAAAGCGTCCGTATCTGTAACGTTAACTTGAGCGTCAGGCCTGGGCGAGGTCGAGCCGCAAGGCGGAGACGAACCACCCGCTACCGAGGGTGTCACCTGTGAGTCAGGCCTCTGCTGCTGGGTTGTAGCACGAAGTTTAGTGTTCCTTCCAGACATTGTAACTCTTTCAAACTAAATGCTAACAAGCACGGAATTCACTTGGGTATCTGTTTTAAAAGATTTGCACCAAAAAAAAAACGCTGATAAATAACGATTTGGTCGAATATCTGCGGGAGCCTCTAAACACACGTCCTACTCCATTGGTTGCTCAGCAGCGCCCCCCTCAAGAGTGTCTTCTTTTGTGTTCGGCAGAATAAAGGTAGTCATGCAGGTTTGGATGACGTGAGGGAGAGTAAATAATGACAGATTTAAAATGTTTGCGTGAACTATCTTTTTCAGAAGGCCTACTCCTTGAGATTGATATTGTAATAAAGTAAATCAGTAAATCTTGTCCTCCACGCAGCTCTAATACAGAGCCTTTCGACATTTCACTCCCCTGTACACTTGAATATGGGACTGAAATACACATACATATATCATAGGTGTGATTGGCAAAGGACAAAAAAGAAGGAAAATATACGGCGCACCTACCATGACACCCCTAGATTTTCTTTTTTGTATGGATATCTTTCTTTCTTTCTTTCGTTGCGGTTCAGGGCTTCCGTAGGCTATACTGATCATGCTATGACTCAGCTGGCTCTAGAGGCAGTATTTTCTAACCATGTCGGGAGACTACAGAATTTATTATACTTGTCAAAATGAAAATAGGAATTCCACCTTGTCTCTCTTTACATTTATTTTGTCCCGTTGTCGGCTTCAGCTAAGAAAATAAATAGTTCACCCCACACGTCCAAAATTCTTAGCACACACTTTAGATAACCTTCCTCAACGAGTGCAGGCTCTTTGGTGGAGCTCTGCTTTGAAAGAATGAAGTTCCATCGTGACAAATGAATGGACTACTAGTGGAGTGACATGAAGACCTGAATCAGAGGCACAAAAAACGTTGACAGCGGAGAGCGGTCATTATGTTTACCAATACCTGAACCGTGCTTTGAGTGCGACCCGAAAAAAAGCACATTTGCATGATTTACGAGAGCATCATTTTCAGGTCGGAAAAGGCGGATTTCCGAATTTATCTGGAAGAATCACACCCCTGATATATTCACAGAATGAATCTTACCGCTAAGTATCCAGTTCGTTCAGTGCATAGTTTGGATCCTTCAGTAGATCAGAGAGCATCTTGAGTCCTGAGTCTCCCAGGTTATTATTGCCCAGATACAGCTCTCTCAGGTGTGAGGGGTTTGAACGCAGAGCTGAAGCCAGATAACCACAGCCTTTTCCTGTCACATCACATTCCCGTAATCTACAAACACACACAGAAACAATGAAGATATCTGAGACTGTGACATCAGAACTCACAACAAAAGATTGTTAAATCTGTTGAATAATTACACATCCATTTAACCCCCTGAGGTCGACGGTATCGCCGGCGATACCAGCTCGCTTTTTTTTTATCAGTGTAAAGGAAAATCATGAATACTCTGTTGACTTTGATTTTCCATAGGAGTTCTATACATCAATCGATTCTGTTAAATGTGTATTATTTTTGTGTATACTCACAATAAAAACATAGTGTTGTGCTTTTCGACAAATAAAGAAAAATAAACACGAAGCGAGTTCTGCCTTCTCTCTGTCCGTGTAGTCCATTCTGAAACGCGTCCGAAAATGAACCATAACTCAGTGAATACTTCTCACACATACACGTGATATATGTCTTTATGAAGCTTGAAATCTCTTCTTTTAAATGAAGTAATTTATATAAAAAACAAATATTCTCATCTTGTGAAATCTGAATTAAAAGAGAGCGATTCCAGTCGACCTAATTAGAGCTAATTCAAATGTAATGTGACTCCGCCCACGGAGAGCGCACGCTATTCAAACGCAAATGGCTGAGGTAATCCGCGCAATCCTGTGAACGCCCCCATCAGCTCGAGAAAACCAAAACACAATTTTATTCAGAACATTACTTGCTTACACCGTCTTGCAGCGCTGTGAGGAATAATGAGGAATACGAGGAATACGAGCTGAGGAATACTAGTAAGTTTTTCCTTCTCGGGTTTCTGTTTATTGACGAATGAACGGCATGCGCTCTGTTTTTTCTCCATTATGGACGCGAGCTCTAAAAAAAACACTAAAAGACTTTCAAACTTTCACAGAGACCTCAAAACAAAAAGTACAAATCCTTTCTTTAAAACGAATTTCGTTTTGTATCAATTGTATCTTAATTTTAATATTTTTTTCATTAACAACTTTCCTGGATTTAAAGTAAATAAGCCTATCGTCAACGAATGATGATGTTTTAGCAAACTGTATTGCTATACTGAGATGAGTAAAAATCGACTGAAATATGTTGAAATAAAATGTTGGCTATTTGTATAAGCAACGTAAACTGCAAATTAACATTTATATGCCCTAATATTTCATGAAAACAACTTTACAGTCAGGCGAAATATGAAAGACAACATTTTGTTTAGTAGATTTGGGTACAGTTTTTACTGTAGAATATACTGCCTCGTCAAATAAGCTTTTGTTTAGCAATTTCTATATATAAAATAGCCTAATATTTTTGTCAAAAATAAAGTCATCAACTAAGATGTTAGCTCTTCCAATGTTGGCTATATTCAAAGTAATGAATACATAGATAAAATGTAGGCCTATAATCTTTCTTTTTTTTACAAAGAAAGAGTACACTTGAAATATTGTTGAAATTGTAATTATTGTTGTAATTGTAACCTTTTTAATAAAATAGCACAACATATGTACAAGATAGATGTAAGCAAAATCTTAAATGGTCAATATAAGTCTTCTTCTAAATATCTTTTGTCCAAGCATTGTGGCTCAGCCAGTTTCACACCTGTGTGAATGGCTCATCATTATACAGAGTCATTATGCAGAGTGGGTGGTAATTCCACGCCCCCTCGCATATTGGCTTTCCAAGCAAAACCTGTTTTACATCAATTTAAATCAATGTATGGTTTTATTTGAACGATAAAGCAAGACTATTTTCACATAATTTTGAAGAAAAAACTATAGGCGACGACATCCATTGGTCAAAAGTCTTATTGACACATATTTACTATGTGTTTTGTGGCCTTATTTCAGAAATTTTAGTTTTTAGTTTTTTCAATATCCACGCATAAACATTATTCTCTCAAAAATTAAAACATGTACATACACGTGGCTCACATATTATGGTAGCCCTGTTTGTGCTTTATAGAGTGAATTTACACCTTTGCCATTAATATGTTTATAAGCAACTGAAAAAAGCACAAATGTCAGGGCATGTCAGAACATCTCAAGGGCCCAGAAAACCGCTCAGACTCCAGAGGGTTAATATAAACTGATAAGAAATCTCTCATTTCATACAAGTTCTGCTGAACTTTGAGTATTTTAATTTGTTGAAACTGTAACTTACCTACATTTTAAAGCCAAATACATTTTACACAGACATATCTCCTCTTGCTAATAGTAAAATTTAAATAATATGAGACTCAATTTCCACTGTAACGTAGAAACAACATAAAGACAGTATATTTTTGTTGTGTTTGGAGCTCTGTCGAATGAATTCAGAAACCTTGATTTTCTTCTTTACACTCTTTTACAAACAAACATTTTCATTATTATAGCGTGTGAACATATCTGGAATACTATTCTCTTTAAAAAACAATCGGATTGCTTTAATATTGCTACTTATATCCAACCTTCCACTACTAGCCTTAGCCCGCTAGCATTGTACTGTGGTCGCGCCTATCTATCGTCTTATTTACACCCATATCACTGAAAGCTATAATTCGCCATTATAGCACATCTGCTATAATGGCGAATATAACGGATGTGTGTCTAACGTTATCTTTGAGTGCAGGTGAGGACACCTTCGAGCTGCATTCTGTGCAGTTAGAGCTTGAGTCCGTGGAGAAGCAGATCCGCGACCTACTAGAGAGACAGGCCGAGCTGCAAGATCTGCGATCCGTGCTTGAAACATCACGCGCCGATGCTCACAAGTCAGTGGTTAGTAACCTTTTGACTCCGACCTCGTCTACTCCGGACCCTGGGTGATTCCACAGCGGAAGATGCGAGCCAGGACCAGAGCAAGGACCTCTCCGCCCCTCCCGGCCTTCGACATCTACACCCAGAACCGCTTCTCCCCTCTTCGCGAGACGGAACGCGACGCTGTGATCATCGGCAGTTCCATCGTCCGGCATGTCCACGCTTCCTCAGGTAAAGGTAAGGTGCGCACTCACTGCTTTCCTGGTGCTCGTGTTCTCGATGTTGCTGCGCAGGTCCCCGAGATCCTGAACGGTGACGAGCGCGTCGGAGCTGTCGTGCTGCACGCTGGAACGAACGACATCAGGCTGCGGCAGACGGAGGTTCTGAAGAAGGACTACAGGAGCCTGATCGAGACGTATGCAGCACATCGCCTGAAACAACGATCATCGTGTCTGGACCGCTTCCCACGTACCGACTAGGACAAGAAAGGTTCAGTAGATTATTTGCTCTAAATGAATGGTTCATTTCATGGTGTAATGAACAGAAGCTGCTCTTTGTAAATAATTGGAATCTGTTTTGGGAGCGACTTAGGCTCTTCCGTGCTGATGGCCTTCACCCCAGCAGAATCGGAGCGGCTTTTCTGTCGGACAACATCTCCAAAGCGTTGCACACCATATGACTAGTAAGTCAAAGTCCAAATCACACTCTTTGCTGTCCAAACCTAATTGATATAAGTACCAATTTAGAACATTATATTGAAACTGTGTCTATTCCACGTTTAGTGAGGTCAAACATTAAATCTACTGTAGGATCTAGGAAAAATCTAATTGTGATTAAACCAGAAAATCTCAATATTAGTGAACAAAAACAATTTATAAAGCTAGGTCTTCTTAACATTAGATCGCTCACACCTAAGGGTTATTGTAAATGAAATGGTCACAGATAATAGTTTCGATGTACTTTGCCTTACTGAAACCTGGCTTAAACCAAATGATTATTTCGGTCTTAATGAGTCTACTCCTCCTGGATACTGTTATAAGCATGAGCCCCGTCTGATTGGTCGTGGCGGCGGTGTTGCAACAATCTATAGAGATATTCTTAATGTTACTCAGAAAACAGGTCACAGGTTTAATTCGTTTGAAGTACTTGTGCTAAATGTTACTCTCTTAGATGTAAGAAATAAATCCCTATTATCTCTAGCTTTGGCTACCATATATAGACCGCCAGGGCCCTATGCTGATTTCCTAAAAGAGTTTGCAGACTTTCTCTCAGATCTATTGGTCAACGTCGATAAAGCATTAATTGTTGTAGATTTTAACATACGCGTAGATAACACAAATGATGCGTTAGGGGCTGCGTTTACAGATTTATTAAACTCCTTTGGGGTCAAGCAAAACGTAACTGGTCCTACTCATCATCTTAATCATACGCTAGATTTAATTATATCACATGGAACCAATCCAACCGATATAGATGATATACCGCAAAGTGAAGTCACTGACCATTACATGGTCACTTGCATACTACGTACTGCTGAAATTTGTCATGTTGCGCCACGTTATCGACCAGGCAGAACAATCCTTCCAACAACTATAGATAGATTCTCAAATAGCTTACCTGATCTATCTCAGCTGCTCAGTGAACCCAAACAAACAGATGAACTAGAGGAAATGACTAGCACTATGAGTACCATTTTCTCTAGTACATTAAACATTGTTGCACCAATTAGATTAAAAAAGGTTAGAGAGAAAACTAAAGCACCATGGTACAACAGTGCTACGCATGTTCTAAAGAGAGAAACCCGTAATTTAAAGCGTAAATGGAAACAAACTAATTTAGAGGTCTTTAGAATCGCGTGGAAAGCAGGGTTATTATAGTTTTGCATTTTTCATTAGTTTTTATTTTTATTTCGTTTTGACTTTTTGTTTTCAAATTCAGTTTGGTTTTAATTAGTTTTTAAAGTGGGTTTGCTAGTTTAGTTTTTATTTTTTTGAAAATGCTTAGTTTTAGTTTAGTTTTTATTAGTTTTAGTTTAGTTTTAGTCTTTTTTTGTAATTTGGGTTATTTGTCAGGGGCAAGATTTAAAAAGGTCAGAAAAAGTATTGTGTAATAATAACTCAACAAAAACATCATACAACACCCTATACAAAATTCACACCCCATTGAAATTCCTTTAAGGTTACCTCTTACAAAATCCACACGCCGTACCAAAAATCTACAAATCTTCTATACAGAATTCACACCCTATACACCACAGCTGTACAATTTTCACATCCTATACTAAATTTACCCTATACAGTCAATAGCCTACTCATCTGGATTGAAGCAGCAAACATTCAGTTTAAAAGTAAAAAAATGACATTATTTAAAATTTGAATCACAGCTTATACAGTGTTTTGACATCGACAACCACAACAACCAAAAGGTGCATTTTACCTCAAACTTGCGACTAGTTAACTTTCTAAAGAAGGCGCAATCGCTTCTCGGGTCGACATTAACACACTGACAAAATTATATTCAAATTTAAAAATATTTTTATACCACTTGTTAATGTGTGATTGTGTAAAGGTGTTCACGAGATAGACATACCAACCTTTCGTGAACTTGCTTTCAACGTCGAACGAACACTCGTTCTCATGGAGATGCGGGAGGGGCTGTGTGTGTGAGCTCTGATGCCCAGTGGGCACTGCAGGTTTTTAGACGCATAAGCAGCTGCAATTGCGTCCACTATCCATCTGGACAGGCTGTGTTTCGGGGCGGCGAGACCTTTGGTGCGCCCACCAAACGAAATGAAAAGCTGCTCCGAGTGCCTGACAGCGGTGGAGCGTGTGATGTAATTTCTCAGCGCTCTGACAGGGCAGAGGAGATTACCATCGACCTCACTGCCGGTTGTCGGCAGGGCTGAGAGAGAAATGACCTGTGCTCTGAAGGGAGTGCCCAAAATTTTGGGGACATAACCATGCCTCGGTTTGAGAATAACTTTCGAGTCATTAGGTCCGAACTCGAGGCACGCGGCGTTAACAGATGGTCTCCCACACGTTTGACTGAAGACAGAGCTATCAGAAAAATGGTTTTGAGCGTGAGGTATTTCATATCCACAGTTTCCATGGGTTCAAAGGGATGCGTTTTCATGGCCTCCAGGACCAAGGAAAGATCCCAAATAGGAACCGAGGGGGGTCGTGGGGGGTTCATCCTCCTAGCTCCTCTAAGGAAGCGGATGACGAACTCGTTCCTTCCTTATGCGCAACCCAGCGCCGAATCGGCGAAAGCTGAGATGACCGCAACATATACTTTGAGCGTGGAAGGGGACCTGCCCGTGTCCAGCAGCTCTTGAAGAAGTGCACCATTTATTAAACACAGACCATTTAGACGTATAGAGCTGTCTCGTGGAGGGGGCTCTAGACTGTGTGATCGTGTTCACGACCCCTTTTGGCAGGTCAACTGGTATCCGTTGAGTATCCATGCATCCAGAGACCAGCGCTCTGGATGAGGATGCCAGATCGAGCCGCGGGCTTGAGAGAGAAGGTCTCTTCTCGCCGGTATCGGCCAGGGGGCTGTGTCTGCCAGCCGTATTAGTTCCGGGAACCACGTCCGGTTCTCCCAATACGGGGCTATGAGGAGCACTGTGTGGCGCGCTTCCCTGATTCTCCCGATGACTTGTGGCAGCAGAGAGACCGGGGGAAAGGCATATAGCAGGCCGCTGGGCCAGGTTTGGGCCAGCGCGTCCTCGTTCTTCGAAAAGAACTTTGGGCAGTGAGCGTTGTCTTTTGACGCAAAGAGGTCGACTTTCGCTTTGCCGAAACGGCACCACAGTGACTTGACTGTTTGGGTATGCAAAGACCACTCCCCAGGGAGAACATTGTCCCTGGACAGTCTGTCCGGACCCTCGTTCAGGTGACCAGGCACATGCGCGGCTCTCAGCGAGCGCAATGAGTGCTGAGCCCACACGAGGAGGCGTTCCGCCAGGGTGCAGAGCATTTTGGATCTGACACCGCCCTGGCGGTTCACGTAGGCCACTACTGATGTATTGTCCGTGCGGACTAGAACATGGTGACCTTGTAGGTATGGGAGGAAGTGCTTGAGCGTGTTCTCGACCGCGAGCATCTCTAGACAGTTTATGTGAAGGAGACTCTCCTGGTCTGACCAGAGGCCATAGACCGGTCTGCCTTCGAAGAGCGCTCCCCAACCTTGGTTGTAAGCGTCCGTCGAGACAACTTTCCGGTGCGAGACAACACCCATCGTCACTCCCGTGCGATACCATTCGGCTGCCAGCCAGGGCTGCAGGGCTGAAATGCATCCCTGATTCACCCTGACTCGCGAGCTGCCGGCCGCCCAGGCTCGTTGAGGCACGCGCGCTTTCAGCCAGCGTGGAGTGCTGCTGCAGCTGAAGCCATATGTCCCAGGATTTGCTGGAATGTCCTCAGCGGAGCCTGGCTGCCCTTCTGGAAAGATGCGGTGAGATGTCGAATGCGGCGCGCGCGCTGCTCTGACAATCTGGCCGTCATAGCCACCGAGTCCAGTTCTATTCCAAGAAAGGAAATTGACTGACAGGGCGATAATGAGCTCTTGGTCCAGTTGACCGAGAGACCCAGGCTTTCCAGATGGCTGAGAAGCGCTGTTCTGTGAGACACAAGCTCTGTCTCTGACTGCGCCAGAATTAGCCAGTCGTCCAGATAGTTCAGTATTCGCATTCCCCGTCTTCTCAGGGGAGCGAGAGCCGTGTCCATGCACTTCGTGAATGTACGGGGTGCCAAAGACAGGCCGAACGGCAGGACTGTATATTGATATACCCGACCGTCGAAGGCGAATCTCAAGAATGGCCTGTGACGGGGTGTTATCTGGATCTGAAAATACACGTCCTTCAGATCGAGAGAGATAAACCAGTCTCCTGGGCGAATTTGCGCGAGGATTTGTCTGGTTGTGATCATTTTGAATGGCCGTCTCATGAGAGCTTTGTTCAAATGTCTCAGATCTAAAATAGGTCTTAGCGCTCCGTCCTTCTTGGGTATGAGGAAATAATGGCTGTAAAAGCCCGACTCGCTCAGAGAAGGGTGCACCTGTTCTATAGCCCCTTTGCGCAGCAGTTTTGCTATTTCTGCTTGAAGCAGATGCGAATACGGGGGCTGTAAACAGTGGTGACTGGCTGTACAGCGCATAACGGCTCGACTACTATGGATGGGGCACATTTTGCTGTTAAAAACCCGTGGCGCGAGAGCGGCGTGGGGAGTATGGTGTTTGTTAGTAAGTGCACGTGCTCGTGAGCGGCGCAAGGCTTACATTTGTAACACGGCCAGTGTTTGGGAGCTTTAAAGGATCCGCAACCCGGGGTAACTGTGTGACAGAGCGGGCAGTGGGTAGGTGTGGGCACAGAATTGTGGGCACATTCTCTACGCTTAGCACTCGAGCAGTGCGTGCCCGCTTTATGAGAGTGCGCTCTGTGAGCGTTACCGTGGAGACCGTGTTTGTGTGTAGCAGTGAGCACAGGGGTGTGGGCACATTTTCTACAATTATGACACCTTCGGCGTGAGCCGGAAAACCCGAATTTATACTCTTTATGAGATTTCTCTGGGTCGCCGTAAAAACGCCGTTTGTGTGCAGGCGAGCGAGTTGTGTTACTGGCTCGTTGGCTGCGGTGTAAGCTGCTGCAGTAGTCTTTTGTAAGGGGACTGACAGAGTTGGGCGCTTCGCTGGTGGTCCGGCCGCAGCGGGACTCGGCCATCTTTTCCTCTCTGCGGCTGCTAGGAGGACTTCGCGGACTCAGGTTTCAGCGCTATCCTGGGCCGCGGTCCCCGGGGGTAGGCGGCCTGTGACGGCTGGTTGAGCGCGGTCTAGGGCGGCCGCCCTGACGTCGCTGCGAAGACGGAGGCTGAGAAGAGCGCTGTGACGAGCTGCGTGCAGGAGGCTGATTTTGGGAGCGGCCTGCAGCTGAACTCGAACGGCGGGCAGGAAGAGACTCATAGCCTGCGATGCCTTTTGTACCTCCGAGAACCGATCTACAATCCCGCTGACCGCTGGGCCGAATAGGCCGGTTGGAGAGAGCGGGGCTTTGAGGAAAACACTGCGCTCAGATTCGCTCATATCCGCCAGCGTTAACCAGAGATGTCTGTCGGTGACGGTGAGCGAGGCCATGGATCTGCCGATGGCTTGTGCAGCAGTTTTAGTAGCGCGAAGCGAAAGGTCCGTCGCATTGCGCAGATCCGTCAGAACGGCTTGATCCGGGCCTTTCTCGTCCAGCTCGCGGAGGAGATTAGCTTGTAGGAGTCATCGAGTCATCGAGTGCAGGGCGGAAGCAGCCTGGCCGGAGGCGGCGAAAGCGCGGCCGACAAGAGCTGAAGTGGTCCTGCATGCCTTGGACGGCAGGGCAGACTTTGAGCGCCATCTGGCGGATGGCGGGCAAAGGTGCGTTGCAAACAGCTTCCTCTACCGGGGGGATTTTTGCGTATCCCTTCTCGACGGCCCCGTCCACCTGGGAGAGGGTCGAGGAGACCAGTGCGCGGAATCTAGCGGAGAAGGGGGCGTTCCACGACTTCAAAAGCTCAGCGTGGAGCTCAGGCAGGAAGGGTGCTGACCTGGAGGCAGGCGCTTGGCGGCGGCTAGACTCCTGTGTAGAGGAGGCGGAGCGGTGAGATCCAGACCACTCTTCGCTGTCCAAGGCTAGTAGAGAGCAGCTGTCCACGATAGCAGCATCGTCCGCTTCATCCCCTGAGGCGACGGCAGTGCGGGCAAAAGCCGGCCGCTGCGCATTGGGAAAGGGTGGGGGAGAAGGAGATAGCGAGGCTCGCGGGAGGGGCTCCGGCGAGCGCTCAGCTGCTGCATCCGGCTCCGGTGGTCTCTGGGAGCGGCGTTTCTTCTTACGCGACCCGGTGGAGGCAGACGGAGAGACAGCAGGAGCGTCGAACATGGCGAGTCGAGCCCGCAGGGTCGACATCGGCAGTTCTTCGCAGAGCTCGCAGCCGCCCGAAGCGAGGGCGAGGGCTGCGTGGTCGAGGCCCAGGCAGAGAGCGCAGATCACATGGCGGCCCCTGTCGCTGAGCAGGGCTCTGCACGAGCCACAGGAATTGCGAGGCATTTTGCAACAAACGCCTCGCGCTCTTTTAGATTAACTGTGTCGCGGGGCGAGCGCACAACACACAAAAACACAGAGCAGAGTAAAAGGATATAATTGCCGGATAGCGAAGCAGGCAGGGATGGCTGAAGGCGGCGAAGACGGCCGGCTTCCTCAGGCATAATCCTCGGCGTGCTGGTTGCTTGATTCGACGGCGCGGCTTCCTCAGAGTCCAGCGATGTGGAGAGCTTCGCTGAAGAGACAGAAATCAGTGAAGCAGCCTCTGAGCCCCGCTTATGTACGCTAAGCCACACCCCTTCTGGCGGGCTGTGGCGCGTGAAGCGCGCTCATTGGACGTGACGTCACGCCAAGGGCTCAGCGATAGGCTTCTGCAGTTGCTGCAGGACAGCCAATGAGCACCCTAGAATGCCTGCTCTAGGTCTGCTTGCTGCTGCACTGCGTTGACAAGATTATTAAAAATTAAGGATAATTTTTTGGCTTCATATCTCGAGAAAAGATGACTTTCCCCGCAGCGTAAGCTACTTACGCAATACGAGAGAACCTCTCGTAAGAGAACTAAGGACATTTACTCCATAATTTTATTTTATTTTAGTTAGTTTTGCCAAACACACATTACAGTTTTAGTTAGTTATCGTTTTTTTGTAATGCCTCGTTTTTATTTTTATTTCAGTTAACGACAATGTTTTTTCCCACCTAGTTTTCATTTTTTCGTTCGTTTTTGTTAACGATTATAACCTTGGTGGAAAGACAGTATGTCACATTATAAAAAGGCCCTAAAAGCAGCCAGGGCTGAGCACCTCCACAAACTAATAGAAAATAACCAAAATAATCCAAGGTTTTTATTTAACACCGTGGCTAGACTAACAAATAAACAGACATTACCTGAGCAAAATATTCCGTTACAGTTTAGTAGTAATGATTTCATGAATTTCTTCACTGAGAAAATAGAAAGCATCAGAAACACAATTGTAAATGTACAATCTTTAATGGTGTCTTATGATTCAGCCTCAATTATCGCCCCTCAAGAACAACTACAGCGCATTACAACTATAGGACAGGAAGAGCGAAATAAACTTATCATTGCATCTAAACCAACAACATGTTTATTAGATCCTATACCAACTAAACTACTGAAAGAAGTGTTACCTAAGCCCCTTTCACACAGATATTCCGGAAAATACACGGATAAAGTGACCCGGGATTTGACCCGGGTTCGTTTGATTTTGGTTCATTCACACTGCCAGTGATTTTCCGGAATCAGAGAGTGAACAACCCGTAAAAATCCCGTAAAGACATGTGACATCGATGTGACTTGTAATGTCTCAGCAGCGTCTTCAGTTTGCTTATGAGCTGCGATCTCTCTTTCTCTCGCTTGTGCATTTTGTTCTCTGATTCGATCATAAACTTGCGCATTACGTACCGGTTCACAGCTGGCGAACGATCCCGCGCTTCAGCGTCATCACTACGACTCGGCATTATTACGGCTTTTGTTCACACAACGCGCGTTCCGGGACTGAACACGGCAATGTTACTAGGTCCCCAACCCGGCATCGATCCCGGCATCAATCCCGGGTCGTGTTTGCGTTCACACAGAAGGCACTCTGGCAATTTGCCGGCAATTTCCCGTGTTCAAAGCGCTGTGTGAAAGGGGCTCTGTAGGGGAAGAGGCTCTTCTCAATATTATTAACTCGTCTTTATCTTTAGGTCATGTTCCAAGAATATTCAAGTTGGCAGTTATAAAACCTCTTATTAAGAAACCACAATTAGATCATAATAATCTAGCAAATTACAGACCCATTTCAAACCTTCCATTTATGTCTAAAATTATGTTTCTTTTGAATCGACTGCTCTACTCATCAGCGGTCCAACACCCACAGTATTAGCTGTTATTTATCGGCCTCCGAAATACTGCAATACTTTTATAAGTGACTTTTGTGCATTTTGAACCCATCTGTGTACCTTATCACCCAATCTTATTCTCCTGGGTGATTTTAACATTCATATGGATACTGCCAGTAACCCACTCACAAGGGATTTCAATTCTTGCTTAGACAGTTTTGGTCTCCAACAATATGTGAACTTTCCAACTCACTCTAAAGGCCACACTCTGGACCTCATCTGCTGTTCAGGTGTTACACCTCGGGACTGTACTGCAGATGTAATACCCATATCTGATCATAAATTGCTTTCCTTTAATGCTGATGTTGCACTCTCTAAATCCAAACAACAACGTTTGATGTCATTTCGGAATATAAAAAAGATCGACCCTTCTGTTCTGACTGCCGCAATTACTGATTCTCCACTCAGTGACCATCTCACTTCTCCTGACAATTTGGTCTCCTTTTACAACTTTGAACTACAGCAGCTCCTTGATACTCTTGCACCACTTAAAACTCGGACTGTATCATTCACCCATTCTGCGCCCTGGTTCACTCCTGAACTTCGCCAGCTCAAAACCAGAGGCCGGCGTTTGGAACGCCTTTACAAACGAACTGGTCTTATGATACATAGAGAGCTGTATAGTGAACATGTTCATCTTTACAAAGATGCTCTTTATGCTGCCAAAAATGTTTTCTATTCGCATTTAATTGAGTCTGGAGATGGTAATACTAAAGCATTGTATTCAACTGTTAATCGTATTCTGAAACCACCTGACACACTTCCCGCACACCTGTACTGCACTGCTCAATGTGATAAATTTATGTCTTTCTTCAATGACAAAATAACTACCATCCACCAACAACTGGCCTCTTTGGCTACCTCTTACTGTAGTTCACCACACAGTGTCTCAATTAATTTGCCCCTCCTCTTCCTTTCTTCTTTCAACTTACCATCTGAAGAAGAAATTTCTCAGTTAATTTATAAATCTAATTCTTCCACATGTCTACTTGATCCTATACCAACTCATTTGGTAAAGGCTTGTTTTCCCTCTTTATCTTCTCTTATAACTCGAATTATTCACACTTCTCTTAGTTCTGGCATTGTTTCATCATCTTTTAAAATAGCTGCCATAACCCCTGTTCTTAAGAAACTTGGCGCAGACCCAAACAATTTAGATAATTACCGTCCTATCTCAAATCTTCCATTTATTTAAAAAATTCTTGAAAAAGCAGTGGCAGCACAGGTTCATGCTCATCTTAGTAGTAATAACTTGTATGAGTGTTTTCAGTCAGGGTTTCGTCCTAAGCATAGCACTGAAACTGCACTAGTGAGAGTAACGAATGACCTGTTAATGGCTGCTGATGGCGGGTTGTTATCTATTCTTGTTCTACTTGACTTGAGTGCAGCTTTTGACACAATTTCACACAGTATTCTCTTGCATCGACTATCTGACATTGGTATCACTGGTATTCCTTATGCCTGGTTCATTTCATACCTTTCAAACCGCACACAGTTTGTACAACTAAAGAAATTTCATTCCCAACCTTCTCCTGTTAGCTGTGGTGTCCCCCAAGGCTCTGTCCTAGGCCCCCTATTGTTCCTAATTTACCTTCTCCCACTCGGCAATATCTTTTCAAAATTCGGTATTAAATTTCACTGTTATTCGATGATACACAGCTTTACATTTCTACAAACCCTGATTCCATTCTCCCGCCTGTCTTACCAACTGTCTTCATGAAATAAATGTTTGGTTTTCTGCCAATTTCCTCAAACTTAATGCTAGTAAGACTGAAGTACTCCTCATTGGTACTAATTCTACTCTCTCTAAGTCATGCAGTTTTTCATTATCCATTGATGGTTCTTCCATTTCTCCCTCCCGCCAGGCTAGGAACTTGGGGGTCATCTTTGACAGTACCCTATCATTTGATGCTCACATTAATAACATAACCAGGTCTTGTTATTTTCATCTCCGCAATATTGCTCGCCTCCGTCCATTTCTCACTCCGCATAGTTCCTCTATTCTTGTTCATTCGCTTGTCACCTCCCGCATCGATTATTGTAACTCTCTATTATCTGGTTTACCACACAAATCTCTTCATAAACTCCAGCTGATTCAGAATTCTGCAGCTCGTATCATAACCCGGACTTCACCTATTCAACATATCACCCCATCACTTCAACAGCTACATTGGCTTCCTATCAATTTTCGGATTGAATTTAAAATTCTCCTCCTCACATACAAATCTCTTCATCACCTCGCTCCACCTTACCTTTCAGACCTCTTACATCCCTACACCCCTTCTCGAACTCTCCGTTCCTCTTCACTGGGTCTTCTCCATACACCTTCTGCTCGCCTAACCACCATGGGCCATAGGGCCTTTAGTCGTGTTTCTCCTCGTCTTTGGATTCTCTCCCAGTCAACATCCGTAATTCTGACTCTTTAGCTCAATTTAAAGTCAAACTTAAAACTCATTTATTCAGAACTGCTTATCTTCTATGATTACTTCGTGCACTCAAGTCCAGTATTTTTATTCTTTATTTATTTATTTTTATTGCTGTTTTTTATTGACATTGTTGTTTACTGTTATTTTCTGTTTTAATATTGTTACTGTTGCTACTTGTTGTACGGTAACCTTGAGTGGTTTGAAAGGCGCCTTAAATAAAATGCATTATTATTATTATTATTAAAATACTAGAAAAAGTTGTGTCCGCTCAATTGTGCTCTTTCTTGCAAGAAAATGATATCTATGAAAAATTTCAGTCAGGATTCAGACCGCATCATAGCACAGAAACTGCGCTCGTTAAAATTACAAATGATTTACTTCTAGCTTCTGACCAAGGCTGTATCTCAATATTAGTTTTACTCGATCTTAGCGCTGCGTTCGACACTATAGATCACACAATATTCCTAGATCGACTACAAAATTACACTGGTGTTCAAGGACAGGCATTAAGCTGGTTTAGATTGTACTTATCAGACCGCTACCATTTTGTCTGTTTAAATGGGGAAAAATCGAAGATAATGCCAGTAAACTATGGAGTGCCGCAAGGATCTGTGTTAGGCCCTCTGCTATTCTCAATATATATGCTGCCACTTGGTAATATTATAAGAAAACATGGAATTAGTTTCCACTGTTATGGTGATGACACTCAATTATATATTTCATCGCGACCAGATGAAAACGCTAAATTATCTAAATTGACAGAGTGTGTTTTTACACCAAACTTTATAAAAACTTGTGTTAAAAAATTAAACATTCCCTCCAACCTAAAACAATCAATAAATAAATGATTAACCGTTTCTTCTAAGCCACAAAATAAACACCCTGTCCCCACTGCTGGATTGAGGTGTGCCACGTGTCTGTTCATAGCTATAGCCCCGAACATCAGTCTCCACTGCAAGTCTGCAGTAAGCTTTTCGACAGGCAACTTATATAGAGACCTCCAACATGCCTTAAAATTTGTCCCAAACACTTCTGACCACCTCCAAGTCTTCACTCCTCTTAGCACAGTCTGATGTGTAACTTTTACACATTACATAGAGCTCTTTCTTCTTAATATCTTGAAAACTCCCCAACTCTGGGTACTCGAATGATAAAATCGAATGTGCAGTTTCCTCCATCTCCTCTTGCACAGCAGCAGATACTTTGATGGGTGGAAATGTATAGTGCCCATTCCAGACCTGTGACAGTGCCTCTCTGCAGGCCCCAGGCAGAGCTGCCCACACCTCCTCCATTATTCGTCTCACAAGTCGAAGAGATCTCAACCCCGTAACACTCTGCAAAGACTCAGCTGTCTTCCAGTCATCACCACTTCTCAGATCGCCCAACTTGACATACCCAGCCTTCACAAAACAGCTTTCCACAGATTTAGAGGACAAAATCCTTGTTCTTATTAATGGGTTATGGAACAGCGGTTCTCCCATTATCCAGTCCTCAGGTTGTAAAATATCTCTGTGTATAATAAATGTCTTTTTCTAAGCTGTTATCATTGACTTATAAAAAGGTGTCAACTCTTTCAAATCCACTTCATCACTTTGCAGTAAAAAAAGCTGTTTAGCATACAATAATCCAGATGTTTTCCGCAGAAGAGCACAAGCAACATTAATCCACCCAGCATTCTCCTCGTACAATAGTCTCTGGGCTGCTTGCAATCGAAAAGCATTTATGCGGCTTCGTACATCTATTAGGCTTTGCCCTCCTTCAATCACTGGTAGACAAAGTGCCTGCCGAGGAATCCATTTTTGGCCAGACCAGAAAAAGTCCACCAGTTTCCGCTGAATCTCCTTAATACTGTCATCTGGTGGCTCAAGCACATTCAGTTTGTGCCATAACATATAGGCAGTCAGGTTGTTTGTAATTAGGACTCTGCCTCTATAAGATAGTTCGGGCAATAGCCAGTTCCAATTAGACAACTTAGCAACAACCTTTTCAAGCAGACCCTCCCAGTTCTTTTCTTTATACTTATCAGTCCCCCAAATACACCCCCAAAACTTTAAAACCTTCCTTTCCCCATTTCAGTCCTTCAGGAAGTTGAGGTGGCCCAGTATCAACCCAAGACCCCACAGCAAACCATTCACACTTTGCCCAGATTACCTAGGCTGAAGAAGACTTTTCATAAATGTTTAAACTTTTACAAAGTATCTGAATATCATTTTGACCAGAAATAAAAATATTTACATCATCTGCATAAGCAGACACAGAATACCTTAGCCCTGAATTATCCCCTGGTATCATTAAACCTTGTAACTCATTTCTTAGCTTACACAGTAAGGGTTCTATGGCTAAACTCTAAAGGTGTCCTGATAGAGGACATCCCTGCCATATTCCTCTTTTAACAGGGATAGGACAACTCAGGCCACCTCCTATCTTAAGCATAACTGAAGCATCTTCATAAAGTATTTTTATCCAAGAAATAATATTCTCCCCAAATCCAAAGGTTTTTAACACAGTAAAAAGGTATTCATGACCTACCCGGTCAACAACTTTCTCTTGGTCAATAGATAAAAAACCCACATCAAGATTTTTTCTAATAGATAAATCAATCACATCTCTCATAAGAAACAAATTGTCCATTATTGTCCGCCCAGGAATACAGCAAGTTTGTTCACTTTCCACCACAACATGCAAAATATTTTTTAGTCTGTTTGCTAAATATTTAGACAATATTTTATAATCTAGACACATTAAAGACATTGGTCGCCAATTCTTCAACAAGCCTAGGTCTCAATTTTTTGGCAGAAGTGATAACACAGCTCTTTGACAACTGTTTGGTAGACAACCTCTTTTAAAACATTCACAAAATACATTATACAAATCTTCTCCTAAGACACCCCAAAAGGCTTTATAAAACTCCGCTGGTAAACCATCAATTCCTGGTGACTTTCCTGTAGAGAGCTGTTTGACCGCCTTTGACCGCCTTTGAAAGTTCATCAAAAGAAATCATTACGTCCAATGAATTTTTATCCTCAGGCCTTAACCCTCTGAGGTCGACAAACGCGCCGACGCGTTTTGCTGGATTTTCTCCACATTGTAGCACTATAAACTTAAATTTCTCCGTCATTTATGGTCATACAGAAAAAAGAAATATAAAAAAAGAATCTGTGGTATTTCTACTTTTGTATGTGTCCACTTCCAATCAAATCAAAACATTGTGCTTTTGTAAAATAAAGAAAATAAACAGTGTGTGCGTTCTGCCTCTCCGTCGCGGTGAACTTTTTTTTCTTGAGCACGTCTATAAACTGAAACAAAACTCAGCGAATACTTGTCACACATTTATGAGCCATACACCTTTATAAACATTTAAGTGTGTACTTTTAAATGATCGGATTCAAAACGAAAACATATATTCTCTGTTTAAGTAATTTGTATAAAACCAACAAGATGTCCAGCTTCTCAAACCCTTCCTAATTATTTTTAATTCGGCCACGCCCACTCGCGCAAAAGATATTCACATGCAAATCTCCACATGGAACGCGATCGCCCTCATTACCTCAACAACAAAACACTTCACTTCACTTTTCGTCGAGTTTGAAAGACCTGCCTGAGCTTACATTGGATTTACATCAGAAGAAGAAGAACGATATTTGAAGACAAGAAAGATAAGGTAAGAAATTCTTACATATTAGTTTGCTATTGTTGCATAAATTTCACATTGCAGTTGAACTGTTGCTAGATATATGGTGAATATTATAATATTTAGACCCGTGTTTACTGTTACTGTGTTTGTGGATATCTGCTCAAACGTAGATATGTATATGGTAGACCTAACCATAATGTTTTATATTTGATCGCGATCGCGTTTTAATGTATCATATTTTTGATCGCGATCGCGTTTTAATGTATCATATTTTTGATCGCGATCGCGTTTGAATGTATCATATTTTGGAAAAGCAAAACGCTCCAAACGGCTTCATGTTTTTACTATTGTCTCATTTCATATCATCATAACGAATGGAAACATTTGAAGTAACATGATAATCAATATATTTTTCTCTAGCTTAGTTGTTACTGAAATCTTTTTGAAAATATATAGGCTGCTATATTGTTATTATTTTATGCAGCACTGCGCATAGCCTATACCTACAAGGCACAACAAACCTGGTGTTCATTATATATTGTTGGAAACATTTGTGTGAGTGTGTGTGTGTATTCTGTGAATTTTAAAAAGCAATTTTAACAAGAAAAATCTAAAATGTATTCCCAAAATCGTGCAGGCCTTTCTCTTGATATCAGCACTTTTTTTTTTTTACTTTTTTTTTCAGGGCCCAGATGCCACTGAGTCCTGCTGACTTCAACATTCACAGTACATGTCTCTGTACATGAACATGGTAAAGTGAAAATCAAACACCTTAGAAAATGAAAGGTATGTACAATGTTTTTAGGAATGGCACAAAGGTCTCTTTCTTCAATAAGTGCTTTTTTGTTGTGTATCTTTGGATTATGTTGTGTTGTAAATAAATCCAAACAATTTTAAAAGCCATTCTTTTTTAAATCTCCTCATTCTTTGTGCAAGGGTGGTCAGAATGATGGGCCCTGATAAGCTCCTAATAGGGCCATTAGGGAGGTTCTTTGTCTTTCTCAGGTGTGGAAAGCTTTCATATTAATGAGGTGATCCGCCCCTTCGCATATTGCTTTCTAACACAAAACACGTCGTAAAATTTTTAAATCAATATATTGTCTTCTCTGAATGAGCAGTCAGGGTGATTCTCACATAGTTTTGCAGCAAATATTCTAGGCTACGTCATACAATTTTCAAAAGTCTTGTGAAGAAATAATCAGTATGGGTTTCATGACCTTATTTCAGTGAGAATTTATTTTTGTATTTTCACAAACCACGCATAAATGTCATTATCTCAAAACTACAAACTTTTACATACATGCTGCTGATATATTATTGTAGCAGAGTTTGTGCTGAATACAGTGTAATTAGACTTTAGCCATGAAAATGTCACAAGTAACAGAAATAACCACAAATGTCAGAGCATGTCAGAACACCTCCAGGGCCCAGAAAACAGCTCAGACCCCAGAGGGTTAATTTAGGAAGATCTCTTAAGAACTGGTCCATAGATCCAACACCACAGTCCATATTACCAAACAGTTCTTTATAAAATTCAATGCCCATTGTTCTCATTTCTGTTGGATCTGAAGTAATAGTTCCATTTTTTCTTTTAAGATGAAGCATACATTTCTTTTGTGCTTCCTTCCGTTCAAGTCCAAAAAAATAAGCAGTTGGAGCATCCATTTCTTTAATTGAAGATATTCTAGCTCGAACTAGTGCACCTTTAACTCTTTGTTCCAACAATGACTTCAGCTCCATTTTTTTCTTTTTTAAAATATTCACTGAACCATCATTAACAACATCAATCATTCTTTTTTCCATTTCATTAATCTCAAACTCCAACATTTTCACATTTCTTTTCATTGTAGCAGTAGAATTATAAGAAAATTGTTGACAAAAAAATGTAATCTGTGCTTTTCCCACCTCCCACCATTGAGTCAGATTTTCAAAATTATTTTTCCTCTGTCTCCAAATTTCCCAAAAACTACAGAATTTCTCAAAAAAATCTGTATCCTGTAATAGTTTTACATTAAAATGCCAATAAAATTTAGGTCTTGAAATTTTCGCAACATTATAATCTAAAGTAACCATATGATGGTCTGAAAAACCATTCGGTAATATATTAGTATTAGTTACTCTATTTATTTCTGATTTACTTATATAACCTATCCAGTCTCGCTCCTGTCACAACAGAATCTAATATCTTTATCCAGGTATATTGCTTCACCAACTTATTTCTACTTCTCCACACATCCACCAACTTTAAATTATTTGTGATATCAAGTAGTAACGTGCTAGATTTTGAGTGAGGCTCATCCCCATTTAGGGCTGGGCGATATATCGATATAAAAAATATTTTATATTTGTAGTTGTAGCATACAAATAAATAGTTAAAAAATTATACATTGTGATTTCTGGATTTTTTTTTTTTTAGATTATGTCTCTCACAGTGGACATGCACCTACGATGACAATTTCAGACCCCTCCATGATTTCCAAGTGGGAGATAGCAGGGTGTTCAAATACTTATTTTCCTCACTGTATATATATATATAATATACATACATATATAGGCTAATTATAACATGTTTACACAACATTTGTTTAGATATATTCAATGTAAACTTTGATAATCATAATTAATAAATCGCAATTACAATTCGAAGGGAATAATCCGCAGTTATGATTTTTGTCATAATCGTGCAGCCCTAACTTAGGTGAGGAACCCAGTTTATTATTTATTCATTTGATTTTGCAACTGTTCACTGAAATAGCCGGTTTCAATAAAAATCCTTTATTTGGCTTTGACTTTGACTGAACATTTGCTCTCACTTTGCGGAAAAAATATCGGGATATATATCGTATATCGATATTCAGCCTAAATATATCGGGATGACTTTTGGTCCATATCGCCCAGCCCTATCCCGATTCCTATCCAATAAGAAATGTGTTGTACAATTCCAATCACCTCCTATTACAAAACATATATTGCCATCATCATATTGTTTTATTGCATCATTTAATTTTTGATATGTTATTTCACGATGCCATCCTATATTTGGAGCATACACATTAACAAAAAGGAATTTAACACTTTTAATGTCTGCTATAACTAATAAAACTCTACCTTTTTCTACCTATTGTTGTCACAATTTTTAAATCCAAATGTTTTGAGAAGAGAATTGCAACACCCATACTTACATTTGTTCCATGACTTAATTTACACTCTCCTTCCCACCATCTATACAACTCCAATTCATTATTACTATCAGAATGTGTTTCTTGTAAAAAAGTTACTTTGACATAATTTAATTTAATAAATTCAGAAATCAGTGCTCTTTTGACCCTATCTCTTCCCCCATTGATGTTTAAGGATCCTACTCTTACAAACTCCATAATAAGGTTCAAATGGAGGGAAAAGAAAGACAGAGAGAAAAGAAGAAATAGAAACACCCTTAGTGAATTATACATAATTTATATTTCCTTTTTTTCAGGGTTTTCCCCCCTCTTATTTTCGTGACAAACTTTCTCAATCGAAACCTCTTCCTCCTACTTAATTTGTCCTCTCCAACTCGTTTCATCCAGTATAATACAGAACTTTCAAATTTCTTAGTATCAGTAAAGTAATCCTTCACTTCTGCTACTTTCCCGAAAGTCTCATCCAGAAAAGCATCTATTTCCTCCAAAGCGTAAAACTGGTCACATCCCATCTGAGATAAATTTGACACATCTGATGCATCTGACAAATCATCATCACTATCCTTCTATTACTTGATTGATCTCTACCAACTGACATCACTTCCTCAACACCATCTTCCTTCTCCACTTGCTCTGTATTCTTCTCATGCTGCGTTCCAGTCCAATATTGTCATGCCCTTCACTCGCTAACTTCCCTCCATCTCGTTCACTCGGATGTACGTCATTGCTTACGTTGCACGAGTGCCCACTACTGGGGGAAACTGCAATGGGCTGAACTGGAACGTCCTAAGCCCTTACTTGGAATCAGCTGTGGAGTTGATTTATTATTTACATTTTTTTTCCTTTAAGAATTTGCAAATTTAATGCAGCATCCAAATGTTTATGTGTTTGGGTTGTTTAAAAAAAAAAAAAAAAAATTTAATATATTATAGAGATGTCTGTTGTGGTGGTGATTAGACAAGATATGTGGTGACGTCACAGTCATACTGCATTGTGGGACATATAGGTACCTGAAGTGTACATTTGAAGTAGACTCGCTCCCTCGGTCAAGATCGAGGGAACGAGGGTCTGTCCATATAAACTTCCCTCGTCCACTTCACGAAGTGGAACGCCCTTCAAAATGGCGGCAGGGATTTCCCCGAGGGGAAGTGCTTAGGGAAGTTCGCAAGTGCGTGTCTAAAAGTGGACTGGAACGCAGCATCAGTTTCCGTCATCACCATCTCCTCAATCACCTGTATCTCACCATTAACATTCTCTACCACTTCAGTAGACACTTCAGTAGTATTAGTCTCCCTCTCAGCACCAACACTACCTAAATCCTTGTTATTATGCACATTTTGATCCTCATTTTCCACTCTTTCTTCCACAGTTTGCTCTACACTACCATTCGTATCTTTACTTTGACCTGTCTCATTCCTCACTTCTTCTCTTTGCGGGCATGACAATCTTACATGTTCTACAGCACCGCATTCAAAACAGCGCATTTCCCGTGTTTGCATACAACATGTACGATTTTCCCTCGTAAACGCAAGCGGTACCATCTTAATTCCACTTGCAAATTTTCCATACCTCAAAAGCTCACGCTGTATATCTTCATCAGGAATAAATGGCGGCACATTTGAAATTACTACCTTCACAGTTGGAGATAATAAAGGTTGAACAATGACTCCAAAAAAAAGCTCCACTTACCACTATGCTGCTCTCTACCAACCGATTGACCAGTAGTTCCTCTTTCAAAAAGACCACCATGGCCTTATTCATTCGAGATGCGGAAATAATGTTTTCATGTCCCACTCGCTCAGCTACATCCAGCAACACATCCTCAACTGTTATACCAACTTGAGTGATGCATCTAATTCCGTGACAAAGCGACAGCGACGGTGTTCGCACATCCAGGTGCGCCATCCCTGTACTCGCCACGTGAATACTAATTCCACAACGCGTCAACTAACCTCAAAGTGATGATGATGATGATATATACTTTATTTATCCCAAGGGAAATTCAAGTATCCAGTAGCATACATAAATTAAACATACATTAAACCTATTAAAATAAAATTAAAATTAAATGAAATTAACTTATAACACAATAGCCACAATAAAACAGTGCAAAAACAGTAAACAGTGCAAATTGAGGTAAAGAGTGCAGAGGGAAGTAGAAATTATCCAATTTTCTATTGTCCTTCCTGCCATGACTAGGAGCTGTTGTTATACAGCCTAATGGCCAGTGGGACGAAAGAGTTTTTAAATCTGATATCTGAAATCTGCTTTTGATAGAGTTAAGCACCAGTACCTTTGGAAAACTCTCAATGCTTTTGGTTTTGGCCCAGGTTTGGAGTAATTAAAGTGCTGATTTTATCGGAGATACTGTCACGCAAGAAAAAAAATGGGATGGGGTGGTTGAAAAAATAGAGGGTAGATTAAAGAAATGGATGTGGATACATCCACAAAAATGCTTTAGAGGAAGGGTTTTAATAATTAACAATTTGACTGCCTCATCATTGTGGCACAGATTGTCATATGTGGACCCTCCTCCTGGCTTGCTTTCCAGGTTGCAAGTAATGTTTGTTAATTGTTTTTGGGATCGGCTCCATTGGGTTCCTCAAAGTGTACTTTTTCTGCCTGTGGAAGAAGGCGGCCAAGGAATGGTGCACCTTCCAAGTAGACTAGCAACTTTTCGCTTGCAATTTATCCAGAGACTATTAAGTGGTCCTGAAGATCTGGTATGGAGAAAAGCTGCCCAGATTATCCTACAGAAGACTGATAGACTTGGACTTGACAGAACTCCGATACTTATGGATCATAAACAGCTGAACTTAAAGGACTTACCTTCTTTCTACCATGGACTTTTTAAATTGTGGGGACATTTTAATTTTATCAGGAATGGAAAGACAGATTCTTTATTCTGGTTGTTAGAGGAGCCGTTGGTCAAAGGAGCTCGCTTTGATTTATCAAATGAGTGTTTTCCAGGTCTTACACTAAGCCTATGTGGCTCTGGTATGGTAAAATTAAAAGATTTAATTGATGTTGTAGGAACTGACTTAAGTGATGTATCTGCATTGGTCACGGCATTAGGCCAGAGGTCTTCCCGTCAAACTGATCCAATTTTAAAAGCGTGGAAAGGAAGATTAACAGAGGAGGAATTAATCATGTTGCAAAATTTTGGTAATAGAAGTCTGGTTCCAAATATGAGAGATCCCTTTCCGAAAATTGTTATTTCACCAAATTTAAAGGGAATGTATGGCATTCTGCTGGATTTAAAAGGGTTGCATGATTTGGAGTTGGGTTTGGTTGCAGGAAAATTGTTGTATATATGCTTTGTTCAAATTATAAATAAAGTGGCATTAAATGAGAAGAAAGACACTTTGTGGCGAGAAAAGTTTGGGTTAGAAGAAGAAGATAAGCCAGTTTGGAGGGTGATATACAAACCACCATTGAACAAGCAAACCGGGGATTTGCAGTGGCGTATATTGCATGGGGCTATAGCTATTAATGCTTTTGTTTCTGTTAGAAATGCGGATGTTGTTGACAAATGTGCTTTTTGTGGAGCCAGAGAAACAGTTTTTCATTGTTTTACAGAATGTATTAGATTGGATACTTTTTGTTTTATTGAAGGACCTGTTTTTACGATTTCAGGAAAACTTCACATTTAATGTGTTTATTTTGGGATTGAGATATGGTCAAAAACAGAGAATAAAATGACAGCTAATTAATTTTATTGTTGGACAAGCTAAACTTGCAATTTACATCACAAGGAGAAATAGAATGGAGAATAGACATGGTCAAGATGTTGTACCTCTTTTTAAAGCTTTCTTAAAAGCTTGGGTTGGTGTTGAATAGAAGTACTATAAAGTAATGAATGACATAGAGTCTCTTAAATTGCAGTGGTGTTATAATAATATCATCTGTACTGTAATTGAAGGATAACTCATTTTTGGATATGTTATTAATTTGAAGTTGTTTGTATATATGATTCAATGAAACTGATGAAATAGATGAAACTGTTTTGTTAAATAAAGTTTTTCCTAAAAATAAAAAAAATCTCTCTCTCTCTCTCTCTCTCTCTCTCTCACACACACTCTCACACACACACACTCCCTCACTCTCACACACACACACACACACACACACACACACACACACACACACACACACACACACACACACACACACACACACACACACACACACACACACACACACACACTCTCAGGGCCCTATCTTGCACCCAGCGCAATTGACTTTGTACTCGACGCATTTATCATTCCTATTTTGCACCCGCGCACAGCGGACTTTTCCCTCCACAGAAGCACGTCAGTTAACTAAGAAATACACTTGCGCTCCCCGGGGCGGTTCAGCGCAAAGAGGAGGCGTGTTCTGGCGCAAACGTTCCCTCATGCTATTTTACAGGTTTAGAAAACAATTCCGCCACTGACCGAAAAAAAATAGTTTAAAGTCAGTGGCGCGTTGCGCATGTTATTCATATGCTATTTTAAGGGCGCATGCTTGGCCATAATCAATGTAGCGTGTGCACAACGTGCATACACTTTGATTCTCCCATCTACACAGAAGCAGCAGTTTTCATTTTTGCAAATCCTACATTATTACAATAGATAGATAGATAGATAGATAATAGATAGATAGATTATTATAAAAGCATACATCTAGCTTACACATTTACCCAAATTATCATACACCTGTTTAACCGAAGTTATTTTGGGTGGGTTTCTCCATCCCCAATGTCACTTCTCTGTGTTTTACGGCCCTGATGAGAACGTCGGTCTCCTCGGCTGTGAACCGCTCCTGGTGCGCGCCTGGCAAATCCGCCGTTATAATAGGAATCCGCTTTAGAACAAGCGCGCCTGCTCTTAAAGGGAATGTGAGATGTCGCTCTGATTGGTTTATTTCACGTTACGCTCAAACCACACCTATGAATAATGAAGCTACTTCAGACCAAACCCTTTTAGATTTGCGTTGGGCGCAAGAGTCATTTATCCTGCCGGGAAAATAGCAACAGCGCCCAAGACCCGCCCACAAAGTTACTTGTGCTTTGCGCTTGACACTTGCGTTTCAGATCGTTAAAATAGGGCCCTCACTCTCACTCTCTCCTCTCTCTCTCACACCTCTCTCACACCAAAACTCTGGAATAGCCTACCTACCGTCGGGCCGCGGGCCGGGTTCGGGCAGATAAGTCATGTTGATGTGTGTCGGGTTACATCGGGTCCGGGCTTTAAAAGCCACGGGCCGGGTCGGGTCGGGTTGTAATTTTCAGGCCCGTTGAGAACTCTACCACACACCACACACACACACACCACACACACACACACCACGCACGCACGCACGCACGCACGCTCTCTCTCTCTCTCTCTCTCTCTCTCTCTCTCTCTCTCTCTCTCTCGTTGTCTGTGCGCATGTGCGGATTGAGTGAGCGTGAGGAGCGGTGAGCGCGGAGTGTTTGAGCGTGTGAGGTACGAGTGATCTTTTTTCTTTTTTCTTTCCATTCTATCTTTTTTTCTTTTCTTTTTTGTGTATGTTTGTTTTGCTTGGTTGGTGACTTTGTTGACCTCGTGAGTGTTGGTGAAGTGGGTAATTCGCGGGGCTTTATGCTCCCAGTGTTTGTACTGGGAGCATGGCGAATCCAGGTGTGCAGAATCTCGGGTTTCTAACGAGACGGCATGCGGTTAAAATTGATTCAGTTTTTGGTGTTGAAGAATGTAGTTTGGCTATAGGTACGTTAATTGGTTATGAGAATATATTGTCAGCATCGCGGATGAATGGTGCTGTTGTTGTTTTCGTTAGGACAATTGAATTGGCGAATCAACTGGTGGAGACTGGTGTTGATATTCGTGGCATTTTTGCGCAGGTACTTCCTCTTTCTACACCCTCGAAAAGGGTAACGTTATCTAACGTGCCACCCTTTATTAAGAATGAGGTTTTGGTAGAGATGCTTTCAAGATATGGTAAAATGGTGTCAACAATAAAGATGATTCCGATTGGGGGAAAGTCTTCTCTATTAAAACATGTGGTGTCGTTTAGACGGTATGTCTATATGGTTCTAAAAGATAATGTTGAAGAATTGGACTTAACTCTAAATTTTCATCATGAAGATTTTAATTATGTGATTTTTGCCACAACGAACACAATGAAATGCTTTGGGTGTGGAGAAAATGGACATCTTGTTCGTGATTGCCCTAGGAAAGTGGATAAAACAAATGATAAAAGTGCTGAGACAATTGATGGTACAACAGCTACGAGTGTAATTTCTAGAGAATTGCAGAACGTAACTATAGATGCGGAAAGGCCGGGAACAAGTGCAGCTTGTGTACCCGTTGCATTAGATGCGGAAAGGCCGGGAACAAGTGCAGCTTGTGTACCCGTTGCATTAGATGCGGAAAGGCCGGGAACAAGTGCAGCTTGTGTACCCGTTGCTTTAATAGATGCGGAAAAAAATACAAATGAGACGACAACAGTCAAACCAGTTGAAAGTGCAAAATTAGTGGTCTCTAAAGACAAAGAGAATGAAAATCTCGAGAGCAGTCAGACAACAACAGCTCGAAGTCAAACGACTGAGTCGGAAGATGATGACAATAGTGCGGTTGAATCTAATGAACAGAACGCGATGAATGTAGATAATATTGAGGGTTCTGTGTGTGAATTAGAGGATTATTCTTTTAAAACACCGCAAAAAAGGAAATTAAAGGAACGCTATGCGAATAAACCGATTAAAGGACTTGATGTTCGGGAGGTGAGCCATACTGATACAGAAAGTGACAGTGAGGTCTCTGAATGCAGTATTGCAGATAGTCTACCTCAGAGTGGATTTTCTAGTCGAGTATATACTGTAGACGACATCAAACAGTTTTTAAAAGTGACAAAAAATGCAAGGAAAGTTAAAATTGAAGAGTTTTTTCCAGATATATTGCAATTTATTGAGAAGGCGAAAACTTTCAGGAGTGAGAGTTGTTTCACCGACCAAGAAGGTTATCGGTTAAAAAAGATACTTGCCAGACTAAATGCTCAATCAGAACTCAGTGAAAACAGTCAAAATGGTTAAGGGTTGTTGTTCTTCGTGTTTATTTTCTTGGTTAAGGTGGGAGGTGCTTCTTTTCTTATTTATGGGAGTAGTAAATTTTGCTTCCTTAAATGTTAATGGAGCAAGAGAAAGTAGGAAAAGAGCACAGTTGTTTGAGTTAATGACACAGAAGAAGATTGATGTTTTATTCACGCAAGAAACACATAGTGATTTATCAAATGTTTCAGATTGGGTGATGGAGTTTGATGGGCTATCAGTCCTAAGTCATTCTACCTCGTTGAGCGGTGGGGTTGCTATTTTGTTTTCGAAAAGTTTTATACCTGAATCTTATAAAGTTGATGAAATAATTAAAGGTAGACTTTTAAAAGTCAAAGCTTTTTATGAAAACAATTTTTCTTTTGTATTCATTTGTGTTTATGTTCCAAACGCTGCAATTGAAAGAATGCTGTTCTTAAACACTCTGTGCAAAACTTTAAGTGATTGTGATCCAGAGAGTTTGTTATTATTGGGGGGAGATTTTAATTGTACGGAAAATGTTTTAGATAGGAATCATGTTGAGCCACACATGCAGTCTCGTAGGAGGTTAGTTCAGTTAATGAAGTCTCATGATATCATTGATATCTGGAGAAATTTTCATTATACACAAAGACAATATACTTGGGTACATGCATATGAAAATAAGTTATCATTGGCAAGATTAGATCGATTTTATGGTTTCAAGCATCAATTGAATTTTTTTAAAGATTGTTCAATATGTCCAGTTGGATTTTCTGATCACAGCTTGGTAAATTGTGAGATGTTTGTTGATTGTGTAAAGCCGAAAAGTGCCTATTGGCATTTTAATAATACATTGTTATGTGATAAACATTTTATTGATGTTTTTAAGTTTTTTTGGGTTAATGCAAAATCCATGAAGTCTTCTTTTCAAACCTTACAACAATGGTGGGAGTTTGTAAAAGCTCAGATTAAACAACTCTGTCAACAATATACTCTCAACGTCACACGAGATAGATTTGGGTCCATAAAAAAGTTAGAAGAAGATTTAGTTAAACTCCAAGAACTCTTTGAGTTGACAAAAAATGGAACCCATTTAGAGTCTTTTAAAAAAAAGAAAGCTTCTTTGACTGAATTGTTAGATTTATCTACACAGGGTGCAATAATTAGATCACGTTTTCAGAGTATTGAATCTATGGATGCACCTTCAAAATTCTTTTTTAACATGGAGAGGAAAAATGGGCAGAATAGATTTATTCATGCTCTGCGCTCAGAAACGGGGGTCCTTTTGCGCAATCCTTTAGAGATTCGGAATAGAGCTGTTAAATTTTATGAGGATTTATATAAGAGTGAATTGTTGGGTATACAAGGCCTGAATAATGTTTTTCTTGAAAATATGCCACAAGTATCTGAAGAGGCTAATACCGGAATTAACAAAGCACTGTCAATGGAAGAATTGGAGAGAGCTCTTAAAAGTATGGAAAACGGAAAGACGCCCGGGATTGATGGCATTTCAGTAGATTTTTATAAAGTCTTCTGGGCAGAGGTAGGTCCAGATCTACTAGAAGTTTTTAATCAGAGTTTAATGGATGGACAGCTGCCAAAAAGCTGCCGTAGAGCAATTATTACGTTGCTCCCGAAAAAGGGAGATTTAAGTGAGATTAAGAATTGGAGGCCTGTGAGTTTGTTGTGCAACGACTATAAAATACTTTCGAAAGTCTTGGCGAATAGATTAGGAGAAGTTTTAGATCAAATTATTCATTCTGATCAGACATATTGTGTGCCTGGTAGAAAAATTTTTGATAACATTTCTTTTATAAGAGATATTTTAGATAATGGCAAGACTTTTTCAGATTTTGGTTTAATTTCAGTCGACCAGGAAAAAGCTTTTGATAGAGTCGAGCACAATTACTTGTGGAGTGTTTTTGAAGCTTTCGGTTTTAGTCCTAGTTTTATATTGATGATTAAAACTTTGTATTGTGACGTTGAGAGTATGTTGAAATTAAATGGTGACTTATGCTCTCCTTTTAAGGTTTTAAGAGGGGTTAGACAAGGCTGTGCACTATCCGGAATGCTTTATACATTAGCCTTAGAACCTCTTTTGAACAAGTTAAGAGCAGAGATGTCAGGTGTGGTTATGCCAAATTCCACCCATACTGTTAAATTATCAGCTTACGCTGATGATGTGGTGGTTTTAATTAAAGATCAAAATGATGTGAACATGATGTTACGATTACTGGAAGAGTTTAAAAGTGTTTCTTCTGCAAAAGTGAATTGGCAAAAAAGTGAAGCCATAAGTGTTGGGAGTTGGTTACGTGGTGAGCCCATTCTTCCAGCTGGTCTGAAATGGACCAGGGATGGTTTTAAATATTTGGGAGTGTTTTTGGGAAATGTGAACTTTGTTAAGAAAAACTTTGAAGATGTTATTGAAAAAGTAAAAGGGCGCTTAAATAAGTGGAGGTTTTTACTCCCAAAAATGTCTTATAAGGGGCGAATACTGATAATTAACAATTTGGTTGCCTCCGCTCTCTGGCATCGTCTGATTTGTGTAGACCCCCCAGCGGACTTTTTAAGCAAGATCCAGTCAATCCTAATAGACTTTTTCTGGGATAAGCTGCATTGGGTGCCGAAACATGTGCTGTATCTTCCCAAGGATGAAGGAGGTCATGGATTAGTACATTTACAAAGTCGAATAGCAGCTTTCCGAATTCAATTCATACAAAGACTTTTAAAGGACTCAAATGCAAACTGGAGGATTGTAGCTTTCTCTTTACTGAGAGAGTTTGAAGGACTGGGGCTGGATAAAGCCTTATTTTGGATGGATCCTCAAAAGCTAAAACTGTCCAAGTTTCCTGTGTTTTATCGGAATCTTTTTAAAGTTTGGTCTTTGTTTGAAGTACCAAAGAGAAGGACGGTAAATTCCTTGTACTGGTTGCTGCAAGAGCCATTAATTTTTGGCTCACGCTTGGATCTGTCCAATGAAGTGGGTTACTCTGTGACAGAGGAGAATCTTATCAACTCTGGAATTTTAACTATTGGACATGCACAACGGATAGCAGGAGCGGATTTTAAAGATGTGAAGTCAATGACTGGACAGCTGGGGGTGAGGTCTACCCGTTTGGTTGCTAGAGTACTAGACAAATGGAGGTCAGCCCTTAATGAAAACGAGTTGAAATTGTTAACAGACTATTCTTTGGGGATTATTAACCCGGATTGTAGTGATCCATTTCCCAATTTGTATCTAACTCCCGTGATGGGTGATTGTGAGACCATTTTTTTTAAAGTCAAAGATTTGATTGTAATGGGCATAGATTGTTCATCTGGCAAGGAGTGTTATAAGATCTGTGTCAAAGTGTTTAATAAGAAGGCTTTGGATAAAAGAATTGACACGCCATGGCGTAATGTACTTCAGTTAGAAGAGGATGAAAAGCCGGAGTGGAGAGTATTGTATAAGTCACCATTGCCCAAGAGAATTGGGGACTTGCAATGGAGATTGTTATATGGGGCTATTGCTGTGAACGCATTTGTTTCGGTAATTAATCCTGATGTTGTTCAGAATTGTCCTTTCTGTTTGCAAAGGGAAACTGTATTTCATGCATTTATGCAGTGTTTAAGGTTGAAACCATTATTTTTTGTTTTAAGCAACATTTTTAAATGTTTTAATGAGTGTTTTTCAATGAAGACGTTTATTTGTGGTTTCAAATATTCCCAGAGCCGGAAGTATCAATGTCAGGTGTTTAATTTTATTTTGGGCCAGGCGAAGATGGCGATTTACATTACAAGAAAGGAGAAAGTTGATCATGGTGTATGTAATAGTTTAGAAGCTGTGTTTGGTAATTCTGTCAAATCTAGAATCCTAATAGATTTTAATTATTATAAAGCAATGGATGATCTTATAAAGTTTGAAATAATTTGGTGTTATAAAGGGATATTGTGCGAAATTGTTAATGATGAATTATTTTTTTTTCTTATTTAAAAAAAAAAAATTGTTTTTTATTGATTGATATTTGTTTTAAATGTTGATTACTGAAGGTTTGCTTATTGTAATTAAAGGTGTTTAAAATCAATCAATCTCTCTCTCTCTCTCTCTCTCTCTCTCTCTCTCTCTCTCTCTCTCTCTCTCTCTCTCTCTCTCTCTCTCTCTCTCTCTCCCGGTGCACGCTGGGAGCGTTTGGGGTGGTAGTGAGGGGTTTACGGAGAGGTGCTAAACTTTTCTATTGTCTTTCTTACTTCTTTTTTAAGTAATTTTGATATTTTAATTTAATATTAAATCTAGTAGTAAAGTTTAGTTCATCATCATCATCAATGCTTTCTCTTGATCAATGGAAATGAGTCCTATATTGATACCCAAAAGGCCAGCAACTTCTATTATGTCCCGAACAAGAAAAATATTATCTAAAATAGACCTACTAGGCACACAGTACGTTTGGTCAGGGTGTATGACCTGCCCCATCACCTCTCTCAATCTGTTGGCCAGAGCCTTAGAGAAGACTTTCAAATCAGAGCACAATAAGCTCACTGGTCTCCAGTTCTTCATTTCTTGCAAATCGCCTTTCTTTGGTAGAAGATTAATCACAGCTCTCCTACAACTCAGAGGTAGAGAACCCTCAGCTATGCTCTCATTGAGAACACCCAAGAAATCCTCACCCATCACCTCCCAAAAGGCTTTGTAAAACTCAACTGGAAGACCATCGATACCAGGCGCTTTTCCGCCCTCCATGTTCTGCATTGCATTCCAAAGCTCTCGCTCACACAAAGGCCTCTCAAGCACTGCCTTTGACTTCTCCTGAAGCTTTGGTAGACCCGCATAAAAGCTAGCAGACATTTCTTCATCTTCCTCATATTCACTCCCATACAGTTCATTATAGAACATCACAGCCCACTGTCTTATTTCAGACGGCGCTGTCAGCTCTTGCCCATTTTCTGAGCGTAGTGAGTGAATATATCGACTCTGGCCATTTTTTCTTTCTAAATTAAAAAAGAATTTGGACGGGGCATCCATTTGTGTGAGATTTTGATAACGTGACCTGACCAAAGCTCCCTTTGCGTTCGTGCCTAGCAGGTCCGCAAAACATAACTTTCTGGACTTCAGGGCATCAATACCACTCTGCTCTCCAGTGACCTCTATTAATGATTGTACCTCCACAATTTCAGCTTGAAGTTTTTCCATTTTTTGTGCTATATTTTTAGAGACACTGAAAGTATACTGTTGACATAACAAACTGGCGCAAGTTTACAAAACACTCTTTTTTAAATTTAAATTCTTTCCAAAAAAAAAAGACAAAAACCTCTTTAAACTTTAAATCATTCAAAAGAGAAACATTAAAATGTTAATAGGCACTCTTTGACCTAATATTTGCTATGAAGAATTTACATGTAACAACAGCATGATCAGAAAAACAGATGGACAAATTAAACAACTTTTCATACTATTAAAATGGTATTTAAAACAGTATAATCTATCTAATCTGGCCAAAGAAATTAAATTCTTCAAGTATGTGTCCACGTATACTGTTTATCATTTTTATTCAAACGCCTCCATATATCACACAATTTATGAGTCTCAATCAATGTAAACAGCAGCCATATCACCCTGTAGCCCAAGACTGGTTGCCCACTGAAGCTAAGCAGGGCTGAGCCTGGTTAGTACCTGGATGGAAGACCAACTGAGAAAACCAGGTTGCTGCTGGAAGAGGTGTTAGTGAGGCCAGCAGGGGGTGCTCACCCTCTGTTCTGTGTGGGCCCTAACACCCCAGTGTAGTGATGGGGACACTATACTGTCAAAGAGCACCGTCCTTCGGATGAGACTTTAAACCGAGGTCCTGACTCTCTGTGGTCATTAAAAATCCCAGGATGTCTTTCGAATGAGTAGAGGTGTAACCCCGGGATCCTGGCCAAATTTGCCCCTTGGCCTCTGTCCATCATGGCCTCCTAATCATCCACATATACTTGATTGGTTTCATCACTGTCTCCTCTCCACCAGTAAGCTGGTGTGTGGTGGACGTTCTGGCGCAATATGGCTGCCGTCACATCATCCAGGTGGATTCTGCACATTGGTGGTGGTTGAGGAGATTCCCCCTTCTATGTAAAGCGCTTTGAGTATCTAGAAAAGCGCTATATAAATGTAATTAATTATTAATGAATTATTATTATTAATGTTCGTATAGCACGGGCTGAGGCTTCATGAGGTTCAGCATGACTTCGATCGAATACATAATTCTCTGTACAGTTGAAATCACCACCTAAAAACAAATATTCATCTGAGTTACAGCTCTGCAAGACTCCATTGAGATTATTAAAAAAACAAACTCTCTCAGCACCATTAGTTATTAATACACATTAAACACAACATTGAATTTTTCAAATTGTGCCCGTATAGCAATAAGTCTACCAGGAATTTCTTGTTTCAAGAGTAAAATGCTTAGCAAATAAAACAGCCATCCCTCCTCAAGTAGAACTCATATGAGAGCACAGCACCATTCCTTCCCATTCTTTTCTCCAATCAATTTCATTTAGACCATCACTGTGTGTCTCCTGAATAAACACAACATCTATTTGCTTTTTGTTTTATTAATTCAAATAACAGTGCTCTTTTATATGGATCTCATGCCCCGTTCATATTAAGAGTGCCTACCCTCACTATACTCATTAAAAAAATAAATGAGAGAAGGACTCGGATTAAGACAAGCTTCAGTATATAGTAGCAAAATAGACTATATCGTTTCAAACCCATCCTCTGCTTGAAGTTCTGATCTCAACTTTGCAACAATTTTCTTTAATCTATACATTTCTTGAACAGTAAACTGTTCTTCACCCTTGCCTCGCATTAACATCCCCACAGAGTCAACGAACATTTTACGGTGTGGGAAGAAGTCTGTAACCTGGACATATTTCATGTTTTTTGTTTTTTGAAAAAAGACCTAACTTTTCCAAAAGAGTAAGCACTATGCCTACTCCTTTTGTCCAAAGTATCACTATCAGAATCTTCAGCAGTACTGCATTCAACATCCTTACGTGCATCAGCTTTTACTTCTGGCAGTTGTTTTGACTTTGCATCCCCTTTTTTCGTTTTATTCCTTTTCCTCTTAACAGAGGGCGTCTTAAAAATTGCACCATCACTCACATACTCCTCCTCACTAACCCCATCTTCCATCACCAGATCAACTGTTTTGTCAATAACATTTGGTGTTTCCCCCTCTACCATTCCTGAACCTCCCATCCCTGCATCATTCGTTCCAGCCTTGGCTGTATCCCTCACAGCTCCAGCTTGTTCGTGCTCGACTGCTCTGACAGCATCATTCTCCACAGCCGCTTCGTTAGCCACTGCATTTACACTAGTATCCTCAGTCTGTCCTGGACACAAACTTCTAATGTGCCCTTCCCCTCCACATTTAAAACATTTAATCGTCTCAGAACTTGCAAACACAACATAATCAAAGCCATCGGATCTAAATTTAAATGCCACATTTATTTCCTCAACTTCACTTTTTAGTACCATGTAAACTTGAAGTCTGAATGAGACTACGTTTTTAAGTAAAGGGGATTTACAGCCCAATGGAACTTTCCTCATTTGTGACACAATTTTTCCATGCCTGGACAACTCTGTGATCAGCAACTCATCTTTTATAAACGGGGGGACATTGGACAAAATTATCTTTTTTGCCGGTTGAACTAAAGGCATTACTGGTGTAAAAGTCTCCTGTATGACAATTCCGTTTTGCACCACGCTGTTCACTTTCTTAATGTTATCTAAAAAAATCACCACCGCACTATACAAGACGCTGACATTATGCTGTCGTGACCGACAACATTCCCAACCGCCAAACTACACTCTTCCACTGAACAATTCATTGCAGATGCAATCTTGATGCCATGCCTGCGTGAAAGCCGATCATAGCTGAGGCGTTCAGAGGACGCCATTGCCAACCAGCGCTCGCTGGAAGACTGCGCTCCTCAGTTTACCTCAAATCCTGCTACCCTCTAACTTAATTACACAAAATAATATATTTAAAAAATTGTTGTTTGAAACCACAAACAACAAAAAATAGGGAGAAAAAGAAGGAAAACTCACTCTCACTGTAGAACTCTCACTCACACGCATCCACTCTCTCCCGCATGCGCACAGAGAGAGAGAGAGAGAGAAAATGTGTGTGTGTGTGTGTGTGTGTGAGAGAGAGAGAGAGAGAGAGAGTGAGAGAGAGAGTGTGTTTGTGTGTGTGTGTGTGTGTGTGTGTGTGTGTGTGTGTGTGTGTGTGTGTGTGTGTGTGTGTGTGTGTGTGTTTGTGTGTAGAAGTGAGTGTGTTAAGAACAATGTGTTGTACAGTCAGTGTTTACGTTGACTGTGTTTACTTGAATATTCACCAAGATGGAAATTTGGACATATTCTGTGTATTTGACCGTTTAGACGTGCAAACAAAGACAAAGTCTACTATACTTGTCCGTATTCTATATGTTTCTCCTGTGTAATATAATAATTTAATGAAATGATATTAATAGATGGAAATGAAAATATCATAATACACTATATATGTATACAGATGGTGGACAACCAGAATGCCTATTACCGCCGCGCCAGCTGCCGCGGCGAAATCACCGCGGCAAAAATAAACCAGCCGCATTTCAAAGTCGTTCCCGAAATGACCGCCAGGTGGCGCAAAGGGACATTGTGCAAAACAGCAGCAATTGCCGTATTTTAAAATGTAAGTGGGTTAAATATAAAACCCTAAGCCTAATAGGCATATTTTTCATATATATAAATAGGCCTATTAGGCTACAACAGAATAGAACCAAAGATAGAATCAATTTTAGAACTGAAAAAATAGAATCAAAAGTAAAAAATAGAGACGATATTAGGAGCAATGACGCTGAATATTTTTACTATTCTATTGAGGCATAGATAAATGAAGAGCTCTCGTGAGCGATACAATTGCATAGTAATTTATAGTGATTTCAAAAGCAGTCCTTAAAAAAAAAAACATGGAGTAGTGTGGCATAATTTTTGAGAGATTACGCGGAACGCGTTTTAGTTAAGATCCTGGTTTCAATGCCCTTAATGTATGTAGGCTAGGCTGCTTAAAAAAAATGTCACAACGCGTTTTGAGATTGTTTTGAATTAAACATTGAAGTTTAAAATGTAGTGTTTTGGCACACCTACCAGGCCGAGTGGCGTTACGCATTGTTCAAAAATCAGGTTTTATTCTGGCATGTTGAATTGGCGTTAGATTTTTTTTTTAGATTTAGATTTTAGATTTCCTTAGATTTATTTTTCTCATAACAGCTAAAATAACTTAATATATGCCTTGTCTTAATATGACCTACTTAATATAGGCAATAGGCATAGCCTATATAATAAATTAGCAAAACTTGGCCACTAAATATTTAATTTTCAATTATTTTAATTATCACAATTAAAGTTTTAATTTAATTAAATTGAACAAGCGCAACAATCAGCATTTAATCAAATATTCTAAAAGATGTATTATTAATAATAATAATGTTATTTCAACATAATATTTCGTTTTTTCGACATAATATGTGTGCGTGCAAGCAACAAGCAAGATGTGTATTTATCCGGTGATGCGTGCATTGATTTTTATCAATAAACTAGTGTTTTCTGACAGTGTCGACTGCAAAGATGAAGTTGACGATCGCCATATTTGTAGTGAACCCACCTAGAGAGAAATGCACATAAAAACATAATCAGAGAGTAGCCTTTTTCTTTTCGTTTTGAATTATTTCGTTTGAAGACATTTCAAGCTTTGTGTATTTGATGTATTTATCATGTCTGTGTGAGGCATACGCTGAGTTTCGTTAAGTTAGGAGGATGAGATGCGCTCCAGCTGACGTGCAATGCAAGTGACCGCGCAGGCGCCTCCATGATTAGTGTCTGTTATATTTGCTTCTCTTACTTATTAAATCCAGGCAAGGGTTGATGAAAAATTTATTAAAATTAAGATACAATTTATAGAAAACGAAATTCACTTTAAAGAAAGGTTTTCTACTAAACAAAACTTAATGAAGTGGTCAAAATCATGTCTGACCCACTCCATATCCATCTCTCGATATAATGCATCCTATCTTACTCGTGCTGTTCACTTTTCATATTCAACATAGATGGAAAAAAATAACATTAGAATATTTTAACAAATATGATACTAAATGAGATTATTTAATGGCTACAACAGTATATGCCTATAGACTCTATTTGTACAAATTGCTGCACATTAATTTAATTAAATGAAACCTTGTAACGAATTCACACTGTAGGGTAGACTGTGTACAGTTGAGACACTAATAACTTGCGTTCGCAGCAAACACAAGTTGTGATTTTTGCTGTGCTTGTCAGCTGAAGGAAATATACCAGACCTCTTGGAACTTTAATTGAATACATAGCGTTGGTAAAGCATACTGAAATTACATCCCTACAAATTTATTAGGCCCTACTGAAAATAAATGTATCGAATTTAAGCAAAGTAGCCTAAATGTTAAGACTGTAAGCCCTTTGCTTTTTAGTAGCCTATAAAGGACTATTATAGCCGACTTTGTGTTACTTTAATTTGTAGAGGATTTTTTAACTCAAACATTAACACTGAAATAAATTAAACTAAATGATTGTAAAAATTTTGGCACACCACGACGAGTGGCGCTATGCATTGTTCTAAAGCCAGGTTTTATTCTGGCATGTTGAATTAGTGTTCGACAAACGCGGCGGCGCGTTCATTTGAATGAAGAGCGCTTCTCGCTCTGCGAGCCAACACACACTGGAACGTTAAGCCATGTCGCATCGAGTGAATCGTGGCCGAGTGGTTGAACTTACGTTACGATCATTTAGATGACACGGGTTCGAATCCCGAACTTACTAGGACTACTGATTTTTTTATATTAGCCTATTAATGCATTTTATAGTCTATTGTTGATGCAGAGAGATTTGTCTAGTTCTAAAACATAGTTTTTTTTTTTGCTTATAGTCTATTTACAAAATAAAATCACCATGCATTTCCATTTTACACTAAGGAGCAAATATTATACAATGACTTTACTTCTGTAGCCTATAATAATTCCAATGGTAATTTCAAAAGCAGTTCTGTTAAAAAAATTTTTATATATATATATATATATATATATGACGTTTAAACGACAAACAATAAAATCAGAACCAGTATTCTGTTGCGTTCATAGTGGCAGTAATGCATCCACGGCTTTTCAAAATGTCACAAAGCGTCTTGAGATTGTTTTGAATGAAATATTGAAGTTTATAATTAAGTGTTTGGGCACACCACGACGAGTGGCAAACTCTTTGTTTTGTTTTGCAAACTCAGCTAGCCTGTGGGGGGTTTGGAGAAGGCAATAGATGCTTTATCGTGGGGGTGCAGGACAGAGGTGTTAATGTTCCTTCTTTCATATGGAGAGTGTCGGAGCCAGCCTGATGATACAGAGCAAGCAAAGGCAAAATTCTTTTAAGGATTAATCTCAGAATCTCCAAAAGTCCATAGCCTATGTGCAGTAGGCCCTATATCTTATTAAATTATATATTGTAGTTTTATTGATTGTATTTAAAGGTTTTCCACACACAATTTCAATTTAGCAGATACAGAGCTCTTTAATTCGCGACCCACCTCGTTTTATTGTGAGGTGAATTCAGCAAGGCATGTTGTATCTTTGAAGGAACAAAAGCTATTTGTTACAGTTTTTTCTTTCGTGATTTGTGTGGATGACACACAGCGACATATACAGTATTATCAGCTGTATGGTGTTTTTTTTTACGCTGAAATGCTTAATTTCGAGAAAGACCCGCCGCGCGCAGTGAGGGAGACCAAACTTACTAAAAAAATACAGAGAGGCGAAGAAATTAAAACGCCTGTTCTTAATTTATGTTGCTTTGAACTTTTTTCGTTTTGTACCGTTTTAATTTTTTAATTTAGCTGCAATTTCTTTGACAATAGAAATTTAAAATGTTGCAAGAATAAGATTCTGTGTTTCTTATTTTGCATCACAAAGGGAATAAAATCGCATCGATGCAACCCTGTTTAAATAAATAAACTTTCCCGACACTTTATTCATACCTTGAAATGTGCAATGGGTTTTCAAACTTAATTAATTTTCTTTTTCTTTTACATTTTCATTGTTTATTTTTTAAATGAAAGCAATACTGTAGGCTACTGAAAGTATTTTTCTGATTTGTTCGATCTGTTTTGAAAAATGTCTTCCGTTGCTATGGCCGGGTATAACTGTCAGTCATCTCAATCTCGTGAATGATTCACACACACACACACAAAAATAATTTAGCAGATTAAAGACGAGCTTCATCATCTTCATTTTCTGGTGCAATCGGCTGACAGTCTTCCTTCATCTGATGTGTCGTCTTTGCAGCGGCTCAACTGGAATGTAGCAAATTGATGTTGTAATGTACAATTGATAATTAAACAAGATGATTGACTTTAATAAACAGATGCATATTTAAGCATCAAGAACGGAAAAACATAAACACTGTCGGCTACACTGAGATTCGATCTCAGATCGTTTGAAGCTTCGAGAGGCTATTGTTATTGCATTGACCACAGACCTATCGTCTGAAAAGCCTAGGTATACTATTTTCTCTGTTTTAAAAGTTTGTCATATGTCATATTTTTTTTTACATTGGCAATTTACTGTCTCGAAATTATGTGTCGAAAAAATTTTTAAAAAGTGTTTTTACAAGACATGTGCTGTTTGTTTGTTTATTTATTTATTTATTATTATTATTATGCAGATGTTAATTCAGCCATTCTGTTGGATAAAAATTGTCCCTAATGTAAAATGGAAATTAATGGTAATTTTATTTTATAAATATAAAATATTTAAAATAGGCTATGAGAAAAAAACAATAGGCTATGGTGTAGCAATATTTTAGAACTATCAAATCTTTCTGCATTAATAATAAAAAAGTAGCCCATGTTTGTTCGGGATTTGAACGTTATAGCCTACCACTCGGCCACGAATTTGTTTTGTTTTATATTGTTTGAAATGTATTTTTACATATTTTGCTTTCGTTAATGTTAACCAATTCTGTTGTAGCATAATAGGCCTATATTCTTTCCCTAAAAGTTTGTTTTATTCTCTGCTTTGTTTGTTTATATTTTTACATATTCAATCAGTCTCATTTTTGTTCAAATAATGAAAACAGTTTTTTTTTTTTATTTTTTTTTTTTTTTTATAAACAGATAGGAAACTTACCTTTTAAAATGCCGCAGTTGCTGCTGTGCGCGAACGACTTTGAAATTCGACTGGTTTATTTTTGCTGCGGCAGTAGGCTAATAGGCATTGTGGTTGATTATTTATTAAAGAATTCAAATGATAAGCATAACAACATGTAAGCCTATTTAATTCTGAATATAACAAAGAATGCTTAAACTGACTAACATCGGGTAACTGCAAGTCCTGAAAATGTTTTAATTTTACGGTAAATTATTTTAATTTATTTCACTGTTATGTTTCAGTTAATAAATCTACAAACACATTAAAATAACACGAAGTAAGTAACCTATTGACATAGCCTTTCTAAATTATAGAAAAACTGGGCACACAATGTTAACGTGTGTCTACTTTGTTTAAATTTAATGAATTTGAATTCGTTTAACCACAATATTTATCTTGAATTTATCTGTGACCTCAGCTCAGATTACTGCCGCGGCAGATTACGTCATAAAGAGAATAAACTGACACTTTTGAAGTATGTGATTACAGCGCCACTCAGCGGTAAAATGCAGCAAATACACATCCCAATTTTGCCGCCGCGGGAACGGCGGCGGTAAAAGTCTCATTCTGGTTGGCCACCATCTGTATATACTGTTGTGCAAAAGTTTTGGATCTGTAAGATTTTTTATGTTTTTTAAAGATGTCTCTTCTGCTCACTAAGGCTGCATCTATGGGATTAAAAATACAAAAAAACAACAATAAAATAAAAGATACAATAAAAGTTTTTATATTCTCATAATATTTCATAATATTCACAATATTACTGTTTTCTGTGACCAAAGCTGAATGTTCAGCATCATTTCTCCAGTCTTCAGTGTCACATGATCCTTCAGAAATCTTTCAAATATGAGGATTTGATGATCAAAAAGCATTCATTATAATTATTAATGTTGAAAAAAGTTTTTTAGAACTCTTTGATGAATAAAAAGTTCAAAAGAAAAGCATTTATTTGAAATAGAACATTTCAATAGAACATTTGTGTAACATTATAAATGTCTTTACTGTAACTTTTGATCAATTTAATGCATCCTTGCTAAATGTAAAATTATTTATTTCTTTTATTTCTACCCCCAAAAAATTTAATAAAAAAGTCTTACTGGCCCGAAACATTTGAACGGTAGTGTATAATATTACAAAATCTTTCCATTTCAGATAAATGCTGTTCTTTTGAACTTTCTAATCATCTGAATCCTGAAAAATTGTCCACAACTGTTTTCAACATTGATAATAATCATAAGTGTTTCTTGAGCATCAAATCATCATATTAGAATGATTTCTGAAGGATCATGTGACACTGAAGACTAGAGTAATGATGCTGAAAATTCAGCTTTGATCACAGGAATAAATTACACTTTAAAATATAATAAAATAGAAAACAGTTATTTTAAATTGTAATACTATTTCAATTTCACAATATTACAGTTTTTTTTTATCAAATATATGCAGCCTTGGTGAGAGGAAGAGACTTCTTTTAAAAACATTAAAAATCTTACAGATCCCAAACTTTTGAATGGCAGTGTATATATATATATATTAGGGGGTGTAACAGTACACAAAACTGATGGTTCAGTACAGCGGTGGGACAATTTGGTGACCACTGACTGAAAAGAATGTCTTCTTTTGTGTTCGGCAGAATAAAGGTAGTCATGCAGGTTTGGATGATGTGAGTCAGCGTAAATAATGACAGATTTTAAATGTTTGCGTGAACTATCTTTTTCAGAAGGCCTACTCCTTGAGATTGATATTGTAATAAAGTAAATCAGTAAATCTTGTCCTTCAAGCAGCTCTACTACAGAGCCTTTCAACATTTCACTCCCCTGAACACTTGACTATGGTAAGACTAAAATACACATACATATATTCACAGGATGAGATGAATCTTATTGCTCAACATACATGAGTGTGTTCAGTGTGCAGTTTGGATCCTTCAGTAGATCAGAGAGCATCTTGAGTCCTGAGTCTCCCAGGGGATTGTCACTCAGATCCAGCTCTCTCATGTGTGAGGGGTTTGAACACAGAGCCGAAGCCAGATAACCACAGCCTTCTCCTGTCACCTCACAGATCTGTAATCTACAAACACACAGAAACAATGAAGATATCTGAGACTGTGACATCAGAACTCACAACAAAAGCTTGTTAAATCTGTTGAATAATTACACATCTATTTAATATAAACTGATAAGAGATCTCTCATTTCATACAAGTTCTGCTGAACTTTGAGTAATTCAATTTGTTGAAACTTTAACTTTCCTACATTTTAAAGCCAAATACATTTTACACAGACAAATCTCCTCTTGTTAAATTATGAACTTGCTCGTGCCGGCCGCTCTAACCAGTGATAAACACAACGAGAACTGTTCGACCCTTTTGAATTAAACACTTCTATGATATGGGAACCGTAAAGGCAGTTTCTAACTAGAAATACTGAAGAAATTATGAATTTGCTTTTCTTTTCTTTTTTTAAAAAATCATTTGCCCAAATATATTAAATATCTTGATTTTTTTTAATGAAATATAATTGAATTAAAAAATAAATTCAATATGGAAATGCAGTTAAGATGCTGATGAAAGATCAATATCTCTCAATCTGTCAGAATTAAACATGACCCTATATTAATTAAGAGATAACTTTTTTATTTTATTTTGTTGCTGGTATTAGTAGTACTCAAAACCAATGTTTTACTGTCAAATATTTATTAGTATTTAGTAGGGCTCGGTATTGACACAAATTTCACAATTCGATTCGATTTCAATTTCTCAAGGAAAACAAATCTCTTAACTATTATTGTAAACTATGGGAGTCAGTGGTAGCCTATAGGCTTCATTAGCCTACTATAATATTGAAGGTAAAAATTAACTGATTTTTATACAAAACACTTAAAATACACTTTTATTTATTTTTATAATAATAAAGTTATGAAATTATATACAATTTTAAATGGTGGCTGTCATAAAAAACTTTCCAAAAGTATTCAAACATGCATTAAATATTAAAGAACATTAAAAATGATAATGAATATGTAATTTGGTGCATATATTTAACAAAATGCTCCTCCCTAGAGTTAATTTTTCTAGCTGACTAACGAGTTTATGGTCACTGGATCTGTAACTGGTATTATTAAGACGGAAGAGAAGATCATGTGCTTCTCTTGAGCTGAGCTGATCTGCGCCACAGCGTCAAAATGGTAAACAATGTTCCATTCATTCATCAACTGAAAACAGGATGACTAATCGATTCTTGGGATTTAAGAATCGATATCGTTTCGTAAAAATGAGAATCGATTAAAATCGAGAAATAGATATTTTTTACCCAGCCCTAGTATTTAGCATTATTAGAGATTTTTTTCTTTCTTTAATTTTGAAAAAGAAAAAACAATGAAAATAAATTTACGGGAATATATTGGCGGGATAAGTGTGATTTTTCCAGGCAGGGCCAATCCTGACAGTTTTGATTCCTATAGACAGCGGTTATTTGTAATGCTGTTTTTATCGTATGGAAGCAGCGACATGTTTTCTCCAACTCAGTTGCTCCAACTAACCTGGATGTGTGTGTGTGTGTGTGTGTGTGTGTGTGTGTGTTCCCTCTCAGAAAGGGTAGAATATGCTTGAACACACATGTAAAAATCGGTTTTAATGATTGGTTCATAAAGACTTCACTTGTTTCATTACTGGATGAATCGGCGCTCTAGCGGTTAATAAACAGAACTGCACGCGTCTTGAGGAAGAACATTGTAGCCGAAGCTACTTCTCTCTTTTTTTATGTCTATGGCGAGTCACGCAGGCACTGTGCTCCTCTGGTCTCACATTGTCTCATCCATCGTCTGTCACAGTGTCTGGTTTGTGTTTCCCCGGGTGTCCACTAGAGGTCTCTCTCCCTTACTGTCACATTCATTCTGGAACTTCATTTCCCACAATCCTTTGTCTGTTCTCATCACTCATCATTGCACGCAGCTGTTTCCCATTACATTGTTTAGTTTCTGTGTATAAATACCCTGTCTGTTTTAGTCCTTGTCACGGGATGGCAGGGTCTGGGACGAAGGAGGGATCGGAAGGAGTGTGAAAGCGGAAGTGAAACGCGGTAGGATTGCTGGTTGAGCAAGTGTTTTGGCGGATTTGCATAAACTGTACTGTGACTGTATATCATGTCAACTAGTTCAGATGGAGATGAAGATGAAATGGATTGGACGATTCCCAAAACAGCAAGATTGAAAAGGGCTTTAAAAGCAAGAAATAGAGGGAAAAGTTGGTCAGAGAATAGCGAGACTGGCGAGGGAAGTATGAGCAAGAAACTGAGATCTAATCAGTCTGAGAAACAGAAAACTGATAACATGGAGAATGGTCAAGGAAACATATGGAAAGTTATTATTGAGTTTAATCAGGATGGTGGACATTACCACCCGATCAAACTTACTAAGGCGATTGAGAAAGAGATTGGTAAAATTATATTTGCTAGGTTTATGAGCAATAAAAGAATTCTGATACATGCATCTAGCAAACAACAACAAGAAAAGATACTGAAAATGTCCTCACTTCAAGGGGAAAGAATGAAAGCACACATACCAGGGGCAATGACAAAAGTGAGAGGAGTTATCTCAGGTGTACCAATGAGTATGTCAATGGAAGATGTCAAAAATGAGGTTCAGGGAGGTAAAGTGATTGAAGCCATACGGCTTAAAAGTAAACGAGATGGATCATTAAAGGAAACACTATCGGTTGTAGTGCAATTTGAGAAAACTCTACCTAAATCAGTGCAAATAGGGTACATGAATTACAGTGTGAGAGAGTATATTCCCAAACCTATTCGATGCTATAAATGTCAAAGAATGGGACATACAGCACAGCAATGCAAAGGAAAGTTGAGGTGCGCTAGATGTGGTGGTCAGCATGAGTACGGTAAATGTGGAAAGGATACGAAGATTAAATGCTGTAACTGTGGTGGTGAGCATAGTGCTGCGTTTGGAGGATGTGAAGTACAAAGAGAAGCCAGAGAAGCCCAGAGGGTGAAGATTCTAAGTAAAGTGTCTTATGCAGAAGCACTAAAAACAGTGAGAGAAACGGCATCAAATAAAAGCCCCAGTGGAATGGTTCAAAGAAACATACTAGCAGTTAATCAAACACAAAGGCAGACTCCTGTTCATACTCAGGTTACATGTGATCACAAGTGTGAAGTTGATAAGGAAACATTGGTAGTTAAGAAGATAAACTTTGTGGTTTTCATTTGTCACACTATCAATGTTGCGTCACAGTTGAAAAAGAAAAGTGATAGAATCAAGGCTATTGTGGAGGCAGCAGAAAGATTTCTTGATATAGATGTTAAAGCAGATCAGATACATGAATTGTTAACAGTACTTGGAAATGGGGAAAATACACAAACTGAGGGTTAGAACACTAATTATGGTAATGCACATACTACAGTGGAACGCCAGAAGCCTCATAGCTAATGGTCAAGAATTTAAAAAATATATTTATGAATTAGATGTAGTTCCAGATGTAGTATGTGTACAAGAAACTTGGTTACAACCACATTTGGACTTTGTTATACCAGGGTTTAGTTCTATAAGAAATGATAGGCCTAACAATCAAAATGGTGGAGGGTGTGCTACCTTTCTCAAGGATGGGCTGGCATTTAGAGAGCTCCCTTGCCCAGAGGATATGGAATGTATTATGGTCGAGATATGTAGTCCAAGGAAAGAGGGTCATATTAAGCTGATCAATTTCTATAACCCATGCAAAAAATTAATTATTGACAAATTAAAAGAGATGGCAGGGAGTGTATACAGGAAAGAAATATGGTGTGGAGATTTTAATGTGCATAACAGCCTATGGGGTAGCAATCATACAGATAGTAATGGGAACATAATGGAAGAAATTATGGAAGAAAGAGTATTGGTATGCCTTAATAATGGACAGGGTACTAGAATAGATGTGAATAGGGGTATTATATCATGCTTGGATATTACACTGGTGTCAGAAAGCTTAGTTAAAGCATGTGATTGGTATGTTAAGAGAGAAACTACCATAGGAAGTGATCATTTTCCAGTTCTCACTGTAATTAATACACACATTTGTATCCAAGAAGGGATCTCTATAACCAGATGGTGTTTTGAGAAAGCAGAACGAAATAAGGCATTTAGAACATTAAAGAAAAATCTTTCATGCGAGAATGTTATAGAGTATCAAAGGAAAAGGGCTGTGGCACGTAGGACAATAAAGTATAACAAAAGGAGAAACTGGAGAGAATTCTGTTCCACCATAGGCAGAGGAGTAGAGTTAGGGGATATATGGTCTATGTTCAAGAGAATGAGTGGGAAAAGGACGTCGGTTAAAATTCCAGCTTTGATTGATAGAGAGAAGATGATAGTATCAGATAAAGGAAAGGCAGAAGTGCTAGGGAGGACTTTTGTGGCAGTACACAGTTGTGAACACCTTAGTGATATACATAAACAGCAGAAAGAACTTGCACTTAGAGAGAATAAGGAAGTGAAGTTAAAAAAGGAGGATGGCGTGTCAATACTAGATGTGGATTTTACGATGTCAGAACTCAACATAGCTCTGTTGGGCACTGGATATACAGCACCTGGGCAAGATCAATTATGTTATGCCATGTTCAGACAGTTACCAGTTGAATCATTTAAGTTAATATTAAGACTTTTTAATAAAATTTGGAGGGATGGAATAATACCACATAGTTGGAAAAGTGCAGTAATATTACCATTCAACAAGCCTGGTAAGGACCCAGCTAATCCTGATAACTATAGGCCCATAGCATTGACATCCCACTTGTGCAAATGGATGGAGAGGATAATAGTTCGCAGATTATCACATATATTGGAACAGAGAGGATTACTGACCAATATACAAAGTGGATTTAGAAAAGGGCGCTCCACAACAGATGCTCTAGTTAGAGTAAGTAATGATGTGGAAAAGGCATTGAAAATGAAAGAACTAATGACAATTGTATATTTTGACATAGAAAAGGCATATGATACCATGTGGAGGGAAGGTTTGCTTATTAAACTAAGTAGTATAGATATTGGAGGAAGGTTATATAATTGGGTTATGGACTTTTTAACAGGTAGGAAAATTAAAGTTAAAGTTGGATCAGAGGTATCTACAGAATTTAATGTAGACAATGGTATTCCCCAGGGGAGTGCAATTAGTCCGATATTGTTTGACATAATGATTAATGATATTTTTTCAAAAATGGATGGATGCATAAAAACAGCACTATATGCGGATGATGGGGCCATTTGGATGAGAGGAAGGAATGCGTCATATGTATTAGGTAATATAAGGAAAGCAATTAGGGAAGTAGAGATGTGGTCATATAAATGGGGATTCAAGATGTCGACAAGCAAATCTTGTTATATGATGTTTACAAAGAAGCGCAAGTGCCATCTTGAAAGTTTAACATTATATGAGCAGTCAATGGTAAAAGTAAATGAATTTAAGTATTTGGGACTATGGTTTGATAGTAGGTGTACATGGAAAACGCATATTAAGCATTTAGAAACTAAATGCAAAAACGTTATAAACCTGATGAGAGCTGTGGCTGGATGTGACTGGGGTGCAGAAAGGCAGTCGTTAATTAACATCTATAGGGCTTGCCTGAGATCATCAATAGACTATGGTTGCGTAGTTTATGGTGCAGCGGCAAAAACAATATTAGGAAAAATTAATAGATTACAGTATAGAGCACTACGTGTATGCATCGGAGCTGTTAAGACAACCCCCATTAATGCTATACTCATAGAAGCAGGAGAGATACCTTTGGAGTTGAGAAGAGAGAAACTGGCGATGGTGTATTGGATTAGATTGAAAGGAAGTGGGAAAGAAAACCCAGCAAAAGAAACAATACAGGAATGTTGGGAGTATTCCAAGTTTCAGGGGCTTGGTTTTGGATGGACAAGAGAAATGAGAGTGAGGGAATATGAAATGGAAGCCTTAAATTTCACCACGGCCAATCCAGTTAGTAGAATTCCACCATGGCTCTTTCCAGAAGTAAAGGTTGATATTAACCCTCTGGGGTCTGGGGTGTTTTTGGGGTCCTTGAGATGTTCTGACATGCCCTGACATTTGTGCTTTTTTCAGTTGCTTATAAACATATTAATGGCAAAAAAAAATTACACACTATTTAGCACAAACAGGGCTACCATAATATGTGAGCAAAATGAATGTACATGTCTGCATTTTTGAGAGAATAATGTTTATGCGTTGTTATTGAAAAAACTAAAAACTAAAGTTTCTGAAATAAGGCCACAAAACACATACTAAATATGTGGCAATAAGACTTTTGACTAATGGATGTCATCGCCTAGTGTTTTTTCTTCAAAATATGAAAATCATCCTGCCTAATCATCCACAAAAAAACGATACATTGATTTTAGTTTTGTGAAACACTTTTAGTTTGGAAAGCCAATATGCGGATGGGGCGTAAACGCTCCAACAGCATCATGCATATGTAGTAGTTCACACCTGGTGAGACTACGTCCCTGCATACTTAATGAGCCATTCATTCAGGTGACGTGTCACCTATAGCTAACTTAAATATACAAGCTTCATAAAAATGATCATTCTAGGAGAAAATTTCAGATGGCATTTAGAGGCTTTTGCATCTGAACTCTTCATATATACACACACACATATATATATGCATGCACATACATACTTTATAATCTTTTCAAAACTAGTCAACGTCTTTCAAAACTAAAGTATACATTTTATCATACGTATTTCAAAGTAAAGGATTCATTAGTTAGTTGATGACTTTATTTTTGACAAAACACATACAGTATATATTCCTCATCTCAGTATAGCAATAGAGTTTGCTAAAAGCTGTTCATTCAATACAGCAGTATTTGAAAATCGATCATATTTTGTAAAATTACATTTATATTTGCATTTATGTCAAAACCTAGACACTTTTAAACATCAAAAGGACATTTATTAATATGTATTCGTGTCAAAATGACAAATAAACAGATTTTCCTATTCAATTTTGCATGGAAACGCTTCCAAGACGCTTGCGTGTCGCGTGAAAAATAGGCGTCGGTTCTATTTCTAGAATGCACACGTTTTTGCCGCGCCTGAGACGCGCGTCTCACACAGGCAGTATGCAAACTGTTAACATGGATGGGAGCCGAAATAAAAATGGACACGCCACGCAGCTGAGACGCTTACGCCACGCATCCAGTGTTTCACTGGCCTTATCCAGCGGATGTGGGTGTTTCACAGGTTTGTATGGATCGCCTCACATTTGCGTTTGAATAGCGCGTGGTCTCCGTAGGCGGAGTCACATTAAAACTTAATTAGCTGAGATGAGAATGACTGACATCTCTCTCTTTACATACATATTATATAAACTGTGAATATTTGTTTTTTATAAAAATTACTTCATTTGAAAGAAGAGAATTCAAGCTTCATGCCTGTGTGACTGTAAGCCTGTTTGACTGAGTATTCGCTGAGTTACAGTTCATTTTCGGACGCGTTTCAGAATTGACTTCACTGACGGAGAGTAGGCAGAACTCACATCATGTTTATTTTTCTTTATTTGGCGAAAAGCACAACACTTTGTTTTTATTATGAGCATACACAAAAAAATACACACTAAACAGGATCGATTGATGTATAACACAAGCATATAAGATAAAAAAATTTTTTTTTTTTTTTGCACTCATACGGAAAAAAACGAGCCTATCGCGCCGGCGCGATAGCCGACCTCAGGGGGTTAATATATTGGAAAAGAAAAGAGAATGGAGAATGGAGGAAATAGGAGTTAAAACAAACCTTTACATAAGAATCAGTTACTATAATTATTTAAAGATTTATACAGACGGATCCAAGAATAAACAGGAATGTGTGGGAGTTGGAATATATATACCAGAATTTAAAATCCATTTCTCCAAAAGACTATCTGACCGGTTATCAGTGTACACAGCAGAAATAGTAGCAATCATTATTGCACTACAGTGGGTTGAAGAGGTCAGACCTGATAGGGTGGTATTGTGCACAGACTCTTTGGCTGTAATTAAAAGTATTCAGGCAGTAACATCAATAAGAGAGGATCTACTAATAGAACTTTTTAACAGTTTATTTAGATTACAGTTTTGTTGGGTGCCAGCACATGAGGGGGTTAAAGGGAATGAGATGACAGATAAACTGGCCAAAGAGGCACTGCTAAAAGTAATTATAATTACAATTCCACTAGGAAAAGGCGAAGGTAAAGCAGTGAATAAAAGAAAAGGTCTTGAAATATGGCAGAAACGATGGGAGGAAGACAGGAAAGGTAGGAGATATTATAAAATACAAAAAAGTATCAGTATAAAGAGTTACATGGAAAAGACCAGGCGTGAGGAAATTGTAATGACAAGACTGAGAGTGGATCACACAGGGCTGAATGGCACATTATTTTTAATGGGGAAAAGGAATAGTGAGAACTGTGAAAGCTGTGGGGTTAAAGAAAATGTTGAACATGTAATATTGTACTGTACATTGAATGAAGTGGAAAGACAGGTGCTTAAAGATAAGGTTCAGGAGGCAGGGAGGGAGTGGAATCTGGTAGGGATACTGGGATCAGAAGGAGAAGGAATAAGAATCACTAGGAAGGCTCTATTTACTTTTTTAAAAGACTCAGGGTTATGGAGTAGAATTTAAAATGACATGATAATACACACTCCAGTACAGTAGGTGGCGGCATGCACCTAAACGTTGTTTGCAGTCCGCCATTAAATAAGAGAAGAAGAAGAAGAAGTCCTTGTCACGGAGTCATTGTTAATCGTCACTACACTTCTGGTCTGCGTTCTTGCCTGTTTCTTGTTTTGTTTATTTGTATTTGTATTTTGGATTGCTAACATGGACTTTAAACCTTGCCTGGATGACTACGAGATGGATTACACTTTAATAAACACCTACTGCCATACTGCATTTGGATCTACCTATTTTCCTGTGTGTCCCCGTGACAGAATGACTCCGTCACCATATAGATCCAGCGGTATAAGTTTTTGTGATTTTTCCTCAATCACGAAGAAGGAGAGGAAACAGCGGAATGGGAATCATCAAGCTGAAGAGGAGGAGCCACGCATGACGTTAGATGAGTGTTATGCCTTGTGTGCTCGTATCAGGGAGGAGAGTGCTGCGCTCCCGGTTAATTCCGGGGAGAGAACAGCACCCAGTCGCTCGCGGACAAGGAGGAAGAAGAAGACTTCTCGTCTCCCTAATGTCCCGGAGGTCGTCTCCGTGCAGCCCGCTGTGGTTCCGGAGGTAGTCCCTGTGCAGCCCGTTGTCGTCCCGGAGGCCGTCCCCAAGCTGCTTGCCATGACGGCAACTCCCCAGCGTCTCGCCCTGCCAGCGCCGCTCCATTGTCTCACCCTGCCGGCACCGCTCCAGCGGCTTGCCTTGCCGGCACCGCCCCAGCGCCTCGCTCTGCCAGCACCATCCCAGTGCTTCACCCTACCGGTTCCACAGATGCAATGCAATCTACCGATCCAGAGACTGTTCAGGTCCCGTCTGCCGATCCAGAGACTGTTCAGGTCATGTCTGCCGAGCCTGTGTCTCGGGACAAGATGGCCGCCGCTGAGCCTGTGTCTCCGGACAAGATGGCCGCCGCCGAGCCTGTGTCTTCGGACAAGATGGCCACCACCGAGCCTGTTCACGTCACGTCTGTCGAGCCTGTGTCCTCGGACAAGATGGCCGCCGCCGAGCCTGTTCACGTCACGTTTGCCGAACCTGTGTCTTCGGAGAAGATGGCCGCCTCCGAGCCTGTTCAAGTCACGTCTGCCGAGCCTGTGTCTTCAGACAAGATGGCCGCCGCCGAACCGGTGGTGTCTGTTCCTGAGCCGGTGTTGTTGTCTGTTCCTGAGCCGGTGTTGTTGTCTGTTCCTGAGCTGGTGTCTGTATCTGTTCCTGAGCCGGTGTCTGTATCTGTTCCTGAGCCGGTGTCTGTATCTGTTCCTGAGCCGGTGGAGTCTGTTCCTGAGCCGGTGTCTGTATCTGTTCCTGAGCCGGTGTCTGTATCTGTTCCTGAGCCGGTGGTGTCAGTTCCTGAGCCGGTGGTGTCTGTTCCAGTTCCTGAGCCGGTGTCGTCTGTTCCTGAGCCGGTGTCATCTGTTCCTGAGCCGGTGGTGTCTGTTCCTGAGCCGCTGGTGTCTGTTCCTGAGCCGGTGGTGTCTGCTCCAGTTCCTGAGCCGGTGGTGTCTGCTCCAGTTCCTGAGCCGGTGGTGTCTGCTCCAGTTCCTGAGCCGGTGGTGTCTGTTCCAGTTCCTGAGCCGGTGGTGTCTGTTCCAGTTCCTGAGCCGGTGGTGTCTGTTCCTGAGCCTGAGCCGGTGGTGTCTGTTCCTGAGCCTGAGCCGGTGGTTTTTTTTTTTTGTCTATTTGTGTGTTTTAGAAAATATAAATGATTAAATAAGTTGTATAAAATCAGTTGTAAGAAGTGTTTGATGTTTTCAGGAAGCTAGAGACACCTTCTACTGAACTTCATGTAGATACATTTCACCATTTAATTTTCATAAGTAATAAACCAAGATGGTATTCATTTGCAAACTTGACATGACTTATTCCTAGAAGACTTAATTCCTTTAAGTTTTAAGGGGAATCTACAGAGCTCACATTATATGGTTTTATAATAATTGACTGACGGGTAACATCTGCTCACACTGTAAAGGTTTATAAAAATAACTTCATAACAGGTAATGTCTGCTCACATTGTAAAGGTTTATAACAAATAACTTCATAACAGGTAACATCTGGTCACATTGTAAAGGTTTATAAAAATAACTACTTGCACTATTTACACTGATTAGTTAAAGCAAAACCAAAGCAAAAAGCATCGACAGACGTGGAACACACCTACATTTATTCATCCTCTATATCAGAAATGGTGTCGCTTCGAAGGTTGCACAGGGCTGCACAAATTCTTAGAATTTTATCAATTTTAGGGATGAGGTGTCGTGGAAATTATTTCTCAACTTTAAATAATAATTGGAAGACAGCTGGAAATTTCAAAAGTTATAAAGATCTTTATTTCTTGCAAGAAATTTTGGCATTCACATACAGAGAGCATCTGATATGAGAAGGCGCTGACTTCTCCTTTTTGCCCAGCTTATATACCCTTAACACATCCTGGTCTGTCTCAAAAGATCGCCTTCGTTTACCTTAAAAGGCAACACGTCTTTGTTCGAGATCTCTTGTCTAACATAAATTCTGTCTAGACAGAACAATACCATGTCTGCAAAAGTTTCCTGTTTTTAGCTGCTATTCCAATTCACACATTTTTGCCTATCTCTATTTCTATCGAAGCTGCGCACATATTTTCACACTTAAAGTACACAATAGGTCATTTGGAGCACACATAGTCTACTAAGTCTCCTATAACCCAGAACATTTTGTTCCTGCAAGCTTATCTTAACTTATGCATTTCTAAAACCTTGGTTACATATCTTTTAATAATGTGCTTTAGCTTATAAGCATTCATTTAAAGAAATATAATCATATGAGTTCAACGTTAAAACAAGTTGAACACATCTAAAAGTATTAAAAAAAAAACACATCTAAATGTAAAATTTCCATTGCAGAGGTTAATTTTGAAGATTTTAAGTCGGCATATGACCCGCTCAACGTGGACACGTACATTGGCGATGCACCTAGTGTTAGTGGTGTCTTCTTCAGAGAGTTGCATGCCTCTCTTGGTGAATGCTGGAAGGACAAGTTTCACCTTCCTTTCATAGAGGAGATCGGTAATGGTGAAGCCTCTGTCTGCCATTACTTGATCGCCTGGACAAAGTTCTTCCAGGCACCCTGAATTTGCAGTTATGAATTTATCACTTCATACGCTGGTGAGAGGAACATGATCAGTCCACATGGTGCAATGGAGACCAGGTATTTGATGGTGTTCTGGCCGTAGTTCTGGCTGTAGGACTCACCACTTGAGTCAAGGTTGCGTGGCTTTTGAAGGGGTGTCTTTGAACAGTCGATCACACGTTGTTAGGGCTGCACGATATTGAAGAAAAATGCGATATGCGATAACTCATTAAACAACGCAATATTCGATATGCGATACAATAAGGCTTAAAGTGTATAAAATTAACTTAAATTAGATTTAAAATTATATAACCTACATACGTGTTTCACATTCTTTTTGTGACAAGAAAAAATCCCTTCAACTTGTGAAAGTGAACAGCAGTGTTTTATGTAGAATAAGAAGAGTTATTTTAACATCAGTGTAAACCACACGGTTTAGGGGTTCAGGTTATCCTACATTAGGTTTATTTAACAGCAGAAATACTGATTCTTATTTAAGCTAAAAAAGTTATGCATATTGCGATACATACATTTGCGATATTTTGATATATTGTGCAGCCCTACATGTTGTGTTTGGAAATTGCTCTCTGAAACACTGAGGCATTGTTGCCTGGATTGTCTCCCTGGGAAGCCATGGTATGTAACACATCATCTTCTCCTCCATGATGTCAAGCCAACACGAAATCACCTTGCTTACAATGGACTGAGAAACACCAAACCTTTCAGCAAGATCACCCTGCAATAAATTAAGACGCAGCTTCATCAGAGTCATCAGGAGCTGATCCCAAGTGTGTAGTTGAAAGCTGTTGGTGTTCGAACTGGTAATTTGCTCGCAAACTGAGTGGAATGCATCCGATGTCAACCCTGTGTAGAGCTGACAAAGGTGGTCTTTCTCAGCAGTTATGTACTATGGCGCTGGCTCAACGCATTGTTTTCCCATTTCAGATGTAGGAGGCTTCAGGTTGAGTTGAGATTTTGGAGCGTAGTTGTGGTCAGAGACAGATGGATCCTCCCATTGTTTCTGCATCACAGGTCTGGGGCATGTGGCTGTGATCATCCTCACAGTTGTCCACTGCAACACTGAGACTCATCGATGATCTATGGAAATAATATAACCATAAACATTTTTACATTAGTACTTAAAGTAGATCATGAGAATTAATTAATGATGGCACTCATACTTAAAACAGTGTGAAAAAGAGAGATGCATTAAAAACGAGACAGTATACACACAATCTCCTAACTCTACATAGATCAATATCAATATCTTGAATGAGAGATGGAGCTAGCTGGCCTGCTTACAGGAATAATGTGAGCTATTGTAAGACTGTAATGTACCATACTATATTGTACTATTGTGAATATTCATTCATTCTTTATTTCAGACCCTTAGGTCCATATCACAAAGTAAACGAAATATAAGAAATTTGACATATATTGGTGGGCAATGGTAATCATGCAAGATTCGTTGTATTTTGTTAACGGCTTGTTACTGATCTTAAATGTGTTCATAGAACGAACTTCACGAATCTAACGTTAGGCTAACAAGCACACAGCTAACAGTTAGGTAAGTTAGCTTACCTGAATCTGACAACCTGTTCAGCACCCGTCGGGACTTCTTTACCGGAACATCGTAGCCGAGCCATTTCTCGGGGTAAAGATGTTCGTCAGTCGGCTTCCCGTCCATAAAATGGTACGAACACACATAAGAGCTCTTGGGTGAGCACT